>NW_006292360.1:183375-184881 GCF_000327345.1 Myotis davidii
CCTGGGGATGTACCCACGGCCCTTCCCTCGGCACTGCGTGTGGACCGTTCAAACGACAGGAGCCGGTCTGCGTGGGAGGCCTGCAGCCAGCGCCCTCCTGGCACCGTGAAGCCAGAGCGGCTGCCCCCCGCCGTCTCCGCTGCCTGCTGTCCCCAGAAAGCACCACCCTGCGAGGGACAAGCCTTTCGGAGCCTCTGGTGCCCGTGGCATCATCGGTGTCGACATTTCGGGTGCGGGAGGCCATCCCACAGCCCCGAGCGCCAGGGCAACAGCACAGGCTCCCGTGGCACAGGCTCCCCGTGGCACAGACAGCCACGTGGCTGGGATGTGTCCTTTGTGACCACGTGTGGCTCTACCCCCACGCCCGGCAGCTGGAAGAGCAGCGAGCAGGGTCACGGGCCAGCCGGCCAGGCGGAAGGACTGTGCTGAGGGCAGTGACCATGGGGCTGAGGCTGGCAGGGGTGTCCCTGAGGCCCCAGGATGTGAATAGAGGGATCCGAGCTCTCCACAGGAAGGGACCAGCTCCAGAGGTGTCCCCGTCAGCCGGGCCTGCTGTAGGGCTGGCAAGCTCCTGCCCACCCTCCAAGACCCCCCACAAATGTCCACCCTCAGTGATGCCCGAGTGGGCCCAGGTCCTGCCCATCTCTCGCCCCTCAGGGGTCTGGTGTCCCCCTGCCCGGTGTCCCCCCGCCCACATCCATGCCCAGTGTCTCCCTGCTCCCCCCCCGAGCCCGAGTGGCCCCAGGGCTCCAGGGGGGCAGCTGGCAGCTCTGGGAGGTTGGCGGGGGGTGGGTAAGAGGCAGCACCAATGACCACACTCGTGGGCCCCATGCCAGGCGTGCCCACGCCACCAGAAGCTCCGGTCCATCGCCAGCCTCCGCGCCTGCTTCTCCCCACGGTCCCAGCAGCAGGTCATTTCCAGCCTCCGCGTGATGGACGGCCGCCCTGTCTTCCTGGACCTGTTTCCGGGCCCAGCTGGTTGCACAGCCCACCCTGATCGGCCTGAGGAAGGGCGGGGGGTTGGGGGTCAGGAAGCCAGGGAGGGTGATGGGAAAGGCTGGAGTCGCCCGGGGCAGCCGCAGGGGGTGTGCAGGCACCCAGGTGGAGAGGGCAGACGGGTTGGGGGTCCAGTCTCCTCCTCAGACCTGCTCATCCTCAGGCTGCAGGACAGAAGGGCGGAAGGACAGAAGGACAGGAGGACGGAAGGACAGGAGGACGGAAGGACAGGAGGACAGACAGCGCTCCTGGGGTACCGCAGGGCCCGGAACCCAGCTCGGCATCCTCATTGGTGCACCTGCCGGCGGGGTACACGCCTCTGGCGCTGTGGGACGTCCCGGGCTCTGGGAGGACTATTGGCCACATGGTTAACGGGGGTCACTTAACTCCCAGCCCACCCGCCTGCAATAATGTGATGATGGTGCGAACGCTTGCCGTGGCCGTCCCGCCGGTTCCCCACCCGCAGCCCTCACCCCGGCCTCAGGAGGGGGTGCTGCCATCTCCCCGCTC
>NW_006292360.1:184946-186170 GCF_000327345.1 Myotis davidii
CCGGCGTCTGGGTCCAGTCTGTGCTGTTGTCCCTCAGCTGGGCCTGGCCGGCCGGGCTCAGCGGCACCATGACAGTGTGGCTGCGTCTGGGTCCGCCTCCCCCACCCTGGCCTGAGACAAGGACGCCGGGCCGCACCCCTGGGGGATGGGCCACCGGGTGCCTGCTCTCCTCTCCTCTCCATCTGCCCCAGGAAAGGCAGAAACAGCTGCAGAAATTAGGTGAGGCTCCACCAGGGCTCCTGCGAGCATTTGGGGGGCAGCCTGGAGGCAGAGGAGCCCGTGGGGTGCCCCCGGGGCTGGACGGTCCATGATCAGGCATGCACAGCGCAGGTGAGCTCCTGGGTGCACCAGGCATGTCACCTGCACACCCTGCAGAGGTGTGTCACCTCAGAGGCACCTCACCTGCACAGGCATGTCACCTGCACAGGCATGTCACCTGCACAAGCGTGTCACCTGCACAGATG
This sequence comes from Myotis davidii, assembly GCF_000327345.1. Classification (NCBI taxonomy): domain Eukaryota; kingdom Metazoa; phylum Chordata; class Mammalia; order Chiroptera; family Vespertilionidae; genus Myotis; species Myotis davidii. The sequence continues at coordinate 185,411 of NW_006292360.1, forward strand.
TGTCACCTGCACAGGCATGTCACCTGCACAGGCACGTCACCTGCACAGGCGTGTCACCTGCACAGGCACGTGTGTCGCCTGCAGACAGATGAGAGCACCAGCAGCTGAGCCAACCCCGCCTGTGCCAGGCAGAGCCCGGGCGCCACTTTCCACGGGGCCAGGATGAGCACCCTGAGGCTCGGGCTGCGCCTGCTGCCACGGGAGGCATGGGGATGCCAGAGGTGCCCGGGGCCGGCCATGCAGTCCCCTCACAGCGGCAGAGCACCCGCTCCCACGGAGATCCAGCGGGCACCAGACCCGGCCAACCCAGGGGGTCCTCATTCCACAACAGCGACCGTGGCTGGAGGGGACCCACCTGGTCTCTGGGCACCGGCGGGAGGAGCGCTGGCCTGGCAAACCCCACTCCACACCCGCACTGAGGCCCGGACTCTCCCCGGTGCCCCTGAGGCAGCTGCGACCCCAGCTCCCAGCGGGCAGCGAGGGAGTGAGGTCAGGAGACGCCAGGTGCTGAGAAAGCCGCGGGGATCGGCTGCGTTCGGATTATCCCCTGTCAGCCCAGACGGAGCAGGAGCAGGGGAGCAGGAGTTTGCAGTGACGGCGGCGGCAGAGGCCATGGTGACGCTGATGGTCATGGCAGTGGGAGTGGTGGGAGCAGTGAGGGCAGCAGCAGCCTCGGGAGAGCAGGGGGCGGCTCCCTCCCCCACTGCAGGGCGCGTGGGACCCGCCTCCGTGGTTCTGCCTGGCAGGGGCACAGGGCCTG
>NW_006292360.1:186327-187220 GCF_000327345.1 Myotis davidii
TGAGGGAGGGGGCCGAGGCTCCCCGCAGGCCCAGACAGACGGACGGACGGACCGGCGCCTCCTCGGGCTCCGGGGAGAGATTTACCAGCTGAGAGCGCTTTTGTTTTCCTGACTCAGAGCTCTGAGTTATGGTGTTTGCCTCTGGGACCCTCAGCGGGAAGATCCGCACCAGCTACAGCCAGAGCCCGAAAATCAGAGTTAAGGTCAGGACAGACTTAATAAAAGACAGTCCAGCCAGGATGGAAGGGACACCTGAGGAGTGACCCCAGCAGTGGGCGCACGGGCAGGGCCTCTGCAGCCACCACGGACCCGCACCTGCTGGGCCGGCCCCCTGAGAAGATGGGTCAGATCCCCCGGTGGGAGGAGAAAGCTGAGGCGCAGAGAGGGCAAGTCGCCTGCCCAGCGTCACACAGCTGAGGGCAGGGTGAGGGCGCAGCGGCTTGCTCTCAACGTCACACTTTGCTGCTGGGATCACAGACCCCCGTGGCCATGCGCCTGCGCTCACCTGTGGAGAGATGGGCCATCACCCATGGCTGGCCCGTCTCAGGCCGGTACTGTCCTTATTAAATTACTAGAGGCCCAGGGCACGGGGAGGGTCCCTAGTGGCTGCCAGGGCCTTCCTGCATTCCGCGCTGCCCCTGGTGGTCAGCACACGCCATAGCGAGTGATTGGACTCGGTCAGTCGAACTCCCGAGGCGACACCTTGCATGTTAGGCTTTTATGTGGAGATTGTGAGTGTGGCGCTCCCACCTGCTCCGAGGACCCAGCTCCGGCTGTCAGACGGTCCGAGGAACCTGGGTCCAGGAAAACAGCAGGACCCCAATAAACTTTGGGTGATGGGTGGGTGGGTGGATGGATGGGTAGATAGGTGGTTGGTGGATGGATGGGTGGGT
>NW_006292360.1:187426-188211 GCF_000327345.1 Myotis davidii
AGCCCTGGGGTCACCGCCTTCTCCAGGCCCCATGGGGAGCCCGGCACAGCCACCTGCCCGGCTGGCCGACCCTGCGTCCCCCCAGAGCTCACAGGGCGCTTGCTGTGCAAACAGGCCCTGCAGTCCGGCAGGGGCCTCACTCCGCCCCCCACCCCCAAGCGTGGACCTGCCCCCAATGCCCCGAAGCTCAGCTAAGTGCAGGGCCCAGCGAGCGTGTGACCAGCAGAAGGTTCTGGAAAGTGTGGCGTGACCAGAAGGAAGGAAACCATGTGTGGGGGAGGGGGACGATACAGAAGTCATTTCTCTCCTCCCTGGGCCTGGGGCTGGGCCTGGGGCTGTGACTGCCCGCTGCTCCCAGGCCGGGGCGGGAGGGGGGGGGTGTTTGCAGTTGGGAACTCTGACTCTTGAGAGAGGGGAAAAAAATTAATTGATACAATGTAAAGTAGCGGGAGGGGGGGGCACACAACACCTGATGGAGGGGAGCGTGGGACCCTGGGGAGGTGCGGTGGCCCCAGCTCAGGCCGGTCGGGCCGTCCGGAGAGGGTCTTACTCCTCTCCCACCGGCCCAGGCCTCGGACCCCACAGAGCCACGCGGCTGACACGGACGCACTGCCACGGGACCCGGAGCCGCAGGGCGCGTCCTGGGCCTTTGTCCTTCCGAGACGTCCCAGCCGCTGCTATGAGGCGTGGAGGAGGGGCAGGCGCAGGCTTCCGGAAAGTTCCAAGCCCAGGTCCTGGGTGCCGCCCACCCGGAGGCCACCGGGAGGCCAGGGGGGGCGATGATG
>NW_006292360.1:189314-190219 GCF_000327345.1 Myotis davidii
GGCCGCCCAGAGCTCACTCCCGCTCCCTCGGCCTCAGTCCGCTCTGCCCAGTTCTAGGCTCCAAAAGGTCGGGGACCCCAGGGGCCTGGAAGGATCCCTCGGCGCCCCTCAATGCCCTCCCATGAAAGGGGCCGCTCCCCCCCAGAGCCTGTGCCAGCCCCGCGCACCCAGCCCAGCCCAGCCCCCCGCCCTCATCGCCACTGGGCTAGGGCTGCCTCTCCCAGGACATCTGCTGGGATGGCCCCCAACCCCTCTCCCAGCCCTTCCCACCAGCCCTGCCCGCTAACCCGTGGCCTCCTCCCTCGTGGTCCAGCTCTGGAGCCATCTCCACGGGCAGGTTGCGTGGGAAGTGCGGGGCGGCCACCTCCTCCACCCAGACCCTCGGCTGCCATGGGTGCAGCCCTCAGCTCCGGAAGGCGCGGCTGTGGCCCCACGGACACCTGGGTAGTCAGGGCTCTGGAGAGGGACAGAACCATAGGATGTGAGCGCGCACGTGTGTGCATCTGCGTGTGCATGTGTGTGCATGTGTGTACATCTGCGTGTGTGTGCATGTGTCTCCCTTCTCCCTGCTCCTCCCCAACCCCCCGCCCCCCAGGCCTGCGTGCGGCGGACACAGACTTCCCAGCAGGCTCTCCCTCACCCCCTCTTTCCTCCTGAGCCCCCACTGTGTGGGGGCTGTTTGAGCAAAATGCGGACAGAGAATCAATCCACGCCTGACAGGCAGGGGACAAAGCCAGGCCTGACGACACCGCCCTCCCCCGCAGGACGCCGGCCGCCAGCCGGAGAAATCAGACCAGATGACAGCAAATTGCAGCTCTCGGTCCGCACGCGATGACCCGTCCTGCGCTCCTGTCCCCATTATCCCGACAGCGCCCGCTCCCCTCGCAGCCCTGTGTGCCTGGGAG
>NW_006292360.1:191017-191827 GCF_000327345.1 Myotis davidii
GGGCCTCTGGGCCTGGTCTGTCCTGGGAGCAGAGACCCACGTCCTGTGGCTCCAGGAAAAAGGACCCGTGCCCACCTCTGTCCTGTCCTCACACTGGGCGGAGGTGCGGGCCCGTTTGGGGCTGGGGACCGGTCGTCCTGGGCCCCCGGGGAGCCGCTGCTCAGCACCAGGCACACGTCCCACCTCCTCCCAGGCCCAGCGGAGCTGTCGCCATCGGAACCCTGATCCGCAGGTGAGGGAACTGAGGCACAGACAGGCGAAGGCTCCGCCCCACAAAGGGAGGAGCCGGACGAGAGCCTGGGTCTGAGGCCAGAGGCCACGCTCACAGCTGGATGCGAACATGATTGTCCAGAGGCGCTGCCTGAACCCCAGCTGCCTCTGCTCCGACCAGGAAGCCGCTGCCGCCGCCTGGGGCCCGGGGGCTGGCTGGGGGACCCCCAGGTGCCGACACACCGGAGCTAAGCCAGGGCCAACATGCACAAACGCAGGCTTTCCCGTCTCAGACCCCCACCCCCCGGAGGGGCCCCTGTCACAGGGCTGCACACAGTAGGGGCACAGCAAACCCAGCAGCCTCCAGCCCCCTTAGTCCTCCCCCGCCCATGGGGAGCAGTCCGTCCCTCACCTGTAAGCTCCACCCACCGGGGCCCCGCTCCCTGTGCTGGGCCCTGCCTGCCGGGCTCCACTCACCCCCTTCCCAGACGGACAGGAGCCCCAGGGGACAGGGCCACTGCCTGGACCCCATCAGCTCCCCGTCCTGTCCTGAGAGAGGCGCCTGCCCAGGGCACCCAGCCCAGCCTGTCCTGCCCTGGG
>NW_006292360.1:193443-193674 GCF_000327345.1 Myotis davidii
ACACCGGGGAGCTGCCCTCGCCCTCAGCAGCCCCCGGCGTGTGTCTGGCCGCCCTGCAGACAATGACACGGTTTCTGGGGCGCCCACTCCGAGGAAGCGTCTGGAACAAACGAGATGGGATTTTATGGTTCTCTCACCGCGAGGACCACCTTTTAATGAGCTTCTAACTCAACGTCTTTGGCAACGAAACAATTCACGCTCCCCGAGCCCTGGCTCCAGCCAGGTGTGCCC
>NW_006292360.1:194557-194845 GCF_000327345.1 Myotis davidii
AGGTCTGTGGGTGACGGAGCAAGCACCCTGCGCCCAGACGTGCTGACCTCATTACAGAGACAGCATCTGGTTAAATCACCCCGCAGCCGGCGAGGCAGCTGCGGAACCCTCCCCGCTTTCCACACGGGAAACTGGGGCTCAGAGAGGTCGAGTAACTGGTCCAAAGTCACACAGCAGTGAGGCGTGCAGGAGTCTGCCTCCGACTCCGCTCCTGCACTGCCTGTGTCCACGGCGTTTCCTCCCCAGCGAGGCCGCAGGTGCACGCACGCCACACGCGCCTGCATCGGG
>NW_006292360.1:194926-200427 GCF_000327345.1 Myotis davidii
GGTGCCATCCGCGGTCTCCCAATCCCAGCCGTCCCCAGATGGCACCCCCAGAAGCACCCCAGGTCTCCCAGTGGGAAAAGCACACATTTCTCAGATCTCTCTCTCTCTCTCTCTCTCTCTCTCTCTCCAACAAGCCAAACATCCTCACTTTCGCTCTCCTAATTATTGGAGAACAGATTTCCCCCAAAATAATTAGGCGACTTAAATCGAGCACGCTCCCCGAGCGCTATATTTAACCCTGATTTGAATGCGATTTACACGCTGCCGCTCCCAGAGCGGCCCTGGAAGCCAGAACACGGATCAAATATTTCTCAAATGTCACGTGCGGCCTCGTTGGGGCTCCCGGAACCTATTTGTTCGGATAAGCATTTGATCTCGGCTTCCTCCTCCCCCAGAGCAATTCCTCCTTAATCTCCACGCGACCCCCACTGCGCCCGTCACTGCCGCGGTCGGAACACCAGGGGAGCGGCCCTCAGGTCTGTCGGGCATCGCCGACGCACAGGCAAACCGCAGCAGAACGCCCCTAAATGAAGACTCTAGGCCGTGGGTGCCCAGAACCCTGGGCCCCGGGGTCCTGGGAGAGGCCCGAGTCACCCCTGCCTCCTGGGCCAAGCCTCTGACCCCCAGGCAGTGTCCACCCAGCGAGGGCCTCCCTGGCTCCTGCTGCCCTCTCCTCTCTCCCCTTGGATAAATTATGGCAAATGGGGCGTTAAGAGCATCTGAGAGGGCGGCAGAGAGGGGTGCACATGTGCAGGACCCCCCAAGGGGTCGCAGAGCAGAGGACAGAGCAGGCCCCTCGTCCCGCCAGCCCGGGGCCACCGCTGACCTCCCACGGAAAGGTGGGGAGTCTGTATCAGTCAGCTTCCGCCGGCCGATGCTGCAGTAACAAGCGTCCCAGAATCAGTGACCAGCACAGATCTTGTGTCCTTGCCCCGGTTAAATGCTGGCGACGGGCCACATGGTCTGCTCCGAGCGTCCTTAGCCACGGGGTCCAGGCTCGTGCTCAGGCCTTCTCTGGGTCAGGCATTCTCGGCAAAGAGAGGGCAGCGGCCGACCCAACATGCTGCGAAGTTTCTGCTCGGGTGTGGTACACCCTCCCCTGCCATTGCTTGAGTGTGTGCAGACCACGGCTGGAGAACTGGAGGGTGTGATCCCCCCATGAGAGAGCAGTGGTGTTGGGGTGCACTGCTACACACACCCCCCAGTCACAAACACTCACCTTGCTGCTCAGCCAGCGTGGCTCAGTGGTTGAGTGTTGACCCAGGAACCAGGAGGTCACGGCTCTATTCCCAATCAGGCCACATGCCCAGGTGGCAGGCTCGATCCCTAGTGTGGAGCGTGCAGGAGGCAGCTGGTCCATGATCCCCTCTCGTCATTGATGTGTCTATCTCTCTCCCTCTCCCTTCCTCTCTCTCTAACAATCAACTTTTAAAAAGCATTAAAAAAACAAAAGTGAATCCATATTTATAAAAGCCACATGACCAGAACGGCAGAACGACTGGAACAACCGGAATGACCGGTCGCTATGACGCCTACTGTGGCGGCCAGCTGCCTCGATGGGGGCCCCAACCAGCCCCCCAACCTCCCACGTCCCCTCCCCCATGCCAGCCCAGCCCTGATTGGCCCCCATCGGGGAGGGCCGGCCAGACCCCACCCGTGCACGAATTCGTGCACCAGGCCTCTAGTAAGTATATCAGAAGATACTCAGGGTCATTGATCATCTGGAAATGCAGATTAAAGCAGCTAAAGCCCAAGGATCGACAATGCTACCGGCTGGTGAGGAGGCGGAGCGAGGGCACCCTCGCTCACTGCGGGTGGGAACGCACCCAATGCAGCCATCCAGGAAGACGGCCTGGCAGTGGCTTGTGAAGCTAAACAGTCTCACCATACGACCCAGCAGCTGAATCCCCAGGTATTTACCCAACCGATCGGAGAACATATGTGCACACAAAGCCGCGTGCAAATGCCTACAGCAGCTTTAGTCACAATTACCCAGAGCGGGGCGCAACGAGGTCCTCCCACGCAGGGAGCGGTAAACAAGCAGCCATCCACCGTCCACCCACGTGGAAGACTAGTTGGCGATAAGAATTAACCCGCTAGCAAGCCGCCCACCGACGCCGTGAGCCTGAAATGCACTTCGCTGAGTGAGAGAAGCCCGTCAGAGAGGCTGGGCATGGAGGGTCCAGCGGTGGGACATTCTGGAAAAGGCGACACTGTAGGGACGTGGACAGATCCGTGGTCGCCGGGTCCCGGGGCAGACGGGAGGTTGAATGGGTGAGGCTGGGGATTTTAGGGCCCTGAAACCCTTCTCTATGAGTGACGATGGCGGAGGGTCGCATGGTGCATCTGTGATCACCCCAAAGCTTGACAGCAAAAATGGAACCGGAACCGAGGCAAATGGCTTTGTCATTCTTTTTTATGTTTTTATTGGTTTCAGAGAGGAAGGGAGAGGGAGAGAGGGGAACATCCATGAAGAGAGAGAATCATGGATCAGCTGCCTCCTACATGCTACACACAGGGGATTGAGCCTGCAACCTGGGCATGTGCCCTGACGGGGAATCGAACCGTGACCTCCTGGTTCATAGGTCGACGCTCAACCACTGAGCCACGCCGGCCGGGCCATGCAAATGGTTCTAAATGGGTCAGGAGGTCGGGGTTCCCTGGAGGAAGCGGAGACTGTGACACAGATGAATGAGCCGGCCTGGCTGGAGCAGGAGAGGGGAGGGTGGTGACCCGGTCACTCCGGACACGAGGGGTCTGTGAGGCGGAAGGACAGCGGGGGCGTGGCCGTGCTGGGCGCTCAGCAGCCAGCCTCTCCCGGGGGTGCAGCAAGGGGTGCTGACCAGCCGCCACGTACACTGGGCCCCAACGAGTGAGTAACAGGCTGGTAAGTGGGAGCAGGTTCCCTGTGGGGAGCGGGGGTTACAGGTCAGCCGGGGACAGGCTGAGTGGCCGGGAGGTGGTGGTGAGAGGCGGGACCCAGTGTGAGCCCAGCGTGGGTCCAGAGGCTGTGCCGGCTCACTGTGTGTCCCTGACCGGCCGCCGGGGCCGCAGTGAGCGCCACGCCGGCGTGTCCGTCTGTGAGGGCGGCTCCAGGGGGATCGGCCCTGAATCGCGGGCTCAGGAGAGCAGATGGCCCTCCCCGTGCGGTGGGCCTTGTCCCATCAGGTGGAGGCCTGAACCAAACAAAAGGTGGAGGGATTTGACCCTTTTTTCGTCTCATCTTCTGCCCTCAGCCCGGGACTTGGGCCCTGGCCCCCCCGGGTCTCAGATCTTCAGACGCGACGGATCACACCGCCAGCTTCCTGGGCTCCAGCTCGAGGAAGGCAGGTCGAGGGGCTTCCCAGCCTCCACAGCCACGTGAGGAATTTCCCACAACAACCGTCCTCGGCATGGCCTGCGGGTGTCTCTCTGGGGAACCCTGGCGACTGCTCCCGGGCCCTGGGGAAGTGCTGGCTCTGGGCGGGAGCACACAGGGTCCCCGGGAGCACCTGTGGGTCCAGGAGGTGAGGAGGCCCTCAATGCGGGGGCAGGCGTGTGGCCGGCCGGGAGCCGCAGGGAGCCGCAGGGAGCCACGCGGAGGCCCCAGGCCAAGGCCAGGCGACTGAAGCACAGAATAGAGCAGCCCCAGTTCTAACCCAGAGCACAGCAGAGGTGTCCCCGAGTCCCGTGGAGACAGGAATGGTGGACAGACAGCTGGACGGGGAAGGGACAGCTCTCCCTGCAGAGGAATCACGCCATTTCTGGGGGTGCTCTGCCCTTGGGGGGTCCCCAGTCTCCCAGCATGGTCTCCAGGGCAACTTCCTTCCCGGGGACGGTGTGGAGGTGGAGAAAGTCACTTCCCGGGGGACCTGGCAGCGACCTCAGAGGCGATCAAGGTCAGCACCGTCTGATGCAGCCTGTGGCCTGGGTGCGCCCTCCAGGTGCGACGACGGAGCTCGCTCCCCTCCCCCACCGTCCCGAACGCCAGTGTGGCCTCAGGAGCACAGGCGATGCCAGTGGGGGGCATCCGCACACGACACCGGGTCCTCCTCAGCCACTGACGTCTCCGAATCGGGGGGAGTCAGAAGCCGGCACAGCCAGAGGCGCTGAAGGAGACGAGACACCGGGTGTCCTGGGACAGGAATTCGGGTAAAACCAGGAAGTGTAATGGATGGACTTGGCTGTACACAGTGCACCTCTCCGTCCGCTCAGCGTATCACGCCCCCCACCCCGTCCCAGTCCCAACGAGATGTTACTAAGGGGTGTTACTAAGGGGCCATTACTAAGGGCTGTTACTAAGGGGCTGTTCCTAAGGGCTGTTACTAAGGGCTGTTACTAAGGGCTATTACTAAGGGGCTGTTACTAAGGGCTGTTACTAGGGGCTGTTACTAAGAGCTGTTACTAAGGGCTGTTACTAAGGGGTGTTACTAAGGGGCCATTACTAAGGGCTGTTACTAAGGGGCTGTTCCTAAGGGCTGTTACTAAGGGCTGTTACTAAGGGCTATTACTAAGGGGCTGTTACTAAGGGCTGTTACTAAGGGCTGTTACTAAGAGCTGTTACTAAGGGCTGTTACTAAGGGGTGTTACTAAGGGGCCATTACTAAGGGCTGTTACTAAGGGGCTGTTCCTAAGGGCTGTTACTAAGGGCTGTTACTAAGGGCTATTACTAAGGGGCTGTTACTAAGGGCTGTTACTAGGGGCTGTTACTAAGAGCTGTTACTAAGGGCTGTTACTAAGGGGTGTTACTAAGGGGCCATTACTAAGGGCTGTTACTAAGGGGCTGTTCCTAAGGGCTGTTACTAAGGGCTGTTACTAAGGGCTATTACTAAGGGGCTGTTACTAAGGGCTGTTACTAGGGGCTGTTACTAAGAGCTGTTACTAAGGGCTGTTACTAAGGGGTGTTACTAAGGGGCCATTACTAAGGGCTGTTACTAAGGGGCTGTTCCTAAGGGCTGTTACTAAGGGCTGTTACTAAGGGCTATTACTAAGGGGCTGTTACTAAGGGCTGTTACTAGGGGCTGTTACTAAGAGCTGTTACTAAGGGCTGTTACTAAGGGGTGTTACTAAGGGGCCATTACTAAGGGCTGTTACTAAGGGGCTGTTCCTAAGGGCTGTTACTAAGGGCTGTTACTAAGGGCTGTTACTAAGGGCTGTTGCTAAGGGCTGTTGCTAAGGGCTGTTACTAGGGGCTGTTACCAGGGCCGAGCGGCTGGAGGAGAGCCCCGCACTGTCCACGGTTCTGCATCTGCAGCGGCTCTGAGGAACCAGGCTGACTTCACCGCGCATCTCGCAGGAACACCCACCTGCACCTCGAGGCGCTCTGGGCCCGGGGAGGAGGGTGTGAAGAGGAGAACCGGGCACAGAGCGTGACAGGCTGTGGCCGCCCTCTGACGGGCAGCCCCGGGAAACAGGCAGGGAGCAAGTTCCCTGAGCTGCCGGAGGCGGCCCTGAGCCGACACCTGTGCCGCTGGGGGAACGGTCTGGGATCGCGGGCGTGGAACGGCCGGGGGGCCTGTGGC
>NW_006292360.1:200442-202576 GCF_000327345.1 Myotis davidii
GCCACTTCCCCAGCCCGGGCGGCCCCTGTCCGGTCTGGGGGTCGGAGCCCCAGGGAGGCTGTGACCGGGCCCTGAGGACACAGGCCCAGCGGACGGTGGGGCCACTGCTGCACTCGCAGCCACGCGGGAGGTGATGGGTCTCGGGGAATTTATTTTGCCAATTTTAGAGCCGCCATAAAGAAGAAATACGGGCGGGTTTACGAGGTGCGCTGTATATCTCTAATACGCGTGTTTTCTCTCGAAACGCTCAGAATATCAATTACGTTTACGGCTTTAGGCGGACACGTGCCAGCCCCATGGTTGGCAAAGCGAGTTTCAGCAGAAAATAAACAAGGGTGGGCGCGGGACCCGGCCGAGGGGGTGCCCAGGCCTGACCGGCTCCAGGGCCTGGCCGACTTCAGACCAACCAGCGGTTCACCTGGGACTGCACCTGTGGGCACGTGGGTGCGCCGTGCCAGTGTGCGTGTGTGGGCACGTGGCACGTGGGTGCGCCGTGCCAGTGTGCGTGTGTGTGCACGTGGGTGCGCCATGCCAGTGTGCGTGTGTGTGCACGTGGGTGCGCCGTGCCAGTGTGCGTGTGTGTGCACGTGGGTGCGCCATGCCAGTGTGCGTGTGTGTGCACGTGGGTGCGCCGTGCCAGTGTGCGTGTGTGTGCACGTGGGTGCGCCATGCCAGTGTGCGTGTGCGCGTGTGCGTGTGTGTGTGCGTGGGAGCCCGCCCCACCTATGTTTGTGCAGAGGATGGTCCTGGGCCGGAGATGGGGTGGGAGGGGCCTGGGATGTGCAGAAGCTGCCGGCCCCACCCCCAGCCGGAGTCTGGCCAAGGGGCTCCCCAGTCTCTAGTCCGGCCTCCACCCCAGCCCCCAGCCCTCATGGACCCCCTGCTTCCTCCCATCCAGCCTGGGCAGGTCTCCCCTGCGGGGCCTGAGTGGGAAGGACCTTGGTGGCGGGTAGCCTAGCCGGGGGGTGGGGGGGAGTCAGGGGTTCAGGCTAAGAGCAGCAGCCCAGGGGTGCGGCCAGGGTACGGGGTGGGGAGCAGCACAGGCTGGGCCAGCCCCGCCCCCTTCAGCCAGGGAATAGGGGTCCTGGAATGGCTGAGCGCTGTGAGTGGGGCTCTGTGCCACATTCACCCCACAGCGGGGAGCAGCAACCCCTGGGAGTAGCAATACCCCAGAGCGGGGACACCCCAGAGCGGGGACACCCAGAGCGGGGACACCCAGAGCGGGGACACCCCAGAGCGGGGACACCCAGAGCGGGGACACCCAGAGCGGGGACACCACGGGAACAGCGACGCTCGGAGCAGCGGCCTCTCTGGTCTGCATCTCTCAGATGCACTGGGAACCTGCAGACTCCTATTGTGCACCTGTGCTCACCCCACACGCGTGCACAGGCCCTACCGTGCACCTGTGCTCACCCCACACGCGTGCACAGGCCCTACCGTGCACCTGTGCTCACCCCACATGTGGGCACAGGCCCTACCGTGCACCTGTGCTCACCCCACACGCGTGCACAGGCCCTACCGTGCACCTGTGCTCACCCCCCACATGCATGCACATTCCCTACTGTGCACCTGTGCTCACCCCACACACGCATGCACAGGCCCTACCATGCACCTGTGCTCACACCCCACACACGTGCACATGCCCCTCACAGAAGGCACACACGCACACACGTGCACGCTAGCCCTGGGGTCTCTGTTCCTTGTGCCCAATGTCTCCTAGGAACAGGATGTCCCCGACCCTGAGCCCTGCCCACCCTGGGAGGGGAGCCCAGCACCCCCTGGCCGGCCCCTCCTGGGGGGAGCGGTGGCTCTCGGGGTGACCTGTGCGGGGTGCCTCTCGGCTCCGCTGACAGTTATTTATGGCCGACGAGTGCGCTTGTGTAAAACAGGCCGCAGAATTCGCCGTCTCCACCACTTACTCGGCCATTACCGGCCGCCGCCAAAGGGCCCAAGAGTCGTAACCGGCGCTGAGTTATGAGCCTCGGAACGCGGACGCGAGAGGAAATTAAACCCTTTCCCCGCGCGATGATTTACGGGCTCGGCCGACGCGCTCCCCACGCGGGTGACGGTGGTCGGCGTGTAGTGTCTTCCTGCCCGGGACCCAGCCTCGGCCCTGGGACTCCCCCCTCCCCCT
>NW_006292360.1:202815-203571 GCF_000327345.1 Myotis davidii
CCTGCCCTTTGTAGAGGACCCTTTGTCCCCGCTGTCCCCCGCCCTTCCCAGGCAGTGCCACCAGCCTCTGTGCCCTGCAGAGCCCGCTGATTGGGGGGGCCTAGGGGCTGACTGACACCCCCTGAGAGGAAGAGGGGGGCTGGGCCGGGCTCACCCTGGGGTCCCTGGCGCCGCCCCAGGGCAGGTGGGACCCTGTTGTCACCGAGGAAGGGCGGGCGGGGGTGGGTCACAGGCCCGGAGGGTGAGGTGTCCCTGGGACCCCCTCCCTCCGTGGGGGTGGACAGCAGAGCCCTGTCCACAGAGGCCACCCTCCCCCCAGAGTCCAGACCCCCCATGCTCACTGCTGCTCCCCTGGGCCCGTGGCTGGAGCTGAACCCCCAACAGAAAAGAGGAACAGGGTGCCCAGAGGTGGGGGCCTGGCCAGGAAACAGGGGCCCGGCCTGTGGGTCTCCATGAGGCCTCGCTGGGACGGGACGCAGGCTGGGCTCTGCCTCTGAGGGTCCACCCGAGGGGCAGGCAGGATAGAGGGTCCCGGGAGGACCCAGAGGAGGGGGCGCCCGCCCAGACTCCAGCTTTAAATGGGGAGACACGAGCCCGTGAGGATGGTCTCTGCGGCGAGACCTCGGGGCGGTGACGCTAGGAATGGGGTGCAGGGGGTGCCCACCCTGTGTCCGCTTGGGGGTGCCGTGTCCCGGGGCTGCCAGGGGGCCCCTCAGAAGGTGCCAGCTGTGCTGCCGCGAGCAGGGCCCAGGCTGA
>NW_006292360.1:204375-206546 GCF_000327345.1 Myotis davidii
TCCCACGATGCAGCCGCCCTCCCTCTGCGAGGCCGGGACCCCCCCTGCCTCTGCCTTCTCTCCTCCGTCCCCTGTGAGGCCCCAGGCTACGCCGTGACCACGGCTGGCCCAGCCCCGGCACCTGACCCCAAAGCTGGTCCCCACCCCACAGGACAGTGTTGGGGTGCAGAAAGCCAAGCACCCCGAGTCCCAGCCAGGCTCAACCTCTCCTCCTGAGTGAAAGGGCCCCCGAGACACAGGGAGGAGGCAGCACCTCAGAGCCGAGGGCTCCCCAATGCCTTCCTCCACCCTGGGCCCCTTGTCTGCCCCCTGGGCAGCTCCCCTGGGCCAGGGTCAGGGACACCCCAAGACCTGCTATCACTGTTTGTAACCCCAGATGTCACACTTTCGGGGTGGGCCCACCTTCCCAGAGATCCCTCCCTGTGTCCTGTCCCCAAGGGCAGGCATCGAGGGACGAGGGCAACATCCCAGTGGACGGAGGTGTCACTGTCCCCCCGCCCCCCGAGCAGGCCTGCTGGCCCTCTGCTCCCCCAGCCCCAGCAGCACCACCTGCCCCCTGACCTGGGTCCACGGCAGCCCCCAGAGTGGGACCCTCAGCACCACGGAGGCTTGGCATCGCCCCCACCTGCTTGGGGCCAGCACACCTCTGCCCTGTCCCCACTGAGGGTCCCCAGGGCCTGGGGAGCCCCCGGCATCTGCCAACATCTCTCTCAGGTGGCCCACAGATGGGACAAAGCAAGGAGAGGCCACCGGGCCTGCTAAGTGGAGGACGCCCCATCCACCACATGAGCCTCCTGTCTGAGGGCGTCCAGGGTGCGTCTGCACCTACCATGACACACGGCCACTGCAGCTGCGGGCTGGGCTCTGTCATTTATTTCTCTAATAGCTTCATTGAAGAACTAGTGGCCCGGTGCACGGGTTCATGCACATTGAAAGGAAATTAATTAGGAGAAATATTTTAATATTGCTATTCGCCCTTTCTCTAGAATTGAAGTGTTGACCCAATTCACGATAGACAATGATAGATAGAAACACACGCGTGCGATTGGCGCCAGCGAGAGCTTCATATGTATTGTGCATGCGCGAGTCAACTTAGCCTTTTATCCTATTTAATAATACACAAACATTGTAATTGACCATACCGTCGCTACGCCTCCCATTGGCTAATCAGAGATATATGCAAATTAACTACCAACAAAGATGGCGGTTAATTTGCATATGTAGGTGCAAAGCGGTGGAGTGAAGACTGAAAGTGGCTCCGGCTGGAGTGAAGGCCTGGGTCCCGGGTGCCAGAGGAAAACCGGTACCAGCAGCCAGGGGAAGGGAAGGGCTATTGCATGAATCTTTTCGTGCAACAGGCCTCTAGTATTTATGTAAATAACCGTGTGTGTGTGTGTGTGTGTGTGTGTGTGTGTGTGTGTTTGTAAAAGAGACCCTCATTATTCAGCCTCTAACATGGTCTATGATGTTGGACTATATGAGCATTCTTTCATTTGTGTTTTCTTGAACTCATACTGAAGCTGTAAGCCTACTAGAATACTATAATCCATAGAATACTGCCAAACTCTTGATATCACATTTATATACTAGCTTACTTTGTGTGATATTCATAGTCATATTATATTTCAAAATGACTATAAATATACATCATATATGTGTTAAATATAACTTTCTCTTGTTTTATCTCTATCTCCTTTAGCTTCATACTTAAAACAGAGAAGTATAGCAAATCTCCTGTGAAGGCTTTTTTTCTTCAATCAAACTAGATTCCTTTCATGTTATAATAAAGTAGATATCTATGCCTTATTTTTTTAAAAAATTGTTACAATAGCCATTCTCTTAGTTTAGATTTCATTCAATGAATATTATAAGCAAAATATACCTTTATGTTATGCTCACTATTATGATTTATCTTAACTTTGAAAAGAAACTTTCACCCAGCCAGCATGGCTCAGTGGTTGAGCATTGACCTATCAACCAGGTCACATTTCATTCCTGGTCAGGGCACATGCCCAGGCTGTGAGCTCTATCCCTGGTGTGGGGTGTGCAGGTAGCAGCCAATCATTGATTCTCTCTCATCATTGATGTTTTTATTTCTCTATCCCTCTCCCTACCTCTCTAACCTTCCTCTCTGAAATCAACAAAAATATATTTTAAAAAAATAGCAGCTA
>NW_006292360.1:206951-208863 GCF_000327345.1 Myotis davidii
TCAAGGTCCACCATTTATTATTTTCAGTTTGGTCAAGTTTCTAAACTTTCTAAGTCTCCATTTTCTCGCTAATGAAAAGAAAATAGGATTCCGCCGAGTCTCCTGTCTGCCTATTCCAAGACTTCTTGAAGATCAAATGAGATGAGGCCGGGGAAAACGCTTCACAGACATATGATTAAAGTGTACAATGCTGGCACCTGGCTATGAAGCAAGTCGTGTTCCTGGGCTGAAGAAACTCCAGACGCACCCTGGACGCCCTCAGACAGGAGGCTCATGTGGTGGATGGGGCGTCCTCCACTTAGCAGGCCCGGTGGCCTCTCCTTGCTTTGTCCCATCTGTGGGCCACCTGAGAGAGATGTTGGCAGATGCCGGGGTGCTCCCCAGGCCCTGGGGACCCTCAGTGGGGACAGGGCAGAGGTGTGCTGGCCCCAAGCAGGTGGGGGCGATGCCGCCGCTAGTCGCTAGGGAGAGGAAGCGGGGGTGTTGCCATGTGACGTCATTACTCGGTGCCCACAGCGACCGTTTCCGGGCTGGGCTGGGCTGTGGGCCGCATTTTGCCCCAGGGGATCTCAGCAGTGTTGGCTGGGATTTGGTGGCTGTCACTCCAGGGAGGTGGCGGGGACTGTGTCCCACTTGGGGGAAGCTGAGTGTTGGTTTGTCACAGCCAGGTCAGTGGTGCCGGCCAGTGCACGTCATGGCAGCTCCTGTGTTGAGTGTCTGCCCCCGGTGGTCAGTGCATGTCATAGCGACCGGTCGGATGGTGGGAGGGACACTTAGCATATTAGCCTTTTGTATAGATAGACTAGAGGCCCAGTGCGTGAAATCGTGCGGCACCACTCACCCACGTGCGCCCTGCCCACTCGCCTGCCACCCACCTTGACACCCTAACCCAGCCATGGGCAAACTACGGCCCGCGGGCCGGATCCGTCCAGTTTGAAATGAATAAAACTATTGAAAAAAAGACCGTACCCTTTTATGTAATGATGTTTACTTTGAATTTATATTAGTTCACACAGACACTCCATCCATGCTTTTGTTCCGGCCTCCGGTCCAGTTTAAGAACCCACTGTGGCCCTCGAGTCAAAAAGTTTGCCCACCCCTGCATAACCTCTCCACCCAGAGCTCGAGCGTGCTTGGCCCCGCCCCTGACCCCTCTGGCCTTCTCTGAGCCCCGCCCTCAGTCCCGCAAGTCGCTTCAAGCTGGTCGCGCCTCCTTCAGGCGCCTCCCCACTTGGGCCCCGTCTCCGGAGCAATGCGCTGTGGAGAGCGGGGAAGCCTCGTGCCTGCTGCAGAGTACAGAGGCTGCTTCCCGGGGCAGGCACTGCGCTCCTTCCCCTGGCAGGCGGGAGGCGGGCGCGCTGAGTGCGAGCAGTGGGTAGCGAAGGACTGGTGAGGGGGCTCTACGGGTTCTCACCCCGCCCGCCCCACCAGGATGGCCCCACCTCCCCCGGGCGCCTCCCTGCTTCCGCCCCATCTCCGGAGCAACATGGCGTCGCAGCCCCTCCGCACACGCAGCCTCCGGCTGAACAGTCCGTAGTTACAGCGTGAGGGCGTCACGGCCATTAGCATATCAGCTCCTTACTATATGGGATAGCTGGCATGGAACAAGCTGTACGTATTTAAAGTGCACAGTTTACTGGGGTTTTAAATGTTTTTGTTGATTTTTTTAGAGAGAGAGGAAGGGAGAGAGAGAGAGAGATAGACACATCAGTGACGAGAGCGAATCATGGATCGGCCTCCTGCACGCCCCGCACTGGGGACAGAGCCCCCAACCCGGGCCTGCTCCCTGACGGGAATCGAACCCTGACCTCCTGGTTCCTGGGTCCATGCTGAGCCACGCCGGCGGGCAGTTTGCTTTAACACCCCCGGGTCCAGGGAAGATGATGACTGTGCCACCACCTGCCACCACCAC
>NW_006292360.1:209254-210865 GCF_000327345.1 Myotis davidii
TAGTAATTCAATTTCATATTTCTCTCAGAATGAAACATCTATAATAATAAAAGGGTAATATGCTAATTAGATCAAACATCCTTCCGGGTGTCATTCCAGATGTCCTTCCAGACGAGGCTGGGGCCAGAGCAAAGCAGCCCGGGTCTCGGGCACCTGCTGACAGCGGCCAGAGGGAAGCAGCCCCGGTCCCGAGTGCTGAAGGGAAGCTGGTGCCAGAAGCCGGGGGAAGGAGGGCCTACTCTTGCATGAATTTTCGTGCATTGGGCCGCTAGTACATTAATATTCCCAAAGGACATATTCATGGGATTGAATCACGTGTGTGCATTGCAGATGGGGAGAGGCTGGAAGGCCTGCTAACAAAGGGCCGGGAGAACAGTCCCCGCGAGCAGTGACTCGTCCACTTCACTTCTGAACCCTCAAGTCCCCGCGGAGTTTGGTTCCTTCCACAAGCTCAGGGCGCGGTTCAGTCCGCCTGGCACTTGGCCGAGCGGAGGGAAGTGTGGCTCACTCACCGCGTCTCTTCCGTGTGTGTCCCCCCACCACCACCACCCCCATGGCGAGGTTGGGGTGGGCAGTGAGCCTGCAGGTGGCACCCCTCCTCTTGCGGGGTCTGGGAGGCAGGTCAGGACAGCCCCCACCCCACAGCCCTGCCTTCATGCAGCTGCAAGGGCCCAGCTCTGAGGGACTGCGGGGGCCCACGTCCCCGTGACAGGCTCAGGGTCCAGCTGCGGTGTCCCTGGCTCTGGCTGGGCCATCGTGGGCACAATTCCACTCTGATTGCCAGTGTCCTGGGGGTGGGGCAGTGATCCCCCCTCCCAGGCTCCCAGGCTGCGGGGTCAGGGCGGGCCGAGGTCACGGCAAGATGAGTAAGAGCAGGAGCCCCCCAGGTCCTCTTTCTGAACAAGACTTAAAATGCGTCTCTGGCCCAGCCGGCCCGGCTCAGTGGTGAGCGTCGACCTGTGAACCAGGAGGTCAGGGTTCGATTCCCGGTCGGGCACAGGCCCGGGCTGCGGGCTCCATCCCCAGTGTGGGGCGCTCAGGAGGCAGCCGATCCACGATTCTCTCTCCTCATGGATGTTTCTCTCCCCCTCCCTCTCCCTTCCTCTCTGAGATCAGTAGAACATATTAAAAGTGGGGTACTGTGTCTCTGGGAAGTCGCCTGGATGGTTTGCTCCCGACAGAACTCCCTGGGCCCAGAGGCAGAGGTGGGGGTGCAGGGGACCCACTGGGGACACCGCACGGCCAGGCCCCGGCCCCACAGACACCCGCCTCCATCTACAGGAGGAATATCCAACCTCCCACCCCTCGTGGGCAGCCTGTGTCCCCCAGACCCTTCTGGGGAAGCCCGCGCCCCAGCACCCAGAGTGGCCGCATCGGAGAGAAGGCCTTCAAAGGGTTAACTGAGCGAAACAGGGTCGTTAGGCGGGTCCTAAGCAGGCGGATTGGGGAACCCCTAAGAAGAGGAGGTGGGGACACAGACACGCAGGGGGCGGCCATGTGAGGACCCGGGAAGGTGGCCGTCCACACGCCCAGGAGAGAGGCCTCGGGGAGCCCGCCTGGGCCGCCCGCTCGGGGCCCCACACCTGCTCAGGCCTCCGGCCCCAGGCGGGG
>NW_006292360.1:211096-211667 GCF_000327345.1 Myotis davidii
AAGGCTGAGAAGGGAGGGAGGGAGGCAGAGAGGGAGGGTATGTGCCCTAGTGGAGGGGGTGATACAACTGACTTCTTGTCCATTTGGTAAAGGAGATGGAATCTTAGTAAGATTATGTGTTGCTATATTGCAGCAAGGCAGTGGCTTACCATGACCCTGCTCAGAATTCAGAGACGCCATCAAATAGTTCCAGAGTGAACCTCCTCCGCAGGCTGCGCCCCCGCAGCCCCCCTGCCCTCGCCGGAGCTGAGCTGTGTCTGCACCGAGCAGGTTTGATGACATCCAAATTGCCACGCAGCAGGGTCCCCTAGTGCAGACCCGAGAATGGAGCCAGCTATCGATTTTCCCGTCCAGCCTGTCACCCGCCCTCACAGCCTCGCCCAGGCTCTTAAGACGCAGCTCCCAGGAAAGAACAAGTTACATGCAAATCAGGCAGTGGAGACAAAGTCTCCCTTCAAGGCGGGGAGGGCTGTGCCGCAGCCTGAGGGTCCTGGTGCTGAGCTGGGAGCCCCGGAACCGGAACCAGAACCGGGCCCTGCAGGTCCCAGGGCTCAGCCTGCAGCCCCCACTC
>NW_006292360.1:211787-215712 GCF_000327345.1 Myotis davidii
GCACTGGGTCCTGGTGACTTTGGGGGTCAGTGTGCCCCACACACGCACCCTGTATTGTCCCTGAACCCCCGTCGGGAGCAGGCAGCAAGGCAGCCTCCACTCGGGCCCTCTCCCACGCTCGCCACTCCGTCCGCTTCCTGCGCAGCCCGTGGCCTCTGAGCCCACGCGGCCTGCGGTCATCTCTGCGTTAGGCCCTGGTCCCGGCACCAGCTGAGGTCCCAGCTGCAGGCCAGGCCAGCGGCCACGTGGAGTGGGACCGCTCGCAGACTAGCAGACAGGCCCCCGCCGGCATCTCCCCCGGCATCTCCGCCGGCACAGCCGTCGCTGCGAGTGTCGACGCTTCGTGTCAGCGCATTAAGCGATCTTGCCTCTCATCTGTCCGCCGGGTCCCCGGGGCCCCCAAAGGCTGGAGGTGCAGGTGCTCCGAGCTCCGTACCCGCAGCGCACGGGCTCCCGGCCACGCCACTGCAGCCCGACCATGTGACCTGCTCATCGCAGCCCTGACCCCGCAGAGGGGCCCCTGCCCAGCGAGAGAGGCTGTGGCCCGTGCTACATGTGACCACAGGGTCTCTGGGCTGAGGGCCCAGCCAGGCGCCCAAAGACCTGAGTCCCCGACTCCCTGAGCCTCAGTTTCCCCCTGAAGTAGGGTTCTCCCCAACCCTGCTATTCTCTCAGCACCAACACCCCACAGGGCTGGCCCGGGGCTGGGAGCCCAGCAGACGTAAGCGCCCCCCTCCCCCCCCGCCACACTCACACACACACACACACACACACACACACACAGGACACATAAACGCGCCAGGGCCCAGGGAGAGGGCTCGGCCAGCAGTGAGGACAGCTCGGCGCACGCCCCCACCTGGCGGACGCGGCGTGCCTGCCCCCTGAGACGAGGTGCGGGGCTCAGTGGGACTGGGTGCCGCTGGTCTGTGTGGAAGCCCCTGGCCGTGGGCAGCCCCTCTGTCTCCCAGCCTCCTGGCTGCCTCCTGGGAACCGAGGCCACAGTGACAGCCGCTCCGTGGACAGAGCCTCAGCTCGGGGAGGGTGTTGCTGGGCGGCTCTGCTGCCGCTGTCCTGCACCCACGTCCCCACGGGGGAGTGGGGGGCGCTGCCCAGAGAGGACTGAGGACAGGAAGGCAGGAGGCGACGCTGGTGGCCCCCGCATGTCCCTGGAACCCCAGCCTCCCGCTCGGCCTCAGGGACAAGGAGGACGACCCCCAGGCCGTGCGGGTAGAAGTGCTGACTCCTGTGAGCACCAGGGCCTGGCCTGAGCTCTGTCCTGTGGGGCCCAGGGTGCCCCCCTCCGGCCCTTCCACCTGGCCCCTGGTGGTCTGTTCACCTCCCACACCCCCTCGGGGAGGGTGACAGGCCCATCTCAGCCCAGAGAGGACTGTCACCTCCCACAGCCTGCAGCCCGGGCCCCACGGTGTCAGCCGCTGCAGGGCCCCAACGCTCCCTGTGCCTGCCCCGCCTGCCCAGCCTGGGGAGAGCAGAGGGGACATGGTGCCACGGGAGCCACGGTGCTGGTGGCCACGCGTATTTTTGGCTTCGGCCGGAATTCGGGGTCAGGGACGAGGACTAATTATGGCTGGAGGATAAACGCGCACAGCAGCTGTGCCCGGCAGGCAGCCGCCCTCAGAGGCGCACCCCCAGTTCCTGGGCCCGAGCGCGCATTCTTGGGCGTCTGTGAGGCACGGGCTCCCCCTAAACTGGGATTCCAAGGAGGCAGGCAGCTGGCGGGGCTCCGGGATCCGGGCCGCAGGCTGGTCGCCGTGGCCTCTTACGACCGTCACAGTTCAATCCGCTCCGTCTGGGAAGCCAGCTCCGGCCCCCAACGTCCCCTGAGCAGCCACCGTGGCCACAGCAGCACCCGGGGATGTGGGATGGTCCTGCCGGGAGGGGCGGGGGCTCGGAGCGCTGGGAGGCGGCCCTCACGGAGCCATGGGCAGCGCCGACCTGCTCCCTCACTCGCTCGCTGGCTCTGTGGCTCTGTGCGAGGCTGCCCGCCCACACAGCCCAGGCCCAACGGGCCCTGCTTTGCACAAGCAGTGACCACCAGGCTGGAGACAGACCCCAGGCGTGCGTGTGGCCAGTGGACGGCGGCATGCTCGCGGCTTTCTCCTTCCTCAGTCGTCTCCACTTTGCCCACAATGACCCGTCCTGTGCTGAGAACAGGAAATAGAGGGCGCCCAGTGCGAGGCCTGGTGGTGAGGCCCAGCCCCCCGGGAACGCCTGGCGACGCTGGAGACAAGCAGCTTCCATCGTCTTCAAGGCGTGAGAGAGCCGACCAGGTAGCGAGGGATGAAGCCCCAGGCCCAGCCGCAGAGGCGGCCGGAGGCCAGCAGGTGAGCCCCGAAGTCACAGGGGCTCTGCCTCACAGGACCGGGCAGCCTGGCTGAAGCCGGCCATGTTGATTGGCCCCGGGAGGCAGCGGGCGAGGGGTGGCCAGGGGGCCTGCAGCCGGCTCCTCCGGCTCCGAGAGCTGATTGTGCGCGGCCACAGTCAATGGGATGCCGTGGCTCCTAACCAGCCACGGAGGGAGTATTTACACCAGGGCAATGGGCAGGCGCTGCCCATCGGGACTTGTGTTTCAGGAGGGCCGGTTGTTAAATCTGTCCCAGCAGATCTGAAACGGAAGCAAAGAAAAATGTCTACATCTGGAAAACAACCAAAAATCAGAACCCGATGGTCAGGTTTGACGGCAGGGTAAGCTGGAGGACCATCCGGAAGGTCCCGGTTAGAATGTAGCACAGACTTAGTGGGGGGAGGCGGGTACACATTCACATTGCATTTCCACACCAACAAACAAGCAGACACGTAACTTAAAAGCGTCGGAGAACATTGGCTATCCAGGGGCACAGCCAACAAAGTTATACCAGACTCCCATAAAGACTGAAAACTGTACGACAAGAAGTTAAGGAACCCCAAGTAAGAAGAGATAACCCATGTTCGTGGGTTGGAAGACACAACGTTGTCAAAGATGCCAGTTCTTGCCCGGCCGGCGTGGCTCAGTGGCTGAGCACCGACCTATGAACCAGGAGGTCAGGGTTCGATTCCCGGTCAGGGCACAGGCCCCGGCTTCAGGCTCGATCCCCAGTGTGGGCGTGCAGGAGGCAGTCAATCCATGATTCTCTCTCAGCATTGATGTGTCTACCTGACACTTCTTCTCTGAGATCAATATAAAGAGATTTTAAAAATAAAGTTTACTAATTGAAGAAACAGATCGTCAGTCTCCGGAAGGGTTGACGATAGGCTGGCCCGGAACCCGGCATCCAGTCCTAAGACGGCAGACCCCGGGGGAGCATGGTCACCGTGCCCCTCAGCCCGCCAAACGGTCCATCGCGGGGACAGAAGGACAGACGGGGCGTGTCCTGCGGGGCCGCCACGGCCACCTCGCCGAGGACTCCAGCTGGAAGTCACAGGCCAGCGACCAACGAAGGGGACCCATCCCTGTGTCAGAGACGCAACGTTAGGAGGACGCGCGGACGTCACCACCGAGTCGCCGGTGCAAGAACCAAACACCAAGCGGTGCCGTGTCCGATTCCACTTCTGGACAAACCCCCGGGGCCGTGCGAGCCCATGAGCGCTGACGCAGGGACCAGAGGGAGGGAGCCCGGAGGGGCAGCGAGGGGCAGGGGCGCCGGAGCGGGCGGCTCAGATGACAGTCCCGACAAATGGGGTGTCACCGTCACCCCAGGAGCCCACTGCTCCGCCAGCGCCGGCGGCGGGAGCCGTGTAGGCCGACAGGAAGCAGCCATCGGCACGCGCTGAGCTGATCAATAATTAATCTGAACATTAAAAAGCATTTTCTTTGCCTGACAAGGAGCTGATTGCCGAAGTTGCCCCGGAGCCCCCGATCCATTTTTCTCCCTCATCCTCTGGGCTGGAGGCGGCATCGGCCGGCAGGGCAGGGGGGCCTGGCTGCAGT
>NW_006292360.1:215809-216702 GCF_000327345.1 Myotis davidii
GCCAGCCTCTCTCCATCCTCACCCCCCAACTCCGTCCTCGCAGCTCTGCCGCCCAGTGCCCAGCAAACTTCGCCCTGTCCCCCGGACTGCATGGATCTGCCCCCCAGCGGACTTCACCCTGCCCGCCGGACTTCACGGATCCGCTCAGAGGACACCCCCTGTGCATGTCCCCTCTTGGCCTCCATGCAGTGCCCCGGCCTCCTATGGCCCCCCCACGGTCCCCTCAGTCCCCCGACCCCCCGCCTGGGCCCTGCCTGGCCTCCTTGGGAGCATTTCCCTGTGAGAAGGGTGGTGTCATCACCTTGCAGACGGGGCAAAGGGGCGGGGACCCTGCCTGCCTGGTCCCGAGTCAGGCTCTTTGGGGAGCACCAGCCTGGTCCTCACAGTCGCTGGCCCTGTCGGACCTCGGGGTCTGGAGGGCCTGTGTGGGCATCCTTTACCCACTGGGCGGGCCCCACAACACCCCCTTTTTAAATACCAAGAGGTGGCCCGAGTGTGCCCCAGGGAGGTAACTGTAGGCCTCCACCTGCAGCCCTGAGCAAAGGGGACCTGGGGGGCGGAGAGCAGCACCCACAGCCCTGAGCAAGGGGGACCGGGGTGGAGCAGCACCCACCCCGAGTAAGGGGGACCGGGGGGGAGCAGCACCCACCCCGAGTAAGGGGGACTGGGGGGAGCAGCACCCGCAGCCCTGAGCAAGGGGGACCGGGGTGGAGCAGCACCCACAGCCCTGAGCAAGGGGGACCGGGGGGTCAATTACTGGTTCTTTTTTGCTCCCCTCTTCCTTTTCTTGAACTTTAATGATGATGATTACTTTATTCTTTGTGATTAATTTAACTGTTGACAGGCCTTGTTCATTTTAGAATTCTCTACCATACCCAGAGTTGCGCTTTGCA
>NW_006292360.1:217986-219114 GCF_000327345.1 Myotis davidii
GATGGGGGTGTGGTGATGGTGGTGATGGTGATGATGGTGGCAATGATGGCCATTCTAATGATGAGAATAATGACCACCATCCTTCATTAGGCACAGCTGTACTCTGGTACTGCCATGCCTTCCCCATTTGATTCTCACAGTCATTCAGAAAGGTGAATGGCACCTCCTTCCCCCAGAGGCACAGACTCCGTAGCGTGACGCGTCCAGCATGCACAGACCCGGGCTGGAGCCGAGGGAGCTCAGGCCAGGCCTGCGGTGAGCACGGTGTGGACCTGGGGTCTATCCCCACCTCGTTGTGAGAATTCTTCCAGCCAACCTGTCAAGGGCCTCCCTTTCTGGATGAGGACAGCGGGCCCAGGGTCAGCGTCTGTCCATGACCGGCAGGTGTGAGCAGCAGCATCCGGTTGGGGAAGAGGCAGGAGGAGGCCAACCACGCGCAGCCGGCAGCCTGGGAATAACAGCCACCATCATCCTCACCGGCCTGCAGGCAGCCGGAGGCCTCAGGCAGCCCCGTGGCTCCCAGCCCAGTGCCCCTGCCCTTTCTGCCAGACTCCAGGCCCATCAATGGGCTCAGGCCACTACCAGCCCAGGCCAGGGCATTAGCAGGGTGATGGGTACCTGAGGCCAGGCCACCCCCAGCACCTCCTGGGACAGCCCAGCACCCACCTGGACAGCCCAGCACCCACCTGGCGAGCAAGGGGGGCAAGGAGCAGCACTCTGAATGGGGCTCCTCCTTCCGACCCCTCTACTCAAGCCACGAGCTGCCAGGAGGCACACAGGTGGAGGTGGGGGAGCCGAGAGCAGGCACTGGGACCCGCAGGCCCATCCGAAATAACTCGGGCAGAGGAGGCACCAGCTCAAGTGAGCAACTGAACACATTGTCACTGCGCTGCCCAAACCCAGCCAATTGAAGTAGACCCCTCCCTGGGGCTTTCACCTGCCCCTCCAGCAGGAACCATGGTGATGATGGTGGTGATGGTGGTGGTGGTGATGGTGATGATGGTGGTGATGGTGGTGATGGTGGTGGTGGTAGTGGTGATGATGATGGTGGTGGTGGTGGTGATGGTGGTGGTGGTGGTGGTGGTGGTGGTGATGGTGGGGATGGTGGTGACCCACCTCCCACCATGT
>NW_006292360.1:222291-223297 GCF_000327345.1 Myotis davidii
GTCCATGACCGGCAGGTGTGAGCAGCAGCATCCGGTTGGGGAAGAGGCAGGAGGAGGCCAACCACGCGCAGCCGGCAGCCTGGGAATAACAGCCACCATCATCCTCACCGGCCTGCAGGCAGCCGGAGGCCTCAGGGAGCCCCGTGGCTCCCAGCCCAGTGCCCCTGCCCTTTCTGCCAGACTCCAGGCCCATCAATGGGCTCAGGCCACTACCAGCCCAGGCCAGGGCATTAGCAGGGTGATGGGTACCTGAGGCCAGGCCACAGCCCAGCACCCACTTGACAGCCCAGCACCCACCTGGACAGCCCAGCAAGCAGTGAAATGGTTAAGGTCTTCTGCCCAACCCCCCAGTGGGCTCATTATCATTTCTAATAGCAATCGATACCCACCAGGCACCTGACAGTGTCTAGCACATGCCCCCCCCACCCCACCCCCGCCTCCCAACATGAAAGGCCCCCTAAGCCCCTGCTCCTGCTCCCCCCGCACCTCATCTCCATCTTGCTCGGGACCAAATCAATGGACCCCATTGATCACCCCACCTCCCTCTCACTGACATTCCGCCCCTCCCCCAGGCAGCAGGCTCATGGGCCCCACCTCCCGCGTAGGTGGGGGCCTCATCAAAGCCCCTGATTGCTCTGGGCTGGGCAGCTCACAGTGAGGGGCCGCCCGCGACATATGCTGCCACCCGCCGGCTTTGTCTGCGGCGTTAGCAACAGCGCCTCTGTCTCTCCAGCCCCCGTCCATGTGTCAAGCCTGGCGCTGACCAGCCGCCTCTCCCATTGGCGGCCGGGCGTGGGGGCTCAATAGGGACGCGCACGTGGAATTGCGTGATCAGGCCGCTCTGGGCCGGAACAAAGGACACATTAGGCTCCGGGAGGCAGCTCCCTCATCAGACACACAAAGGGGCAGAAAGGAGGGGCGGCCGTGCAATGCCACCTCCTTTCACCATCAGAGACAGGGGAGGGGCGCGGGGTCCCCGGCAGGGTCCCCGGGGCGGGGCGCCTGC
>NW_006292360.1:223583-225244 GCF_000327345.1 Myotis davidii
TATTATTATTATTATTTTAAAGAAAGGGTGAAAGGAAGAGGGCTTGTCACTCAGCAGGGGAAAGAGGTGGGCATGAAAGTGACAGGGCCAGTGTGTGGCTCCCCGACTGACTTCCTAGTGCCCACCGTGTTGGCGGCCCTGGGGCTCCACGGACCCTCTCGGCAAACGCTCCGGGCCACGCGGGCCACGCGGGCCAGGCAGTAAGCCGGAAGTCGAGCAGAGGCATAAACACCCCGCAGCCGAAACCGTGACCGAGTCACTGCCTGGTCATCGAATGACACCCCGAGGAGCCCAGCCAGGGACTCACACCGCCCGCCCCTGGAGCTCAGTGCGATCCACCGAGGGAGGCCACGGAGCAGCGGTGGGCGGGGAGAGGACGCGGCCGGGACACGATGGCAGCCACGGTCGGCTTCACGCGGACATGGCCCCTCCTGCGAGGCGCGAGGAGGCCCCTCCTAGCTGCTCCCAGGAGGACGCCCTCTGTGTCCCATTGCTCTCCTCGGGGACAGGAGGGCGGGCCTCCCTGCCCATTTCAATCTCAATGTAGACACAGGCCCTGGCTGGTTAGCTCAGTGGATGGCCTGAGGACCGAAGGGTCCCGGGTTCGATTCTGGCCAAGGGCTCCTCCCCGGCCTGGGCACTGGTCAGGGCTCAGGATGAAGGCATATAATCAATGTGTTTCTCTCGCATCGATGTTTCTGTTTCTCTGTCCCTCTCTCTTCCACTCTCTCTAAAAATCAATGGGAAGATATCCCCGGGTGAGGATTAACCAAAATAAATAAAAATGAGTTACTGTTGGCATGATTGGGCCGGAGCCGTAAGCACCGCGCCAGCCCCCAGTGGCTCACAGGTCTGCTCTGGCTGGGCGACAGGAGCAGAGAGCAGGAGGCCCGGGCAGGGCAGATCCTACCCAGCTTTAGGGGCAGGTCCCTCCCTAGCCCAGGCCTCAGGTGCCCCCAGGAGCCCCGCCCCAGGAGGTTCCCCAGCCCGAGTCTGGCAGCACCCCCTGGCGCGGGGACCTGACCACTGTCCCTCCCAACCCTGCCTGACCCCAGGCCCTGCCCTGGAGACCTCCTGGCCAGGGACCTGTGGGCTCGGGGAAGGGGCCCCAGCTGCCCTCTGGTCCGAGGTCTGCACACACCACTGGCCCCAGCTGCCCTGTCCCCGCTGGGCACGGGGCTGAGGCCACAGACAAGCCCCCCTGAGGCAGCAGCCTGAGCCGATTAGCTGGAAACGGGCTTCGTGTCCTCCGCCCCGGGCACTTCCTCCTGGTCCCCAGGCCCTGGAAGGTGACAGCTGCCCGTCTGCCAGCGAACGCGCCCACCGGGCTCCCCAAGCCACACCCCCAGGGGCAGCCCAGGCCACTTCCGTCCACCTCGCCCGAACCAGCACCGCGTGGGGCCACGTCCACAGGCCACCCACCTTCCAGGAGGCCGTCAGCCCCGTGAGATGATCCCGGGGCCTCGACACCAGGGGCAGCTCTCACCCCCGCCCCGACCCCGACACAGCGAGAAGGGCGTGTCCGTGTCACAGCCGGCGCCAGGGGCTGAGACATTTATGTATGAGCCCAGAGCCCTGGGCCCAGAGAGCTGGCAGCCCCACGCGCCCTCCTGGCCGCTGGCCACAGCTCCTGGTCACCCAGCCCTGAGCTGCGCCTGGGG
>NW_006292360.1:225856-226105 GCF_000327345.1 Myotis davidii
CGCCACAGGCCGCTAATTGCTGGAAGCTGGTCGAGCACATTAACATTCATCACCACGCTCCCCGCTCCCCGGACTCCAGGCCGTCGCCTGCCCGGCCAATGGCTGAGGGGTGGCCTGTGAGCCCCTTGCGGGACCTCTGTCCCTCTGTCCTCTGTCCCTCTGTCCCCTGTCCTCTGTCCCTCTGTCCCTCTGTCCTCTGTCCCCCTGTCCCTCTCTCCTCTGTCCCCCTGCCCTCTGCCCCCTTTCCCT
>NW_006292360.1:227127-228177 GCF_000327345.1 Myotis davidii
GCTGTCACGTCAGGAGGGGCTGCAGCAGGACTTCCACCCGCAGCATCACCGCTCGTCGTTAAACATCAGTGAGAGGGTCAGGGAGGCACCATGCAAACTAGGCATCGACCCCCGGGAAGGGCTGAGAGGAGGGGGGCGGGGGGTGCACGGGGCCCCCCCTCCAGCCTCTGCTCCCGGCCTCCCCGCCCCCGGCAGACCCCTGGGCCCACTACGCTCACTGCCTGCGTGTTTTTATTCTGTTCGTTAATGGGAGCGTTTGACTTCTTTTCACCTAATAGATGTGCAAATGTCTCAGACCTGCGGCCGCACGCGTGTTCTCCCCTTAAGCGCATCCTCCCTGTCGCAGGCGTGACCGTTACAGTCGGCCCCTCGGAGGCTGCCCCGCCCCCGCCCCCCTAGTCTGCTCGGTCCACGTCTCGGGATCTTCTGTTCGCCCGTCCACCTCGTCATGAGATGCCCCGTGTGAGTGACCATGTGGTGCTTGTCTTTCTCTGAAAGTCCCTTTGGCCACAGGCCCTCCAAGAAGGAACGACCCAGCCGCTGTGAAGAGCGGACGCCTCCGGGTCACCGAGGCCTGGACACAGCCCTGGCCCGCGGTGGGAAGGCCCAGCGACTTCGAGGGGAGGCGGGCATGGAGGGGCTGCGACGGCGGCACCTGGTCGTGAGCCCCACCCTCGCCTGCACCTGCGTTCAGCCACACACTGACCCTCCGCCGGAGGGCGCCCTCGGCCACACCCCCGGGGGAGCCCCCCTCCCCGTGCAGGCGGAGCCGTGGGCACATCTCCCTCCTCTCCCGGGGCCCCACAGGGGCTGTACCCACCTGCCCGAGGCTGCTGGCTCCCCCTCTCGCCCCCTTTATTGGCCGTGGCCCAGGGGCAGCTCTCAGTCCTCCAGTCCCCGGGGGGCACCCGCCAAACCCTGAGAGTGTGAGTCCAGAGGGTGTGGCCCCGTCACACATGGAGAAACTGAGGCAGAGAAGCAAAATCACCCGCCCACAACCCCAAACCCGTCCTTTGCAAGAGGGGGAGCAACGCTGGGCCGGGCTCCAGG
>NW_006292360.1:228618-230329 GCF_000327345.1 Myotis davidii
GAGTGGACGTCGGTTCTGGGCAATTTCTCCAAAATAAACTCTGCCCCGGCCGGTGCCTCCCGCGGCTGTGCCCTGGCCTCTCCGGGCCCGGGGCTGGGGCGCCGCCCGCCGGCTGGGACCCTGGGCGGGAGCGGGCTGTGGGGTGCCATCGGCTCTCCAGGGAGGCCCTGAGCCCCAGGTAGGAAGGACCCAGCTGAGGAGGGCAGGACCCTGGGGGTCCAGGCTGTACCAGTCCCAGGGCACGGGCAACGCCTTGCCCAGCGCCTGGCTTTGACCGGGTGGCCCAGGGACCCCAGGCTCCTTCTTCCTGGCACGCCCTGGTGTGCCCCGCCCGGCCCCCCCAAACCCTGCTTCCAGGCATCGACTCCACTCTGCACGCCGCAGACCCCGTCACTGCACCCGGAGCCCCGGGGCCACGGCCCCTCTGGGGGTGGGACCCTCCCTTACAAGCTTCGGGGACCTGCAGGCACAGGCCCAGGCAGAAAACAGGCAGGGGTGAGGCCGCGGCTGGGGGGGGGCGCCCTTTCAGCTCCTACAGCCTCGAGCCCTCCCTCCGTCTGACGCAGGAGGAGGTGCTGGGAGGCACTCACTCCCGTCTAATTAGACCTCGTCGGGTTTCTATGGAGATCGCTGGAGCAGAGCGGGAGGACCGAGGTCCCCCCCTCGCTGCCGGCTGTGGATGGAGGGGCAGGAGGACAGGGCGGGGACAGGCGGCTGGGTCCTCGGGCCAGGGGTCAGCTAGCGAACCCCCGGGAGAGACCCCACTGAGTCCGGGGTCAGCTCTCCTGGGGAGCCGCCTCCCTGCGCCCAGGGCCCCACCCAGCCCTCCAGAGGGGCCGGCGCCCGAGGAGCTGTGGGTGGTGTGGACCCGGAGGACCCAGCCAGCTGTGCCCCTGCAGGTGCCCTGCCCAGCACCCCTCCAAGCCCCGGCTGACCCCTGGGGTGGGCAGGGCACACGGCCACAGAGCAGAGACAGCCTAGCGAGGGAGCCCAGAGTGGGGGACCGAGGCTCACCCGCCGCCTCCTGCACCTTCCCGGATTCTCCTCCCTCTTTCCAGAACGTTCTCTGACCCGCCCTGCCACGCACGGCTCCCTCCCTCTCCCCTGCAGCAGCATCTGTGCCAAGGCCCAGGCGCCCCACCTAGGCCCAGGCCTCGGGGCACAGCCCAGCCCTGTGAGGTCACCACGTGCACATGCCCCTCACGCCCCAACAGGCTGGGGACGGACACAGGAGCCGCCGCCAGGACCGTGGCAACCTGCCTCCACATGGGGGGTGGGGGGGAGCGGCTACAGCGTTTGGACAGGTTCAAGCCTCGGACTGATGAGCGGGCACAGTCCTCTCATGGCAAAGCCACGTGCACGTCCCAGCTGGAGGGCAGGGCCCTCCCAGCACAATTACAGCAACAGCTGTGGCTGTGAGCTTGAGCCTGCGGTCGGAACACGCGGCCCCACGTGCCTGAGTGACGTGGGCTCGGTAGAGTTCAGGTGCACGTAGCTGAGTGGGATCGAAACCCACGGGAACGCTGTAACCACGCCCTTCCTTGGCCTCGTGGGACCTGCTATCAAATAGATAGGACTGGCAGGCCCTGGCACTGCCTCTCCGTCAGCCAGCTTTCTCCTCCTGTCTGTCCTTTCTCCATCCTTCACCGCCGCCCCCCTGGCTCACCCTTGGCCGTGCTGGTGAGGGTGAGGGCAGGGGGGGGGCACCAGC
>NW_006292360.1:231029-231797 GCF_000327345.1 Myotis davidii
AGGAGGCGGGGTCACGCTGAGCTGTTCTCCCGGGCAGGAGGGGCTCTCACAGCTCTCTCTGTTTTCTTTTTCTTAAATAACTTTCTTGCTGAGTCTTGCAGATGCCCCCTTTCGAGCTGCCCGCAGGCAGGCGAGACTGTCCCAGACTCCACGGTTCCTGCCCTGGTTCCCCTGCTCCAGGCCCTCAAGGACACTCCGCCCTGGTGTCCCCGTCAGAGCCTCAGGACACCCCTATTCCAGCGGAGCAAGCCACCTCCCAAGGGTCCCCAACCTGCCACACTCCCCGTCCCCTGGCCTCCTCCTGGGGCCCAGGTCCACCCCGAGCCCTGGCCTCACCTTCACTGTCACCCACCGCTTCTCCTGAGGGTCACTGCCCCCCAGGGGAGTCGCCCGGGGACACCGGCCTCCACGGTGCCCGAGAGGACACGCTCCTCACAGTGACCGCACCGGGCCGAGCTGCAGACCCAGGGGGCCCACCCACAGGTCAACAGAGAGCAGAGCCCTCCCCGGACACATACATGCACACACGCACATGCACACACGCACGTGCACACATACACACACATGGGTACACATATGCACATGCATGCAACTAGGCATACATATGCACACACTCTGTGCACGCTGCATTGCACGTGTGTGCCCACCGATACACATGCACACACCTGTACACACACACATGCATTTGCACATGCACACATGGCGGGCATTCCCCATCATGCACCCTGCTTGCTGGATGGATGCCTGAGGCTGCCACCCCCCCCCCCC
>NW_006292360.1:232066-232878 GCF_000327345.1 Myotis davidii
GCCTCACTGATGCTCCCAGAAGAAGGTGCCCTGAGGTAGCCAGTGACCCGGTGCAGGCGGAGGCCGGGGGCAGAGCGTGACACGTCCGACTATTAATTGTGCCCATTGCGAACCGACAACCCCGTGCAGCGAGACAAAGGCCCCCCGCTCAGTTCACACGCATAATTTACCCTCCATTAACGCGGACACGCTGACAAATTAGGGGCCGTGCACCGGCTCCGTCTGTGGCCACCGGCGGGAGGGGCCCTGCCTGCTTCCAACACTTACGCCTCCGCATAAAACCGGCCCCGAGCGCATGCGGCGGGAGCCTCACGCTATCTTTAGGGGTGAGTCCTGCCCGTCCCACTCCCCCCCCCGACCATGCAAATGTCCCGCCTTTATCTGCGGCTCACAGGCATGTCAAATAGGATTAGAAAACCATTTCGTGAAATGGAAACGAACAAGATTTAATGGAAAAACCAAAAGACGGTCCGAGACCCATTTTTCTTTAATGGTGTTTCTGGCCAGGAGGTCCCCCGGAATCACCTCCTGGGCTGCCCCTCCCCCAGCACACCTCCCCCAAAGTGGGCTAAACGCCAGACAGAGCTGGGGGACCCTGGAGGGGGCCCGGGGAGCAGGCCCGGCCCCCCGCCGGCCGGAAGCCATCATGCCATTGATCTGCCGGGAAAATTCACTTAACGGCTTTGCTGGGCTCGGTGGCAGGAACGACTTAATCTCTGGCCCCGGACTCCCCCTGGGTCCCCAGGGGCCCGCCCTCCACCCCTCAGCCCAGGAGGCCCCGGCAGGGGGCACACCGGAGCTGGCGGCCGGCG
>NW_006292360.1:232979-234641 GCF_000327345.1 Myotis davidii
GGTGGAGGCTGGCATGCCAGCCTGCAGCCTGGCCACACACCCAGCGGGGGCCCGAGCCCCCTGTCTGCCCTCTGCCCATCCCCCCGGTGCCCCAGGCGGATACCCGCCCTCGTCACTCCTGACAGGTGGCTGCAGTCTGGCCCCAGCACTCGCCCCGCAGCTCAGTGCAAAGGCCGTAGACAGAGATTCCCGGGTCTTGTGGCTTCCGGGGAACCCTCACCCTTGCTCTGCCCTCAGCCGGGCTCTCCACACCCACCCCCTGCCAGCCTCAGACCCGACTCCTAGAACCCCATCCACAGGCCCCGGCCCCCAGGCCCCGTCTCCTCAGCCCCCAGCCCAGCACCCCCTGGCCAAGCCCCAGTCTGACCCCCGTCTCCCCAGAACTTGATGCTGGGGAGCCCCGCCTGCCACCCAGGCCCGCCCAGAGCCAGGAATGTCGCTTGCTCCCTCCTCCCCACATCGCCAGGACGGGGCTGGCTGGGTGAACCCCATCCTAGGAGTCAGGCAGCTTCCAACCCAGGCGGCCTTTTTACACCGAAAATAAACCGGTCCTCACAGCATGTGTCTCCCACAGACGCCCAGAGGAAGGCAGGGAGGGGGGCGGGGGTGGCTGGAGCATCACCCCAACCCTGGTGGGCCAGCCCTGAGCAGCCTGCGCCTCGTTCCTGCCCCCCACCTCCCCTCCCCTCCCCGGCCCAGGCCCCACATCGGGACACGGACAAGCCCGGCCTGTGCTGAGCCCTTCCGCGTGGGCCGCCTCCGCCCGCGGCGTGAGGAGCTACTGAACGAGGGAGCATGTCAGGCGGTCACGCTCCACCCCTCCCCGCGGCATCCGCCTGAACCTCTCCAGCGGGTGCCAGAGCTCAGCGAGGGGTGGGGGAGGGGGTCAGTGTCCTGGCGGGAAGCAAGAACTCATGGCCCCGCCGCGTGGCTCCGTGGCTGAGCGTCAACCTATGAACCAGGAGGTCAGGGTTCGATTCCCCGTCCGGGCACCTGCCAGGGTTGCGGGCTCCATCCCCAGTGGGGGGCGTGCAGGAGGCAGCCCATCAGTGATTCTCATCATTGATGTTTCTCTCTCTCTCCCTCTCCCTTCCTCTCTGAGATCCATAAAGACACACTTTTTAAAAAAGGACTCATACGTGGGCCCTGCGTTCCGCTTGCACAGAGCCCGGACACGCCTCTCTGCGTGGGGTCCCCGAGCTGACCCCCAGGGTGGGGGTGAGGTGCCGAGGGGCTCCTGCTGCCAAGCAGAGGCGCGGCCATCTCGGCCCCTGACCGCTGTCCCTCCGGCCGTGTCACCCCTGCCCTGCGCCCTCCTCCGCGCGCCCGATGTGGGCTGGCCGGCCAGGCACACCCCCCCTCAGGCCCTGGAGGCGTGGCAGGGTTATTGGGCTCTAGGAACGAAACCATATTTTAAATCCAGTATTTAGGTGCGATTCCTTACACTTAAGTTGTTTTTTTCATGTTTCAAAACAGCTCAAGGTCCTTGAGGAAAATCCAACCGATACAGAAAAGGCGGCGACTGCCCGTGTCCCGGCCCCCGGTCCCCTGTGAGCCTTGTGCCCCAGGCCCCAGGGCTGGGGGTGGGGGCTCCCGTCCTGTGCCCCCCACAGTGAGGCATCGGGGCCATCGTCCAGCAGGGCCAGGCGCCAGACACAGAGG
>NW_006292360.1:235032-235460 GCF_000327345.1 Myotis davidii
GCTGGAGGCTGCCCCATGCAGGCTCCTACAGCCGGGGCCCTGCCTGCCCTCCCACCCCCTGCAGGGGGCACCCCTCCTCACCACCAGCAGGTGGGAGCATACGGACGCCCTGGGCTGCACAGCGTTCCGGCCCAGGGTCCTCGTGCCCAGGACCCTGAGGGAGCTCCCTCACCCCTGGGGCAGCGCTAGGGTCCCTGAGGACCTGCCCATCCCACCCTCAGAGGTCACCCTGGGCGCCCCATCCTGTGGGGCCTCAGTCTGTGGGGAGGCGGAGACAGGCCTCCGGAGACACCAGCCCGGCTGCCACTCCACCCGACTTCCCGCCTCCAGAGCGTGAGAAAGCGCCTGCTGTAGGCGGTGGCCCATCGGGCACAGGTAGGGCAGCGAGCAAACCAGTGCCCACACCTGTCCCAGGAAGCCAGGCGCAG
>NW_006292360.1:235735-236702 GCF_000327345.1 Myotis davidii
TCGGCCCCCACCCCCACTGGGACCCCCTCGGGGAGGCAGAGGGGACGCAGCCCCCTGGTTCCCAGCCCGACTGACCGGCCTCCGGGAGCCGAGGACAAACCCCCTCCCCCGCCACCCCAATCAGCCTTTTGCCAAACACAGTCAATAAATTATTCAGTTTGCAAAATGCCATTATGTGTGAGTTTACTTAATTGAATAGAATAATTTATGGTAAAACCTGGGGAAAGAAAGATCGATGGGGCCGGAGTGGAAGAATGATTGAGTTTCGCGGAGGCAATTTGATTTTTATCCCTCATTATAATAACGTTCAGGGGGGCATCAACACGGGTCAGAATCAATATTTGCCGCGTGGCCGGGCCATGAATTCTCGCTGGAGGTGGCGCGGGGGCTGGTGGCCGTCCGTCACGAACCGCCAGAGCCTCCTGATCACTTAAGAATTACGAGGCGGAGGACCTGGAGCAGAGATGAGGTACGTAAACCGTCGGCATGAACTAGCGGCAGAGAGGGCTGTCCGTCTGTGGGAGAGGAGGAACTGTTCAATAACTAGGCTGGGGAAAAGTGCTTGTCTTTTTTGGTTGTTTTTTTTAAACATACTTTTATTGATTTTAGAGAGGGAGAAAGAGAGATAGAAACATCAATGATGAGAGAGAATCACTGATCAGCTGCCTCCTGCACGCCCCCTACTGAGGATCAAGCCTGCAAACGGGCATGTGCCCTGACTGGGAATCGAGCCCCGGCAGCGCCTCCCTCCGCCCGGGAGCCTGGGCCACGCAGGAGGCGGCGGCTGCAGGAAGGGCTGCTCCTGGCTGGCTCCCTCCTGCTGAGAGGGCTGAGCTGGTGCATTGAGCCCCGACTCCGGGCAGCAGGGTCCACAGGCTCACGGCCAGACGCCCCCGGCCACGCCTGCAGAGAACACGTCTGGCGTCAGGCCTGGGGGTCTGGGGGCAGCAGGCGGCCCCCGGGGCCC
>NW_006292360.1:237033-238702 GCF_000327345.1 Myotis davidii
CTGGACTCTGGAGCCTCCCCAGCCGCCCCCCTCCCCGGCCCCTCGTTGCCCTCCGCACACACAGAGTCAGCTCAGGGCACACGCACTCAGGACCGCCACCCCATTGGATAGATGAGGGACAGGCTCAGGGCTTGAGGGACCCGCCCAGGGTCACCCCCGCAGGTGGCAGAACCAGGTCCAGGGCTGCCCACGCTGCCCCCTCCCCTTCGGACGACCCAGCCACTTTGTGTGCCCAGCCTCCGTGCGGAGGGAGGCAGCACAGTGCCCGGGCCCGAGGGCCTGGCGGGCAGCCCAGGCACAGCCACCACTCCAGGCCTCTGTGGGGACCGGGCATCTGTTCTGAACAGAAAGTGGCCGCCAGCCATTGGCCTTGTGGGCAGAGGGTGGCACCAGGGCCCTGGCTCGCGGAGTGGCCTTGGGTGCGGTCCTCCCCTCTCTGGCCTTCCTCCCAGTTTCTAAGCGCCTCTCCAAGCCCTGTGTCCCCTGGGCTGGGGCCAGGGGTGGGCAGTGGGCCAGGATCCCTCCTCTCATTCAGCCTCAACTCACAGCACAGAAAGCCCAGAGGACGGCCCGCGGGAGCCATGCCCACCGCAGCGTCTCCCCTGCACTGCGGGGGCCAGAGCCCAGCCCGGCTCATGATGACACAAACGGCCTGAACACTTTCCCGTATTTCACAGATGCTTCTCCTGCCTACCGGCCGAGGGGTCCCCAAGCGCAGGGGCCGTGTCTACCTCATGTCTGTGCAGCTCCCCGCCCCAGCCCTGAGTCCAGCACCAAGTAGCTCTAAGTCGATAGGATAGGATGGTGAGTGGGTTGGTGGGTGGGTAGGTGGATGGGTGGATATTACAGATGGATAAATGGGTGGGTGGGTGGATGGATGGATGGATGGATGGATAGATGGATGGATGAGTGGATGGTGAAAGATGAATGGGTGGGTGAATAGATGGATGGATAAATGGATGGATGGGTAGGTGGATGGTTGGGTATTACAGATGGATGAGTGGGTGGGTAGATGGATGGGTGAGTGGATAAATGGATGGATAAATGGGTGGATGAGTGAATGGATGGGTAGGTGGATGGTTGTGTATTACAGATGGATGAATGGGTGGGTAGATGGATGGGTAGATGAATGGGTGGGTGGGTGTATGAATGGATGGATGGATGGATGAGTGGATGGATGGGTGAAAGATGAATGGATGAGTGGGTGAATAGATGGATAGACAAATGGATGGATGGGTGAATGGATGGGTAGGTGGATGGTTGGGTATTACAGATGGATGAATGAGTGAATGAATGAATGAGTGGATGGATGAGTGAATGCATGGATGAATGAAGGAATGAGTGAAATGAATGAATGAGTGAATGAGTGAATGGATGAATGAATAAACAAGTGAGTGAATGAATGAGTAAGTGTGGGAGGGAGTGGGTAAGGGGGTGAGGGAGTGGGGGAGGGAGGAAGGGAAGGGGGAGGGAGGGGTCCCTGGAACAGCAAGCCCACCCTCGCACTGTATTGGCAGGACCGGAGGCTCTGACCGCTGTGTCCCAGCATCGCGGAGACAACGCTGAAGCAGCTCAGGGCCAGCACCCCGTGAGTCACCGCGGGACAGGAGGCCCAGCAGGAGGGGCTGCCGGCCTCACAGCGGCCCTGGCTGGACCCTGGTGGCTACCG
>NW_006292360.1:238850-239749 GCF_000327345.1 Myotis davidii
ATGGCCTGGAGGGAGCGAGCCACCTCCATTCACAGGAAACGCCGGCCGCTGGACCAGAGCGTCGCCGCCGCCCAGCTCCAGGCCTGCCTCCCCCCAGCGCCAGCCCCAGCCCTAGCCACTCCTCCCCCAACATCCTGGCCCCTCTCCACTGTCCCTCATTTACACCCCCATCTTCTTTCTTCCTCCAGCCTGTCCCACGGGCGTGCTGGTAAGTCCACACACACACACACACACACACACACACACACACACACACATACACATGTGTGCACATATACACACATACACATATACACACATATACACACAGATATACACACATGCACACACAGTCGTCATAACCCTCGCTGCGACCACAGTTGCAAACGCACGGTTTACACCAGAACCGATCCAGACTCCCCCTGCGGTTCTGCCCAGCCCTGTCCACGCAGGCGCCCTCGGCTCTCCCACTGGAGTCCCTGTAGCCGACGCCACGGCTGCCACTCAGGAGCAGGGACACAGGAAGCCGCACCCCCTCCTCGCAGACCCTTCCCGGGAAGCTCCCTGCCTGGAGTCTGGACTCACTGCTGCGGGGATCCCGCCCCAGGCCGCGAGGTGGCCCGGCCGGCGGGGCTCAGGGCTTGGCATCAGCCCAGGACCGAAGGTCACGGTTCGAATCCCGACCAGGGCACAGGCCCGGGGTGCAGGCTCGATCCCCAGTGTGGGGCGTGCATGAGGCAGCTGATCCATGATTCTCTCTCATCACTGATGTTTCTCTCTCTCTCTCCCTTCCCTTCTCTGAAATTAGTAAAAAAATATTTTTAAAAATAATTGCGAGGGCGAGTTTATTCACTCAGCAGAAACTCCTCCAGAGCCGGGCAGGCCTTCTCCCTGCTGCTGCAGCCCGAGGGGAGGGGAGG
>NW_006292360.1:239825-240195 GCF_000327345.1 Myotis davidii
AGAGCCACGTGCTGACCTGGCAGCTCGGGGGAGGCCTGCGGGCGGCCCTGCACACTCAGACCTAAAGTCACCGCAAAGGAGGGTCTGACATTAAACTTGAACTAAAGCAGTGATGGGGGGCCGTTACGTCCTGGGCCGGTATCTTCCCGGACAAGGTCCGCCTTTCCCTTCACTGAGCCCGTCTGTCTTTTTGCATCGATGGTAACACACCCTGGAAATGTCTGGGTAACTTGTAACTTCCTTCCCCGCCCCTCGGGGCACCATCTCCTGTGCTGGGGGCCAGGACAGAGGCCACAGGTTCCTTCATCATCACGCGAATTGTCCCTGCACCCACCTAAGCACGCGTCCATCATTTCACTTCTCATCC
Organism: Myotis davidii; assembly: GCF_000327345.1. Lineage (NCBI taxonomy): Eukaryota > Metazoa > Chordata > Mammalia > Chiroptera > Vespertilionidae > Myotis > Myotis davidii. The sequence continues at coordinate 240,193 of NW_006292360.1, forward strand.
AAT
>NW_006292360.1:240214-240501 GCF_000327345.1 Myotis davidii
TTGCTTCCTCCCGCCTCTCTGGTCTGGTCTGTATGGGTTCCACGTCACCCACCTGCGTCCCTTCCTTCGATTGCAGATGTGTAGAAACAGGAGAGACGGCCGTTCCCCGGAGCATCGCCTCAGTCCGTTGACGTTCTGCCTCCCGGCGATCGGCCCCGCTTTGGCCAAATAAACTCACAAACGTTCTCTGCAGGTTTGAGTGTTTTCATGTGAACACGGCCCACCGGCTCGCACACCTGCAGACTCAGCACTGGCCTCCCCTCCGCTCCCCATCTCAGCCCAGAGCC
>NW_006292360.1:240645-241323 GCF_000327345.1 Myotis davidii
TGTGGGGGACCCACGGAGGGACCGGAGCCATGAGATTCTCTCCGGACCACGCTGGTCCCTCGGGAAGCAGCTCGGCAAACGGAGGCCGTGATGCAAAACGCGCCAGAGAGAGGCGCCGGGACCACGTCCTTGGAGCAAGGGGACCGCTGGCCTGTGCCACTGAGCCCCCTTTCCTGCTGCCGCCCCAGGACAGGCTGGGAGCCCGGGGTGGGGACCCAGTGTGGCTGTGGGCCTGGGGGGCAAATTTTAAGTCTCCAAATGGAAGATATAATTAACTAATGAAATTCTGTTATAATTGTGTTTAGACTCCTGTTAGCAACCAAGCATCCTAATAGTTTCTTATTATTCCTGATGTAAAAAAAAAATCATAGCAGTCCAGGCTCCGGGAAGGGGAGGAGATTACAGTGAGAGAAGGTTCCGGGGCACAGGGGGCTCTGGTTTCCACCCGGCAGATCTGGGGAGTCCATGCGAGATGGGGGGCCGATGGAGTCGCAGACATGGGATCTGGGGGCCCCAGCGTCGAGGAGTCATGACGTCACTCGTGGGAGGGAGGTGGTCCCGGGGAGAGTGTGCAGGGAGCGGGCCACCCAAGGGGCAGAGCAAGGACCCCCGGGGCCGAGGACTTCCAGAGAGAGGAGGGGGGAGGGCCCCTGATTCCAGGAGCAGCCTGTGGCCCTC
>NW_006292360.1:241436-243620 GCF_000327345.1 Myotis davidii
CCGCTGCCTCTGGGCTCAGAGCATGGGGCCCTCCTCACCAGCCCACCGCGCAGGAGGCTGTCCCAGCCCTGGCTCTGGGGGAGACCTGGGGTTAGGCAGGAAGGGCGGGGGGGGGCACAGGCCTAGGCCAGACTGGGGCCCAGGGTTTCCTGGAGGGGAGGGGGCAGGGGCAGAGCTCTCCCCTCCCACCCCACGCAGGTCCGGAGAAGCCACAGGCCAGTTGGGGTGCCCAGGGCATCACAGATCCCAGCCCTCGTCCCCCTGCACCTGGCCCTCCAGCTCCTTCTCTCCACCGCCCTGACCCACCCCCTCCTCGTCTCAAGCCCCTGGCCCAGCCCCTCCCTCACCCCAGCCCCTTCCTGACCTCAGGACCCAGGTCCTCTGGGTGGCCCAGCGTCAGATGCTGAGCGGCTCTGGGGACAAAGGGCCCAGGAATCATGTGTGTGTGAGTGCACGTGTGTGCATGTGAGTAAATGGGTGCATGTGTGAGTGCATGTGAATGCCTAATGGTATGGGCATGTGTGAATGTGTGTGTACATGTATGTGTGTATTTGTGAGTGCATGTGTGGTGAATGCATAGGGTGGCGTGGGGACACCTGTGAGTGGTGGGCGGGCAGGCGGGTGGCATGGGGACACGTGTGAGAGGTGGGTGGGCAGGCGGGTGGCATGGGGACACGTGTGAGTGGTGGGTGGGCAAGGGGGGTGGCGTGGGGGCACGTGTGAGAGGCGGGCAGCTGGCTGTAGATCACCCTCCTGTCCCAGGCCCTCGCCGCGGTCCGTCCTGCCTCGTAAAGATGCCAGCTCCCCCGCACTGGCAGCCACAAATCAGGGCGGCTCGGGTTCAGAGCGGCCCGCAGCAAGGAGATGGGCTCCGGGACGCGGAGGCTGAAGAAATACGGCGCCATCTGCGCGGCTGGGGAAGCAGGAGCGATTTTCCAGCCCAAGGGCGTGGCCCACGTCTGGGGGGCCCAGACACCGCAGGCGCCCCCTCGACAGGAGGGAGGCCAAGGCATGGCCGGTCCACCCCACACCCCAGCCGCGTGCAGCTCAGAGCCGGGGGGGAGGGGCCTCCTAAGGCAGGGGGAGCCCTGCTATTAGCCTGCACCCCGTTTTCCCAAGTGACTGGAGAGCAGGAGCCAGCGAGGGAGGAGCAGGCAGGGGGCGGGGTGGCTGGCACTGGAGGCGGCGTGTCCCAACTGACCATGAGGCAAGGGGTGATGGCCGGAGGGCGGGCGTGGTGACCTCAGTGCGGAGGGGGCCGCCCTGTGCTTGGCCATCCCTGTCCCCCTCCCCCCCTCGGAGCCCCGGCTGGGCCGCCCGCCAGGCACCCTGGCATCACTGTGCCCTCAGCACTAGGCCACAGCCCTGCGCACGGCCAGCGGTCAGCGCTGCACCAGCCCTCACCCGCCACAGAGCTCTGCGACCACGGAGGGGACCACCCAGCCTCGGGCAGCCCCGTGACCACCGGCTTCCTGGTTTCACGGGCCTGGGCTGCTGCCGGCTCCAGCTCAGGGAGGCCCAGGGCCCAGGCCCCTGCTCCCGCCACTTTACCTTGTGACACTACACCTTGATTTCTTTCCTCCTCATCTGGACTGACGGTGATGGGTGCCCGCCCCGGACGGGGCCACCCTGGGAGGCCCAGGGCTCCACGCACGACGAGGTCCCTAAAATGGCTCTGACCACCTGGCTGGTGGGCCACAGGGTCCTGGGTTCGATTCCGGTCAAGGGCACGACCTCGGTTGCAGATTTGATCCCGGCCCTGGGTAGGCATGTGCCGGGGCAACCAATCACGTATCTCTCTCACATCGCTGTCTCTCCCCGCTTCCCTTCCACTCTCTAAAAATCAGTGGGCCCTGACCAGTTTGGCTCAGTGGATAGAGCGTCGGCCTGGGGACTGAAGGGTCCCAGGTTCGATTCTGGTCAAGGGCATGTGTCTTGGATGCGGGCACATTCCCAGTGCGGGGTGTGCAGGAGGCGGCTGGTCGATGTTTCTCACTCTCTATCCCTCTCCCTTCCTCTCTGTTAAAAATCAATAAAATATATTTTTTTAAAAAGTCAATGGGACAATAGCCTCTGGTGAGGACTAACAAAAAATAAAAGATAAAATAAAAGAGGGTCCTGAAAAGGGTGGGGTTGGGTGGTGGGTGCCAATGACATTCTGCTTGTCTCTGTGGGAGCATTTCA
>NW_006292360.1:244038-244295 GCF_000327345.1 Myotis davidii
GAGCTGCCTGTTGGAGGCTGAGGAGGGCATTTGTGGTTCTCACCTGGAAGGGGTGCTGGGGGCCCCCTGCTCCTCCCCTGCCCAGAGGACCCTCCCTGGACCTCAGATGACCCTGGACGCAGGCGGACACCCATGGCCTGTCCTATGTGCTGGGAAGTCGTCCCCGGCCTGGGCCTCAGTGTCCAGGGGAAGGGGTACGAGGACGTGCCCGGCCGCCCCGTCCTGGCTCCGGGTGGGCAGGGGCCCTCTGGGCTCCA
>NW_006292360.1:245809-247134 GCF_000327345.1 Myotis davidii
ATTCCCAAAGAAGCAAGGAAGTGCTTTTTGATGATGCCAAACTATAAATATCATCACCTCAGAAAACCAGGTTCTCCTTTTACAACGTCAGGAATGAGCAAAGAACACAATGAGGCCAAGAGCCTATGTTACCGAAGGGCACACTGCATTGCGTAAATAATGCTGCTGCACTGAAGCCATTCTTGAAAGAATTTTGAAGAAACACACTTTTAAGCTATTATTTTCGTGGTTTTTAAATCATACTAAAAATCACAGAGAGAATTCAAGCAACTTCAGTGTCTCTGGGCTAATTACCAGGCAATACAATTAAAAGCATTTTTTGGACCCTACCCTGAGGCTGCTTATGTGATCGCTGAAGTTTAAGTATCGCATGTCGCAGAAATGACAGTGTATTTCAGGTTTGACTGAGATCCTTACATCTCTCCTGCCTTTACTCTCTCCTAGTGTGCTCTTTCAACTGAGGATAGAAAGTAGAGCAACAGCATTTGCATTTTTTCCCCAGAATTTTCTTAAAGGCATTGAAAAGAACATGTCCAGAATTTTTGACTCTGCCCTGCTTATCATGAGCAGCTCTTGCAGAATCCCCCACTACAGGATTTAGTGAACCTCCAGGGAGAAGGGACTCCAGTGCCCGCTGGGGCTGTTGCCCCAAATGGTCCCCAGCAGGAGGCCTGCGGACGCAGCAGGCAGCACTGGCGGCCTGGCCTTGGCAGCCACTGGGCCTCACCGCTCCCATCCATAAAACGGGCGTCCTGGTTCCCAGCCCGTAATGACAGGGCCGACCGAGGGCTTTGATGTCCCAGATGAAAGCAGCCTGGGCCCGGGCCCAGGACAGGGGTTCCCTCCAGAAGCAGGCGCCACCCTCGGCTCCCCAGCTGTGGGAAGTGGGCCCCACCAGCCTGTCCCAAAGCTCAGCCAGGTCCGCTCCAGTGAGGCCCCAGCCAGGACCCAGGGCGGTGCTGGGAGGGGGATCCACCCGAGGGCCCCTCCGTGTGCGTGTGCGTGGGAGAAGCAGGCCCTGGGCTCATCCAGTGATTGACAGAGGGGAGGGGAGGGGAGGGGAGGGCAGGGTTGCTCTCTGCAAAGGAAGGGACCGCCCAGCAAGCCCCACACGCGTCCCCACCCCTCACAGCCCAGGGTCACAGTCGCTGGGCCAGTGGGCTCCTGGGCCAGTGGGCTCCTTAGACATCAGGTCCCTAAAGGATCCATCTCCCATCACACCCACCAGCCCCCCAACCCCCTAAATCCAGCGACAGGGGAGCCGGGTGGGTGGCATGTGGCTGGGAACCCCCATGTGGCCTCGGAACAGAGAGGGAGGGAGACGG
>NW_006292360.1:248009-249006 GCF_000327345.1 Myotis davidii
GCCCGGGGGGAGGAGCCAGCAGGAAACAGCTTCCCCAGAGCCCAGCCCGTCCCCTGCCTCAGCCTCGCGGCACCAGCGTGGCTGGGGAGGAGACGGGGAGCGGGGTCAGCTGCGGGCTGGTCCAGCACGGGCACCGCAGGGCTCCAAAGCCCTTGGACCCCGACGCCTCCCTCCCCCGCCCCAGGCCCCTCGGAGGGCTGCAGGGCTGCGCGCTCAGTGACTCAGGAGCCTCGGGAACAATCGATGTGTCTTTTATTCACAAATAGAAGCACGGAAAGTGAAATCTACACATTTGTACAAAGGGGTGGGCGCCCCCCGAAAAGCGCATTGCGGTCAGAAAATAGCCCGCATGACGGGGACGCCCTCACCCCCCACACCCCTAATGCTGCCCGGGGGCCCCAGAGAGCCCCCCGAGGGCACCTTCCATAGAAAACCGTAAAAACATAGACCCTTTGTCTGCAAACCCCACGGCAAATACCGCGTTTATCACAAAATGATACAAAACCGGGCCTGACAGAACCGCTGCGAACCCCACCCCGTGCCCTGTGTGCGGGTTGTCTTTGCTGTGGTTTTGGTAAGAATTCCTGCCGTGGAAGGTGCCGCGTGCCGTGGGCTGGGCCTGGGCACTGCCTCCAGGTCCTGGGACAGAGCAGGTCCCGGGCGGGAGGAGCCTGCGGGCGGAGCAGCAGGAAGGAGTGGGCTGACCCCTGATGGGACGGGGGGCCCAGCCTGCAGCCACGTGAACCTCCTGCAAAGGGACAAGACCCCCCCAAACACGGCCGACCCCACGGCCGCCCCACGGCCAGGGGCCCGGCACCGCGGCTGCTGGTGTCTGAGTCCTGAGCACCAAACGTCAAGGAAGAGAAGTCCAATTCCAGTTAAAGGCACTTGCGTTGCTGTCTGGGTGGCGACAGTCCCCTCGTCACGTGCACTCAGCCCTCCGTCCACGCCTCGCCCTCGTGTTCCATCGACTCCCAGCCCCCGTCCTGCACGGGGC
>NW_006292360.1:250426-250790 GCF_000327345.1 Myotis davidii
GAGTGTTTTTCATTCATTGTCAATATTTACAAAACTCTTGACAAATATTTCAGGGTTGTGTAAGTGGTTAACGATAGAGAAAACTTGGTGAGGGGTATACAGGAGTTTTCTGTGCTATTTTTACAACTATCTGTAAATCTAAAATTATTACATAATAAAAATTTGCCAAACCCAGGTCCTCTCCCATCAGGGTGACCCGTGCAGCCACCCTCTGGGGCAGAGGCGGGCACACCGGGCGTGTCTATAAACTGCAGAGGCTGTGCCAGGCGGGCAGGCGGCACCCACCTGTGGCCCTCTTCTTGGGGGACTTGAGGCTGCGGGCGCGGGAGCCCGGGGAGGCGGCCCCGCTGTCGCTCATGGAGTC
>NW_006292360.1:252799-253373 GCF_000327345.1 Myotis davidii
GCTGGACGCATACTGGGGGCAGAGCAGGCCAGTGTGAGCCGGTCCCCACACAGCTCCTCCTGCCCCCGTGCACCCCAGCTGCACACACTCTCTCATGAAGGGCATCAGCAGCCACCCGCCGGGTCCCACCGAGCGTGGGGGACCGATGCCTCAGACACAAGCCCAGCAATGTCCAAGGAACGGCCAGGCCGAACCAGGGAGGCAAGAACGGCACCCACAGCCCCTGCCCAACACTTCGGAGCCGGGACCCAGACCCAGGTCCCTCTGGCCCATCTCCGCCCTTTCACCAGGGAGCACCCCAGCCACCCACCACCCTGGCCAGGCAGCCGGAAGGCCTGCCTCCTCTGGCTGTGGCAGGTGGCGCAGCCCCGTGACCCCAGGACCCATGGGGAGTCTCAGGTCCCCCAGGGTGTGGGACAGAGGCTCTGGCAGGACAGGGACCCAGGTCCTCGGGTGGGAGGGGCAGGCAGAGAGGGAACTGACCTTGACCTTCTTCCTGCGCAGGCGGTGAATGCGGGCGGCCAGCTGCGTGGTGCTGAGCGTCTCGGCGTGGCGGGCTGGAGCGGCGGGGAGG
>NW_006292360.1:253815-254140 GCF_000327345.1 Myotis davidii
GGGCCGAGGGTCAGGGTGAGAGGCCGGCCAGGCGCAGGGCGCGGGGCTGCAGCGGGGAAGGCGGGCCCCTCACCCGACCAGGGCCCTGCCTGCATCGCCAGGGGTGGGTCTGCCACCCGCCTCTGTCCCCGGGGTGCTGGGGACCCCTCCAGGCCTGGGCTAGTGATGCCCCTCAGGTGGCGGAGGCACAGAGCTAAAGCGCTCAGGCCGGACACAGGGACCTGCCCGGCCCACACCTGCTCCCCCAGCACCAGTGCCCGAGGCCTCCGCTCACCTGTAGGGCACATGCTTGGCTCCGCTGACCAAGGCCAGGATGACACTGACC
>NW_006292360.1:254957-255293 GCF_000327345.1 Myotis davidii
CCTGGCGGCTGCCTCGCTGGCCCTGCCCGGGCCTCTCAAGGGCTCTCACTGAGACCCAGGGGCCGCCCCTACCCGCTCCCAGGCCCCATTTTCCATGCCTGCAGGGTTTCGGCTTCCTCCCGATCCACCATCCCATCTGCCTACTCCCTGCCTGTGTGAGATACCCCCTGCCCTCTCCCCTCCAGAAACAGGGCCCAGGGACCGCAGGGTGGGAGACGGGGGGCACTCACCAAGGCTCGTGTGGCCGAAGGAAAAAATGCAGCCGTCAGCCCCACTGACCACTGACTGGAGCACGTCGGCCACGGTGCCCGCGCAGACCTCGGCCTGGGGGAGGAA
>NW_006292360.1:255849-257399 GCF_000327345.1 Myotis davidii
AGGCCCAGCCGTGTCTGGGATCCCCCACAGGAACGCAGGCCGACGCCCCTGCTCCAGGCCAGAACCCGGGAGGTCAGCGGGGCAGGCAGAGCGCGGACGGAGCACATGGGCACTGGACAGGACGGGGCCACGGGACAGCGGGAGGACAGGGGGGCCAGGGCGGCGAGGCCAGGACAGGGGGCAGCTCTGGACACCCCGTGGGCAGAGGGACAGAGTGCAGGGACTGGACCCAGTGACCTTGCCTGCCCTCGATGGGGGTTCAGTGCAGAACAGGGGACCCCAGAGGCTCAGAACATTTGCGAGCAAGTCAACCCCACACACACGCACAGCTCGGCCAGGTTCCTGTGTGGGGCGGCCACATGGCGACCCCCGACCCAGACCCCCAGGCTAGAGCTCAGAGAGGTCAGCTGAGGTCACAGTCTGAGCGCGGTCTCCTAAAACCCCAACCGTATCTGAGGGCAGAGGGGGGGAGAGGCAGCAGAGGGGGCGGCAACCCCCCAAAATAAAGATGTTAGCCCACGGCCCCCCCAGCAGGGCCCATCTCTGCTTCCCTCCCCCCCACAGGGGAGGAGGCGGCAGCCAGGCCCCCCTGGGCCCCTCCAACTCCTGATGTGGGGACCAGCTCGGGAACTAAGCGCAGTGGGTGGAGGGACCCCCTGGACTGGGGCCGGGACCCAAGGCAGAGGCGCTCAGCCCGAAGCACAGCTCACTCCCGGCTAAGAAGGGAGCGTACCCCCCCAGCACCCCCAGATGTCTCAGTGCAGCCTTTCTCCCCTGGGGCCCCTCCTCCCTCCCGGCCGAGCGCAGAGGCCACGCAGCTGGAGGAGGCGGAAGAGGCGGTGGAGGCGGAGGAGTTGCGGCAAGATGCCCGGGCGGCTCTGGACACCCCGGGCGCAGGCGGGGTCCTGGCTGTGGTGAGCCAGAGGACAGGCGGGAGGAAGAGAACAAGGTAGCCCCACCCGAGAAGAGAACCCTGAGGCCTGGGAGGGGGGCGGCCAGGACAGGCGGGGCAGGGAGGGAGGGGCACAGCAGGGTGGTCCAGCACAGCCAGCAGGCGGCCAGGCGGCCTCTGCCAGTTTCCGAAAAACACGAAACACAGATGCAGAACCATGTGCCCGGCAGGAGACAGCGTCCTGGAGGCTGGCCCAGCCCTCAGGCACGGAGGCTGGGACGGAGGCCTGGGAACCCCCACAGGGCGCCCGTGTTCAGCCTGCGCCCCCCAAGGTCCCGCTGGGGGAGCCCCTCTGAGCAGGCCCTGCTTTCTGGGGAGGCCCCTGGGTCCGGCCCCGCGGGCTCCACCACAGCGAAAACCGAATCACCAGACTCATCCCGGAGCCGCTATTTTTCAGGGACTTAATTGTAAGTGACACATCACGCCGCAAAGTACGTTTCCCGTGGGCAGTGCGCGCGGGCGCCACGGCCCCCCCAACCCCCCAGCGTGGGGCATGGCATGGAAGGAGCGTGCCTGTCCTCGGGGACACGCAGGACACTTTCCACCGGCTCCTCCGCCGGCTCCATTAGCCCAAATCGATTCTTTACTCCCCGGCCAC
>NW_006292360.1:257523-257907 GCF_000327345.1 Myotis davidii
CCAGCCAACGGCCCGGCCATTGTCCGCGAGGACCCTGCCGCCCGGGAGCCCCGGCTGCAAGCAGGAGGCTCAGACAGTACAAAGCCGAGATCCTGTGGCTAGGAAACACGTATTCTGCATAAGAAAGGGCTTCCTCTCCTAAGGGGTGGCCCGTGCGAGAGGGAGGGGCGGCCCACGTGACGGCAGGCGATGAATTACCGTCAGTGGCACATTAACGTCAGGATGGAGCCTAACCCAACTCCTTCCTGCGACAATATCAAATGCCTTCAGGAGGCACTTCTGAAGATGACGCTGGTGCAGGTGACAGGCAGTGACAGGCAGGGAGGGGCCCTGGGTGGGCGGTGACAGGCCTGCCTGCAGGGACCAGGGAGGGGGGGGGCGGGG
>NW_006292360.1:257995-258588 GCF_000327345.1 Myotis davidii
GAAGGGAGGACCCTGCCCGGGAGGAGGGGGGTGCCTGCCGGTGAGAACCCTCCAGCCGCCCACCTGAGACCCAGCCCGTCCCTACCACCCGCCTGCACACAGGCCCAGACGCTACAGAGAGGCCACGCAACCAGGCAAGGTCAAAGCCTGGCCCGGGGTGTTGGAGCCTCTCTCCAGAGCCAGCTTGCTCTGTCCAGCTGCAGCCTCCCCCTGGCCCAGGGGGGCTCAGAGCCCCCTCCACAGCTCCCGGCGGCACCGACGCCACGCCTCCACGGGCACAAGGGGCCCAGCTCACTAAATGGGCATGAGCCCGAGTGTGCGCACGCATCCCGCACACACGGGGTCCTGATCGAGGCGGCGCCGTGACCCACAACCCCAGGGGCCCAGGGCTCAGAGCCAGGGGGGCCGGCCCTTCTCCTCTGTGGGCCTCAGTTTTCCCGTCTGAACCGAAGCACGTTCCCCCTTTACCCGACAGGGGAGCCCCCAGCCCCAACAGAGGTGAGGTAAAGGGACTCCTGGGGCCAGACCCCCAGCCCTGGTCCCAGGACGCCCTGGCTGTCCGGCCCACGCCGAGACCAGCACGCAGCCCTGGG
>NW_006292360.1:260481-260682 GCF_000327345.1 Myotis davidii
GCCTGACCTGAGCACAGGTGAGGTGGGCAGGGGGGACAGGCGCTCTGAGAACGCTGGGCAGGTGACGTGGGAGGGTGGGGGGGAGCCAGCAGGGTGGGACCAAGGAGACCTGGGCTGGGCCGGGGGAGTCTGGTCATCATCCCAGAACCTCGGCTCAGGGCTCCCATGCCCACCCACTGCCCAGCCCGGCTTCCTGTCCAG
>NW_006292360.1:261503-263835 GCF_000327345.1 Myotis davidii
GCTGGGCTCTGAGGGCCTCTGTGGGGCCAGGCCTGCTCTGCCCTCGAGGGCCCCAGCGTTTTGGGGATACAGACCTGGTTTCCGAGCGGTGGGGGTGGGGGTGGGATGGAGACGGGACCATGAACACCCACTGCCCAGATGGGGGGTGGGGGCCCAAAGTGGGACCCGCAGGTGTGAGGAATGCTGGGAGGAGAGACGTGTGGGGGGCGGACGGCAGTCTGAGGGGTCAGCCCGTAGGGAAGATAAAAGAGCAGGACCTGCCCTAACCAGTGTGGCTCAGTGGATAGAGCGTCGGCCTGCAGACTGAAGGGTCCCAGGTTCGATTCTGGTCAAGGGCATGTACCTTGGTTGTGGGCACATCCCCAGTAGGGAGTGTGCAGGAGGCAGCTGATCGATGTCTCTCTCTCATCGATGTTTCTAACTCTCTGTCCCTCTCCCTTCCTCTCTGTAAAAATCAATAAAATATATTTTTTAAAAAAAAAAAAAGAGCAGAACCTTCACCCACAACAGAGTCTGCTCGTGCCTAGGACGCCGCCTCCAGGAAGCCCGCCCTGAAGCCCCGGCGACTGCTGGAACCTCCTGCCCTGAACTCCAGTTACATGGCTGCGCCCCCCACCCCCACCCCAGGCAGCGGCTCTGAGGAAGCCAGGCCCGGGACGCAGGGGCAGCACGGGACGCGGCCGTGCGGGATGAGGGCTCCTGAACCGTCCGCCCGCCCCTCGCGCCAGCCCTGGTCATCGACACAGGTAAACAGAGACACATTTTGCCTTTTTACAGAGAAAAATTGCCTCTTCCCCACAGGAAGGTAACAACAGGCAGGCAGCTGGCTGGGGAGGCCCTGGACCGCCCAGGAGACACGCGGGCCTGCCCAGACGGGTGTGGGTCAGCTAGGGCAAGCCGGGGCTTCCTAACGGGCGGTCACCAGGCTGCTGGACCGGCCACGCCCCCCACGCACCCATCTGCGTACCCGGGGAGCTGCCACCCGCAGGCCCTGAGGGCCCAGGATCTGCTGAGGGGTTCTGGAGCCCTGACGCCGGGACGGGTCCAGCAGCCTGACCCTGGCCCTGGGCCGGCCGGCATTCCCCACGTCCCCAGAGGCTGCGAGTCGTCCTCAGCCCCGCCTCCTGCTCTGCGTGCCCAGCAAGCAGCAGGCAGACACCGGAGGCCCTGCACTGAGGCTGCCTGGGCACCCCTCCCCCACCCCTGCTGAGCCTCTAGCTTCAGGGAGCTGACCCCCGAGAAAGGCCCCGAAGGGTGGACAGGTGGAGAGGCCGCTGATGGAGGCCTCTGGGAGGAGGGAGGCGAGGCCGGAAGAACAGGACATCACAGACTGCGTGGGGGATGCAGGAAGGGGAGTCAAGGTCACCAGTGCCTCCGGAGAAGATGTGATTGTGCTGCCGGCTCTGAGGCCCAGCCTGCGCAGACGCCGGTGGGGGCTGGCGCGCTGAGCTCTGGCCCAGCTGTGGCCGCTGAGCCCCGTGGCCAACCTGGACCCAGCTCAGGGGTGCACGGCGCTGGGCCTCACTCACACCTGCCTCCCCTTGGCAAATACCAGGCTCCTACTCAACCCTCAAAGCCCCCCCTCGCGGTGCCCAGCCCTGTGGACGGCACTTGCTTCAATTCCATGCTGCCCTAAGGCGGCCTCCACAGGCACCCACACTGGCCAGAAACTTACAGGGGCCGGGGCCAGCTCCGCGCCCCAGTCCCCGGGAGCACAGAGCTCAGCGGGAACCTCAGGGCCCGGGCAGGGTCCGGCAGCCCCGCGTCTCCTGGGACTCTACATAAGCCCCTGCCCTCTCTGGGCGGCAGCCCCCACAAGACGAAGGAGGGCGTTCACCTGCGGGGCACCCCATTTCTCCCAACAGCAAAGGCTGCTGCAGCCCCAAAGAGCAGCAGATCTCGGGCCCCAGTCAGGCAGGAGCTGGGGACCCTGTCCCCGGCTGGGACACCACCCCCATCCGGGCCGTAACCCTTCAGACGCTGCTGGGACTCGGACGTGCAACAGGCTGGAAGTAATGGCAGCGGGCAGCACCCTCCCCCCGGACCCCGGAAACCTGCCTTCCGTCCCGGCCGACGCGCCTGTTTCTATGGTAACTCCCCAAGGTCAGCAGCAGCCTCTCGAGGCTCCAGACAAAGGCGTGTGGCTCCGCGGGGCCAGAGGCCTCTAATGAGCCAGGGCAGCCCAGGACTCGGGACGTCTGGGCCGCTCCACCGCTCCCCAGAGGGTCTCCCTGCGGCTCCGGCCACCTCGCCCAATGGAGCGGCTCCCCCGCCAGGGCAGGCGCGCTGGGAGGGACATTCGCAGCTGCGGGCCTGTCCCCGCAGCCCGGGG
>NW_006292360.1:264793-266110 GCF_000327345.1 Myotis davidii
GGACACGCCTGGCCACAGCGGTCAGGGCAGAGGGACAGGGGCCGCGCCCTCACCCCCGGGCTGTCCATCTGGGGGCACCCGGACGCATCGTTAGAGAAGAAACTGCGATAAATATTTGTCACGAGCGCTAATTGCCTCGCGGAGGGTAATGTATGAGGTTCCGCGCCTGAAACACTACCCTGGCATTTCCCGCTAATTAGCTAAAATAAATCCCAGGGAGGAGGACAGCCTCGTAATGAGGCACAAATGTGATTACGTGCTCGGGGGACGGCGCCAGCCACCTGGAGGCCCCGCCGCATGTTCCGGAAGGAGGTCCTGTCCCCTCGGGTCTCACCCCACCCAGCCCGGGGTCCGCATGGCTTCCAAGCCCTCTTGGGACACAGAGAAAACACGCTGCCGGGAAGCTCACAGGAGCCCCAGCCCCAGGCGGGACGGAAGCCAGGCACCCGCTCTGGCCCGGGCGCTCCCTGAAGGTTGGTGGCAGAGATGGGCACACTGGCACAGCCCAGGCCCTCACCGGGCACTGCGCCAGCACGCGGGCCCTGCCACCAACCTCGCCTCCGACTAGTGGGCAGGGGCTCCCTGCCTCCCCCAGAACCCAGCCCTCCCCCTCCAGGCCATTCCCTGCGCCCGCCCAGTGCCCCGCCCGCCTCCCCGAGCCCTGGGACCTCTCCTCAGCTCCCCACCGTCTGTCTCCCAGCTCGTCAGCCCCTCTGCTCCCCTTCTCCCCACTTTCACTGGCACCTGGAGCAGGCTGGGCAGGAGGCCCTAGAGGTGCTGGCACCCTGCCTGGCACATAGTAGGTGTTCCCTAAGCCTGTCCTCCCAGAGCACGCAGCCTGGTGGGGACACAGAACCAAGACAGACCCAGCCTACGGCTGGGAGGCGGGCCCCACACCAGAGGGAACTGGGGCTGCAGGGGTAGAGCGGGCACAGCTAACCGGAACGTTCCGGAAGGAGGGTCAGCCAGGCCCCGGCCTGGGCAATGAGAACCGGGAGCCGAGTTCCTTCATCACTCAGCACGCGCTCCTACGAAAGCTCCCGGCCCCGCCCCACGGGGATGCAGAAAAGGCTTAGGGCTACTCACGCTGGTGTCTCCACCAGGGCCTGCGCTGCTCGGGCAGAGCCGGCTGAACTGAGCCCCACAGCCGGCGAGGCCCTGGGACCCACACTGGCTCCCACCAGCCCCCAGGACAGGGCCCACACCCAGCAGCCCAGGCCCCGCAGGCTATGTTCACTGGGGTGTCCTGAGGGCAGGGTGGAGGGCCGCACCCGCCCTCTGATCCCCATGCCCCCACTGGGCCCAGCCATGCCACGG
>NW_006292360.1:266202-268794 GCF_000327345.1 Myotis davidii
CCTCGGCTCCGCTGCCCCGCGAGCTGCCGGGACACGGCTCCGGCCACTGGGACAGCCGCCGCCGCCTCCTGCCAGAGCAGACCCGGGCGCGCCAAAAGAAGCCGGGGGTTGGGGGGGCGGCGAGAGGGAAGACCACAACACAGGGACAGGAGACAGAGGGGTGAGTGGTGGGCAGGTGGCCAAACAGAAAACGTGATGGAGGTGCCAGGGCAGCAACGAAAGAAAAGCGAGAGGAGAGCGGAGAGCGTGAGGCCACTGCCCGGAGGGGCCTGCCCAGCAGAGGGTCCTGCCGGCAGCCACGCCAGGACTCCAGGGGTGCCCACAGGGGGTGCTGAGGTTCCACGGAACACGGTTTGGGAAACACCACACTAAGCCACTTCCTAGGGACCCTCTAGGCCTGAAGTCCACGTGGGTCTGATTCTGGCATGAGAAGGGCAGCGGGCACCAGTCCGTACCTCCCGGGGTTACTGGGGCTGGGACGGGAGAGCGGAGGGGCAGGGGCTAAGGGGCGGCCAGGGGAAGCCCGCAGGCACAGCATCAGCCCTGCACAGAGCAGGGGTGGCATTGCTCAGTGGGCGTCTGGCAGGCCCCGGGCCGTAGTGAGGCAGCCCCAGCCGCTCCCTCAAAGCTCAGCCTCGTCACCCAGAGGCCCCAGCTGGGCCGGTCCTGCAGGCGGTGCCTCCTCCACCGTCATGGAGCAGCTCTGCTGCGGCCTCACAGGGAGAGGGGACCTCCCGTCCAGCCTCACCCACGGCGGGTAAACTGAGGCACCAGCAACGGGTCGCATTAGAGAGGCAGGCCAGAACCCACAAAGCTCCAGCCACACCCACCGTCCCAGCCACGGCCCTGAGGACCCCGCCAGGGACCCCCCAGGGCTCCCAGAGAGGCAGGGACGCAAGCAGGCTGGCATGGGGTGCAGCGGGAGGAACGCCCCAAGCCTGTGCCCCCCAACCTCTGAGGATAGAGGAAAACCCTGGCTCCCCTCCCACCCTGCAGTCAAAGCCGCATGCGGCACCTCCTCCAGGGAGCCCTCCACCCTCCCCATCCAGGCCCACCTCCCCGGCCCAGGCCCGGGGCTGGCGGGGAACCCTCTGCTCCAGGTCCTCCCTGACCTGCGCCCAGGGGACTCAGAACATCTGCCCGGCCTGCTGGCCTGGCCCCGGCAGCAGCCAGCCACGTGTCCCTCGGCCCCACCCTGCGTACGCTTCCTCTAGCCTCTGGGGGGCCGGAGGCCAGAGCTCATCGTGGCATCTGGCTGTCAATGAGCGCAGGTCCTGGCAGCGTCTGCCCGGCACGCTGTTGGCACGGGGGACACACAGCGCTGTCCACAGCTGTGCGGGCCACAGGCACCGGGCGGTCTGGGAGACGGCCAGGAGCCTCAGCAGACACTTGGGGGGCGGAACGCCCCGGAAAGGGCCGAGCTCTGCACCACCAACACGGAAGCGGCTGCGGTTTGACTAAGGCCATGGCTGGCCGAGGGCTGCCTCACCCGGACGTGGGGCTCCCCAGATGGCCACGCCCACAGCAGCACCCCCAGAGGCCACAGGGCAGGCTCCCCTGGGCCCTCGGAGCTCTGGGTCCCACCTCCAAAGACCATCCCTCCACCCAGGGCCGGCGCCTCCTCCAGCACCCCCTGCCCTGCCCCTGTTCTCCCTACCCCCGCCGGCCCAGACCCCCGTGTGCCCTGTGTGACAGGTCCTGTCGGGAATTCACAGCACATCCCCCCGAAGTGTTCAATGCTACTGCCCAGTTCCAGGGCCACCGCTAATGACCGATGCCCTGATTCAGGGGAAATTACCTCATCTGAGTCCTGAAGTCCCATTTATGGTTCTAATAATCTCCCCATCGACCGCCAGGGCTGTCGCCTAATTATAAATCCATTCCCCCCACCGGAGGCAATCGATGCACCCATAAAACGAGCAAGGGCCTTAAATGCCCACACTTCATGGGGCACAGACCATAGGCAGGGCCACCAGCCAGGGGTCAGTGACCCCACCCAGGCACGGACTCCAGCTACACCAACGCCCCCACCCCCGCACTGCTGCTCACAACCCCCCTCTCCCGGCACCCTGAGAGCAAGCACCAAGCCCTTTCCACCCGGCACTCGAGGCCCCGGCAAGACGTGCACGTGGCTCCCTCCCCAGGTTAGGAGCCCCGTGCCTACTTCCAGGGGCCTCCACCGTCCCCACCACACCTTGCACTGGGCCACCATCTCCGACACCTCCCTCTGGGCCCCGATCAACGCCACCTCCTCCAGGAAACTCTCCTGAGCTGCTTCCCCGCTTTGGCGCTGCCGCCGGCTCACCCCTCCCGGGCGGAGCGCCAGGTGCGGGGGTGCTGGCTGCCCCCGCAGAATAAGGGAGGACAGGAAGCCGCGGTGCTGGGCCCTGGGTGCATCGTCCCAGCTGAGACCGGTTCAGGTCCGTTCTCCCCAAGAGCTGTCCGTGCCCCCTCCCCACGCCACCAGGAGCCGGGGCCCAGGACAGCAGTGGCCATGGGGCTGAGGCCTAGCAAGGACAAGACCTCCCCGAGGCCACACCGAAGCGGCAACATCCACCCCCATCCCGCTGACCTCAGAGGGGCCAGAGCCCG
>NW_006292360.1:268909-269671 GCF_000327345.1 Myotis davidii
AAGGCCCCAGGCCACACCCTCCAGGAGGGACTCCAGGCTCCCTGGCCGTTCCCTCTGCAGGGACAGCCCCTCCTCCTCCTGTGTCCGGAGAAGCCCTGCCCTGGACACGGCATGTTCTCCCCCTCGGCCCCCCTCTCCTGACCCCCCCATGGCACCCCTTCTCCTGGAAACCGGGGACACAGAGGACACCCAGGAGAGACCCCGCCAGCAAAGCTCCACGGCCAATAGGAGAGCACGGGCGCCTGCTCCCCCCCACCCCCACACTCCCCCAGTGGCTTCATCTCGGACCGCGCGGCCGACCCGAGACAGGGCCCTCCCTGGGAACACCCAGCCCAGGTCCGTGGCCCCACAGCCCCACGGGTGCAGGGCTGGTTCTGGAGGCCCTGTCCCGGCTGTGGGGACGACCTGGTGGCCAGCGGGGGGCTGGGGGGACAGGCATTCTGCAACCGATAGAAATGAGGCGGCTCCTGAGAACAGGCCCCGTGAGCAGCGGCACAGACCTCCCTGCACCCCAGCTCCAGGCCCCTGTCCATGGGGCAGGTCCGGGTCACCCTGGCCACGCCCTCAGTGGCAATCTGGCCTGGCAGGAGAGCTCAGAGGGGGAGGGACCACTGGGGACCCCCCTCAGGCGGAAATGTTCGCCCCGCCCCCACCCCCCAAGGATGAAGAGCTGACCTCGTCCCAGGAGTCCACGGGATCCTCCGCCAGCCCAGTGCCACCCCCCACCCCCAGGCTGGCGCTGTGCGGACGCAACGCCCCAGG
>NW_006292360.1:270258-270524 GCF_000327345.1 Myotis davidii
TCCCTCCCCACGTGGGGCCGCCCGCCACGGCCGCGCATCATCCATAACCGACTAACAAGCCCCGAACGGTTTCACCTGCACCCGCCCTGCAGGGAAGTAATTGCAGGAGCTGCAGGGCGAGGCCCACCTTCCCGCCGTCCTCACCGGGCGCGCTCCTGCTAACGAGGCATCTGCATGTCCCCGACCACTAGGCCACACGGCTGAGGAGCAGCCAGGAGGCTGCAGCGCGGGGCAGACCCCACCCGGCCCTGGGCCGTCCCCGGGTC
>NW_006292360.1:270638-271571 GCF_000327345.1 Myotis davidii
TTCCAGAGCCACAGCGGCTTCCCTGGACCCACCCGATGCAGCGAGCCTGGTGCCTGCACACCCCCTCCCTGCCTCTGCGAAGGCCCAGCCCGTCGGGGTCCGGAGGAAACTAAAATGGGGCCGGCGTCCATGTCCATGTCCGTGCAGGTACTCAGCGGGAGCCGGGCAGCCCGGGCCGCCAGGCGGGAGGCAAGGCTCATGCCCACCCAAGGCCGTGCTGATTGGTGGGAGGGCGGGGGGCACGACACACAGGTCTCCCTAACCCAGAGCCTGGCGTCAGAGAGGGCTCAGAACAGGAGCAGGCCAGCCGAGCGGAGGCCCCCGCCCCTCACCTGATCACAGAGGGCTTCTGGGAGGAAGTGCCACCTCTGATAGGAGGATCCTCACCAGAGGGCCCGCCCTGTTCCTCCACCCCCCACCCGACGCTACTCACCACCTCCCAGGACAGCCCGCAGGGGTCGGGGTCGGGGTCAGGGTCTGAGCCCCTTCCCCGAGGGCTGAGCTCCAACCACAGGGGCCTGGCCGGGGCAGACCCTCAGCCCAGCCGGACAGGGCCACGCGCACCCAGACTCTCCCAGTGCGGACCCAGCAGGGCAGATCCCGAAGGCGGGCCTGTCTCCACCTCAGCCAGCTGGCCGCCTCGCTGGCCCGCACCCCTGCCCCTCACCCCCATGCACAGACCAGGGCCTCCCTGCCTCCCTGGCCACAGGCACCCTGCTCACCACTGGCCACACACCCAAGCAGTGGCCTGTCAGCCCAGCTGCCCTGCTGGCCACAGAAGGGACCAGGCCCCCTAAACACAGCCTCCTCTGAGCCTGACCGGTGGCGGCCCTGCCGTGTCCACGGCGCCTGGGAAGCTCACAGGAGCGACCGTGGGAGCAGGTGGCCGTGCTGTGAGGAGGCACGCCCCCAGGACCACCCACACCCCAGGCA
>NW_006292360.1:271774-272706 GCF_000327345.1 Myotis davidii
TGGTCCCTCTGCCTGAGTGGGCCACGCGGAGGCCTGGACGCGCTGGGCCGGGCGGCAGGAGGGCCCGGAGCCTCTGGGAGCCTGGCTGGGATTAGTGACCCCTCCCTGCCGCCGCCTCGGGGGGAGGCAGGAGGTGGACAAGAGCCCAGCGGGGAGCGGGGAGCGGGGGCATGGAAACGCAGCTCGGGCCACAGATGGAATCCAGACGCCCCACGCCCCCCATTTCCCAGGTCCTGGCTCTGATTACCCTGGTTTTTCCACTCAGCAGGAGGCCACGGAGGGTGGCGGGTGAGGGGAAGGAAGTGCCTGCTGGAGCCATTAACCCAACTTGAAAGGCGGCCCAGCCCCTGCCGGCCGGCCCAGCAGCCATTGTTCTAGGGCCTCTGCCTGTCTTAGGGACCTCCGACCCCTAGGGGAGCCCCTAGCCCCCCTCCAGGGGCTACCCAGGAGGAGGCAGGAAGGGGGCGGCTGACCAGGCACAGGCAGGGCAGGCGACAGGAAGCCAAAGCAGCCCCCACCCCTGCCCAGCCCCCTCTGCCCAGCTGTGTGTGAGGAATTCAGACAGCAGCTGTCAGGAGGCCCCGCCCACTCAGGCCTGGGCTCTAGTCAAAGACCCTGGAGAGTGGGGAGCACCAGGGGCGGCCTGGTCACCTGCTCAGCCAGCGCCAGCCCCCGGGCCCTGCTCCCACCAGCCCTTCCCTGACAGCCTCAGGCGGCAGGAGGCCCACCCCCATGATCAAAGCCCAGCCAAGCCCCCTCTCGGGCCCCCACCTCCTGGCCTGGAGCAGGGGCCAGCTCTCCCTCCTTTGTCTCAGGACACATGCCGGACACCCAGAGGCCCCACGGAGAGACCTGCCTGGGCTCTGTGTGAGCCCCGCCCTGAGCCTCCGGGCAGACCAGGCAGCGGGCTCAGGCGGCCGGTGGGCCCAGGA
>NW_006292360.1:273697-274678 GCF_000327345.1 Myotis davidii
GGGCCTTGCCAGTCTGCCCGGCCAGTGGGGGACCAGCAAGCTGTGGCTGGGCAGGCCCAGAGCCGGCCCTCCCCCAGCACCCGGGCCAGGGTTCAGGACTGGGAGGGAGGGAGGGCACCGGCCACACCCAGGACGGGCGAGGGCAGGCAGCATCTCCACACCACCGATGCCCTGCGGCCTCTCTGGCTTCCATGGCACAGCCAGCACCTCAGCACCAAAGGCTGGGGCCCAAGGGCCAGCTGACCGCGCCCCAACCCTTCCCAGAGGCCTCTCCCAGCTACGGGGTTCACAGGCCCCAGCCCCCCACCCAGGGGTCACAGCCCTGACCTCAGGAACAACGCCCCTACACCGCCCCTGCGCCACCCCCCCGGGAGCCCGGCACCTCCAGGAGACAGTAATCACCCCGCTGCAAAATATTACTTTTAATCTCCTCTTTATGGCCTAATTAAACAGATATTTTACTTGCATTTGAAAATGTTTTTCTTAATTTGATTCAATTTAGCATCGCACACCCCTACCCGCACGCCACCTGGGTGTTAGGGAGCCTCCCCCCTTGAAAATGACTGGGTCTCTGAGTCGCTCTAAGTAATCCCTCCTCTTCCCCAGCTGGGCACAGAGCTTCCTCCAGCCGGCCCCAGGCCCACCGCCCACCGGGGAGCTGGGCAGGAGCTGACCACACCCCCACAGAGGCCACCAAGGGGGTGGGAGGGGTCTGCTCCCCGACTCAGAGAAGCCCAAGCCCTCAGGGCTGTGGGACAACCCTCTCCCACTCCTCATCACCCCGTCCTTAGGAAGGGGGCCACAGAACCCAGCGGGAGGGCCACTGGGAGGACAAACTGACCAGATGCCCGGCCTGGAGGAGTGCCCGAGCCCAGGGTCCCTCCCCAGATGGAGGAGAGCCTGCAGGTAGGGGTGAGCTTGGGTCCAAGCTAGGGTCCTCCCCGGGAGCCCCTCTGCCCTCCCCCAGCACAGCCCCTGCCT
>NW_006292360.1:274945-275719 GCF_000327345.1 Myotis davidii
GTTACTGTAATTGAAACATTTGTATTGAAGAAACTGTTGTATGGAAGAAAATGTATAGTGATGCCTTCTTAAATGACAGTTACCTAAAATATGTTGGTTGAACTCTTCATGACAGGCAAGGAGAAGTCAGGTTGAATTTTTGAAAGCTCTGGAGTCTTTATGCCAATAGGGAATTATTCCCCAAATTGGAGCTAGTCATAAGCCAATTCAAGGATTGCATTGTATCAATGACACTTGATAAGGAATATGATGTTGCTGTGGAAGCTATTTGATTGGTTACTCTGATATTTCATGGAAATAAATCTCTTTGTGATGAAGACTATGAAACTCGGCATGTTTCGGGGGCCTGGACTCACCCAGACTGCCTCCAGGCCAGCACGTGGGTGCGGGTGTGGGCCTGCCCCTCATCTGAACATGGCAACAGCAGACTCCCTCTGCCAGGGTCGGGGCACCACCCTGCAGGCAGTCCTCACCCATCACCCCCCGCCAGGCACCCCCAAGGCTCCCACGGCCCCCTGCTTTGGCTGGATCAGGCGCCTCAGAGTGCCGGGCGCCCGCCCCCACAGACCCCACCCACTGGGAACTGCCCTACCTGCTGGCTGCCACGAGCACGCCCCCTTGACAGATCGGGGGTTCAGAGAAGCTAAGACACTTGGCTCAGGCCACACAGCAGAACTGGATCTCAAAGTGTGGGGGGCACAGAAAGGGATGGGGCCACGGAGCGGGGCCCCAGGGACCAGCCCAGGAGGGGCTGTGGCTGGGCAAAGGGCAGCC
>NW_006292360.1:275798-278077 GCF_000327345.1 Myotis davidii
GCCATCATCTGCGACCGGAAAGGCGGGCGTGGGGCGGCCTGGCGCTGGGCGTGCAGGACCACGAACCCGCCAGCCCCCACCCCACAGCCTGGGGTGCTGCCAGGGGGCAGGGCCAGGGAACTTCCCACAGAGCACCTGGCAGACAGCCCTGGAGCCACCCAGCCACGGGGTCCCCCAGCCACAACACAGGACACAGAAGCCAGAGTCCCCTAACCCAGGGAGCAGTCAGGCCAAGGCCCTGCTCACAATGGGGGGCTGAGACCCCGGGAGCGGCAGCCCGTGGGATGGCCCCCAGCCTCCCCTCTGCCCAGAAGAGAATCCGGGAGTCCTCCAGGAGTGGGGGGGAGCCAGAGCGCAGAGCTTGGGGCGGACAAGGAGGACCGGCCTGGGTAGCCGGCCACCGCCACAGGGACCTGACCAGGGACAACGCAGCATCGGCTCCCACTCCCCTCCCCCCCCGTGGAGCAGCGAGGGGACTCACTGTACCCGCACCTTCCTGCCCAGAACCTGCGGCAGCTCCCGGGAGCCCTCAGCACAAAGACAGAGCCCACGACCACGGTCACGTCTGCACCAGGAGAGGCCGGCTCCCACAGACACGTGAGAAAGGCCGATGTGGCTGGTGGAGGCTGGAGAGCTGTGAGCTCCCTGGCGGGCAAAGGGAAATGGAAACTACACTCTCCTTGCTCTTTAAGGAAAGACCCAGCTCGTCCTGGCTGGCTGCTCAGTGGTTAGAGCACCAGCGGGTCTCGGGTTCCATTCCTGGTCAAGGGCACATACCTCGATGCAGGCTCAATCCCTGGCCCCAATCGGGATGCGTGTGGGAGACAACCAATCGATGTGTCTCTCTCACATCGATGTTTCTCTCTCTCTCTCTCTGTCCCTTCCTCCCTCCCCTACGCTCTCCCCCAAAAATCAATGGAAAAAACATCCTCAAACCCCCAGGCCAGGCTCTGAGCAGCCTGAGGTTCAGGGGTGACCTCCCCCCGACCCTCCCTCTTCTCAGCAGAGGGGCAGGCAGGCCAGTCACAGCCCAGATCCCTGCTCAGCCCCACCTCTGACGGCAGCTGGACTCCTCGGCCAAGAACCGCAGCTCCTGGCAGCGCCTGCCTGGCGCTCCCAAGGCCCCACCTCCGCCCTGGCTGAGGCCCAGAGGGCACTGTCCGCTCAACCCCACCCCCACTGGCCTCACCCCGAGACCCCGAACCAGCAACAAGATGAGATGAGGACGGGAGCCGGGAGCCTGTCGCCCCATCACTGGACAAGGTGGGTCCCCAGGGACGGGGAGGCCCAGCTGAGAGGGGCCGGCTGAGGCCACAGAGATGATCGAGGAAGCCAGGCCTGGCCAGCCTCCCGGTCCCCCGCCAGGTCTGTCCCCCGAGTGGCCTGGGAGCCTGGAGTCCCGCAGACGGATCCCTCGGCTGAGTCACCCGGTCCCCTGCCAGCTGGGAGCCTGCCCGGCAGCCCCAGGGAGGGCCGCCCCTTCACACCTCCGCTACTCTGGAGCCTGCCAACACCTGGCTCAGCTGGGTGAGCCCCTGGAGCCCAAAGGCAGACACTGGCCCTGGTTCCGGGTGGTCCCAGGAGCTGGTGCAGCTCAAGCCAGACTCCAACCAGCTGGGGAGTGGAGAGGGGACGCTGCCCCCCCAAACCCCTCAGGAGCACACAGCCAACACCAGCTTGGCCCCGCCCGCCACCCCTGCCCACCCAGGGCCACAGCCATCAGACGACAGAGCCAGGACCACCCCCCTCACACCGGTGGAATCCGCAGTGGGCGCAGTGGGCGCGTGGACACGGGGCCGGGGAAGCCTCCCAGGGGAATGGACAGCTGGCAGGACGCCATCCCCAGACCAGGCCCAGAGCCAGGAGCGGGGCTCTGGCTTCCAGCCCCAAGGCCAGGTCAGGTCACCGGAGCCGCAGGATGAGACCCCTGCCGGGGGAGGGGGGCGGGAGATCGGCAAGAGCTGAATGAGGATTGATCACTTTGCCCAGGGGGACGCTAATCAATTCAGCATCTGTATTGACACCTCGAGTGTTGAGTGTTGAGTGTCGGATGTCACTTCACGGTCCCTCTGCCACCTCTGTCAGGCGCATCTTGGTGGCAGCTGGTCCAGATCCCCGCCAGGACCCCGCCCCCAGGGCTGCCAGGAGCAGGGCTTCGGCCTCGTGGGGGTGGGGGTGGGGGTGGGGAGAGGGCTGGACCCTGGACCGGCCCAGCTGGCCTGGGGTGAACACCGCAGGCGCAGGAGGGAGAGTGGTCACTTAGTCTTTCAGCAAACGTG
>NW_006292360.1:278386-278804 GCF_000327345.1 Myotis davidii
AGGGCAGCACCGGAGAGGAGACTTCACACCCAGGCCCACACTAACCGCCACCCCCCACCCAGCCCGCGCCCCGCCCCCAAAGACCAGCCACAGTCCCTCCAGCCGCCTCAGCAGGACTACGTGTGCAGCCGCCTGTGCTGGGCACTGCCCGGTGGATGCCCCTGGGTATCCCGGGTACAGAGGGAAACAGGCCAAGGTCTCGGCACACCTGCCCAGCGTCCCACAGCAGGGCCCTGAGTGCTGGCAGGAGGGCCGGCAAGGGGCCCCTGGGGTCCACCTGAGACCAGCCTGGGCCTCACGGGCCACCAGCAGCGGGAGCCCAGCAAGCGAGGACCCCGCGAGCTAACGGCACCCCAGCGCTGTCCTCATGACGTCATCTCCTGAGGAGCCCGGCAAACCCCGAGGGAACCTCCCAGAT
>NW_006292360.1:279017-279302 GCF_000327345.1 Myotis davidii
GGGGTTGCAGGCCCACCCCCCACGCCCCGTGGTCCAGGTGCCTAAGCCCCCCATGGCCCTGTCTCACCCTCTCTACAGTGGACAAGGGGCCTTCCCTCCCCCGCACAGCACCCTATAGCAGACAGCACTCCCAGCCCAGCCCCTGGAACTGCCCATCCCACACAGGAAACAGCGGGGAGGGGCTGCAGAGCAGGAACAAAGCCTGGGGCCCTGGTCTGCCCGGTGAGCGGGCCACTGGGCTCCAGGGAAGGCAGGGGACGGGGTGAACCCGCCTGGCACGGGGGC
>NW_006292360.1:279432-280569 GCF_000327345.1 Myotis davidii
CCTTCCCCCGGGACCCTGGAATTCACCAGTGACTGGGGTGACCTGCAGGCCCTCCATTGGAAGCCCCGCCCACCTTGGACCAGCGGCCCCTTGCCCTGGGCCACCAGGCAAAGCCCAGCTCCGTCAGAAAGTCCCTCCTCTCTGGCCTCAGACTCCACTGACGGCTGCCTAGCAGACAGGCCCCTGGGAGTCTGTCTTGGACACACCCTCCTGAGGGCCTGAGGTCCGCGCCCGTGTCTTTTCAACCCTGCTCAGGCCATCTGGGCACAGAGCTTGGCACGGCTTCACCCTCATCACAGCGGAGGGGGAGTCCAGCCCCACCCCAGGACCGGCCACAGGGCAGGAACCAGACTCACGCCACCCCGCCTGCCCTAGACTGCCCTAGACTTCCCTAGACTGCCCTAGACGGGGACACAGCTCCCGCGGGCGACCCCAGGAGCCCGGGGCCACACCCCACCCCAGGGCCATGGCCTGCGGGAGAACTATATTTAGATTCAATGGGGACTGTATTTAGATTCAATGGGGACTGTGTGACTTCCCAGGAACCAAACGCTTTCAAAGGCTGAAGGTCGGGGAGGGCTTCCTCTGCAGACCCCCACCTTCCCGTTTCGCCAACTTCCAGATGCATTGTTCCTCGAACAATGGTCCCAGCTCCTTCCCAGGCCAGGGCAAGCCCGCTGGCTGCAGGATGCCCCCCCCCACCAACACCTTGGCAGCTGGGACTGAAGCCTGGGGAACCCAGGGGCCCAGCCACTCAGCTCCCAGATGGGTGGCCACTGTCCAGGGGGCAGAGCTCGGAGGCATCCCACACACAATTCTTGGCTACGAGGGGCAGGCAGGGCCACCCACTCCTCCCAAGCCCTCCTGCCCCAGATGGCAGCCCTGGTGGCCCAAGGGCAACAGCGCACCAAGTAACCCCTCCCGGCTGGCAGGGCAGGTGCTGTCCTGCCTGGGGGGAGTCCCTGCCCTCGCCCTCCCTCTCCCCTCCCCCTCCCTAACTGACCTCGGCTCCAGCTGCAGCAACGCCCACCCACGCCCTCCCACCCCACCCCCAACTCCTACACACAGTTGCAGACAGGGAAAGTGCGGCCCAGAGGGAAGGGACTGGCCAAAACCACGGGAAGGTCACATACCTGG
>NW_006292360.1:280727-281552 GCF_000327345.1 Myotis davidii
GCAGAGAGCAAAGAAACTGTGGCTTGAAGCCAATGCAGGGTCCTCTCTCAGCGCAAGGCAGGCCGCCTCAGGTGATAGGATGACCACGGTTATCTCTCCTACTGTCTGTCACAGTGTCTGGACCCCCGCGTTAGGCATTCCTTTCATCGGGTATTTCTTTTCCCATCACCTAGTTTTAGTACCAGGCAAGGAGATTCTGTTAACATACAAATAATGTAGACCTATAGTTAGTTAAAAACATGGGTTTCTGAACCTCCCTTCCGCCCTCTTTAGGAACGAGGCCTAGGAATAAGCATGTTGCCGTTCTCCCTTCTGGATGATTTTGATATGCAGCCCACTGACTGTGTGGAGAAAGACACCCGCGTGGCTGTTGCTAAGTGACAGGCCCACCCGTATTTGTTGTGTCAATTATGGCTCTGTATTTGACAAAGAGAAGAGATCGCCACTGGGCACAGAGGAAAGTCTGGGGATTAGTCAACAGTGGGAAGGTCCTACTCTGAGTGGGGCTGTAGGACTGGACCCTGGGATATCGGCATTGCTGGAGCCTTGTGCACCGAACATGCGTGCCCTTGTAATCAGAAAATGTAATAAGGATCTTTTAATGCCAATATTCTTGAAAGAGAGAGAAGGCGTTAGCAGCTGGAGAATATTATGCTAAATGAAATAAGCCAGTTAGAGAAAGTCAAGTACCACATGATTCCTCCTGCAAAGCCGGCGCACGCCGCGTGTCGCTGGCCACCCTTTGGGTCTAAGTGCCGCGCGCGGATGAGTGACTCCGCGGTGTGCGCCTGGAACGTGCCATGCCCCCGGCAGTGTACCCGCGTC
>NW_006292360.1:283445-283908 GCF_000327345.1 Myotis davidii
GGGGAGGGGACGAAGGCCCCACTCGCTGTGGGTCCTCATCCCCCTGCCTCGCACCCCCGTCCTGGTGCCACGGCCCCGCGGCTCAGGGAGGGAGGTGGCCGCGCTGCTAAGCTGGGCTCCGAGAAACCTCTGCCGGCAGGGGGCGTGTCGCAGGCCCTTCCCCCTCCCTGCATCCCCCACCCCGCTCCGATCATCCCGGACTCTCCGCGCCTTGGGGTCCCAGTCCCCGGAGACGTGTCCGGAGCACAGTGACCTTGAGCTCCCCACTCTGTCTCCGTCAGTCCCCCCACGCCGCAGCCTCGGTCTATGGACCGCAAGGCCCACCCCCAGGACCCCAGAGCAGCGCAGTGGGACCTGTGCCCCTCTGTGCTCCACTCCGAACCCCAGTTCCGCCACCACCCGCAGCCTCTCCGCCCTGGACCCGGAACCCTCGGGCCGCTCCAGTGACTCCCTGGGGCTGGGG
>NW_006292360.1:283959-287941 GCF_000327345.1 Myotis davidii
GCAGGGTCCCCTAAATCAGCTAGGCCCGGAAAAAGGTTTGGGGAGTGAAGGGGTCAGGGGACACTGCCGGGGGAGATGGGCCGTGATGGGGCCTGTAGGTAAACGGCAAGGCGCGGAGAAGATTGAAAGAGGGGGCCCGGAGGTCAGGACGCTGGCGCCTCTCAGATGGCAGGACAGGACAGCTTGGCTGGGGTGCTAAGGCTGCGCCCTTTCTGGCCCCTAGGGAGGACCATGGAACCTCCCTACCCCACCCCACTCACCGGGTTCCTCCCCTGCCTCCCCCCAAGTGGCAGCTGGAGGCTGTGTCTCCACCCGCTACCCCTCCCCACTCCCCACCTCCCTCCTACCCCCTCACACACACACCAGCTCATCATAAACACATCCGTGGGCCACAGAGTCCTCCCCCAGCCCCCCAGGCCTCAGGTCAGGAGCGAGGGCCACCCCTGGCCTGGGGCAGAGATCAGGACAAGCCATGGGGGGGTCCCCTCATTCTCGCTCTTCCCTGTCCCTTTTCTGCCGCCTCCTGCCTGCCCCTGTGGTCTGGATTGGGAGGAGCTAGGGACCTGGGCCCCGCCCTCCTCCCTCCTCCACCCGCTGCTGGCACCCAGGAGCCTGTCCTGACCCCTCCTCTCCTCCAGGCCCCTGAGCCCCGGGAGGGGCCTCCCTCCTGGGGACCCGGCTCCCTGGGAGGAGCTGCCACCATCTCAGCGGGTTGATTAAAGTCGTCACAGGGTTGTTTTGAACATTTAATTTACCAGGCACTCGGCGCGGTGAGAGCTGCCCCTGGGGAAATCTAGGCCCAGCGAGCAGAGGCAACCCCTCACCGAGCACAGCTCCGGCCCATTCATTGCTGGACTCGCCTCCCATCAGCCTCAGAGGCGACACCCCGGGAAGGCAGGGCGACACTGGGCTGGAGGGTCAGGTTCCTGCACAGGCCTGGGGAGACCAGTCCTCATCCCCCTCACCCCCACCTGCTGGGGACATGGGGGACCCCCCCCCCAATGCACATGCACACACATTCCACACGCAGACAGCCCCTCCTGGGCCCACCCAGCCAGCTTTCCAAGAAGGGACCAGGCCCGTCAGCCAGCGGTCGGAGAGCTGGGGTGCCGGCGCGCTCGCACCGGCCTGCGGGGCGGAGACTGCAGCAGTCACACTGCGGCGGTGGAAACCTGGGCCGGAGGGGAATGGACAGCGTGGACGCAGGTCAAAAACCAGGGCTCGTCTTCCACCTGCGCACTGAAGGGTCCCGGGTTCTGTTCCGGTCAAGGGCACAGACCTCGGTTGCAGGCTCCTCCCCGGCCCGGGCCCTGGTTGGGGCACATGCAGGAGGCGACCCATCAGTGTATTTCTCTCACTAACATCAATATTTCTCTCTGTCTCTCCCTCTCTCTCCCACTCTCTCTACAAATCAGTGGGAACATATCCTGGGGTGAGGAATCTGAAAGAACACCAGGGCTTGTGCAAAGCCGCCCCCACACACTGTGCACATGACCCGGCTTGTGTGTGTTGAGACCATCTGTGCCCAGAAGGGCGGGACCCTCCCTGGCAGTCACAGAGGGCCTGTGAGAGTCCTCACCTCCGGGGGGAGGGGAGGCTGGGCCCCCGGAGGGACCTTCCTTCCCATTGCGTCCTCCTGGACGACTCGAGCTGTGTGGGATGTGTAACCATGACAGGCCGGGTTCCATAGGAGGCAGGAAGGCTGGCAGTGCCCAGGCTGCCAGGCAATGCTGAGGCCCGTGCCAGGACCACATGGGGCATGGACCCATCCTCATCCCCTCGAGGGCGGGAGGGTGAGACCTTCTCTCTCATCTCAAGGTGCTTCCCCAGGGCTGGTCAGCACAGCAGGGCCCCTGTCACACCACTCCTGGAGGCTGGGCCCGTGCCCGGGGAGGGGGGAGGATGCCTAGGGGAGCAGCCAGCGACCACAGCCCCGTGAGCCCAGCCCAGCGAGCCTGGGGGGAAGCCATCCTGCTCAGGCTGTGCCCCCCGCAGCCTGAGGGCAGGTGTCAGGTGCGAGGGGGTTGCTGTCACTGCGCCAATCCTCCTTCCAGGGCATCTGCTGCTGGGAGGCCCATCGGTCAGGGGTATTTTCCTGACCCCCATCTTGCAGATGAGGAAACTGAGGCAGAGGACGCATCCCAGGCACTGCACCGAGGCTGCCACCCCTGCGTTCTGCTGCGGCCTCCCTCCCGGGCGCCAGCGCCAGGCCGCAGGAGTGCAGCCGGGGAGGGCAGGGAAGGTTGTGAGCTGGGAGCTCCCCGAAGGGGGCGGGGCAGGAGCAGGTGCAGAGGATGGTCAGCCCGGCAGCCGACTGAGGGTGAGGGTTTGTCTGGTGGAGAGAGAGAGGCCACCGGGGTCAGGCCGGCCTCTGGAGATGGGTCACTCAGCCAGCCCACGGCCCTCCTGCCCTCCTGCCCTCTGCCCACCCCGACCAGCTCCTCACATCCGGAGGCCCAGGCCCAGACTCTCAGCGCCGCGGGCGCCGCGGTTTCAGCACCTCGGCCAGCGCCCGGCCTCGCCTCCTCCCGCGGGTGGGCTGGGCGTCGGGACCTGGAGGTGTTGGGTGGTCCCCGCGTCATTTACTCCCGCGCTCGCCCCCAAGTCCGCCTGGACCCCCATTGCTGTCATCGCCCCGCTCTCTGTCTCCAGGACCGCCTGTCCCTTGAGGGTGTGTCCGCAGTCAGACCTCCCCTCGGCCCTCGCCTCAGGCCCCAGGCCGGCCACCCACCTCTTCACTGCGAGGCCCCCGCCTGGGGGCTCTGCGCCCACCGCCGCCTCCTGGGGGCTGGTCTCCACACTGCAGCGGGGGGGGCGGGCATTTAAGAAGGCGAGGGTGTGCTCTGGCCCTCAGCCTGCCTGCCAGGGCGCCCAGGTGGGGTCTCCAGCTCTCGGGGCCGTCGCCCCCCCCTCCATGCCCAACCCCCAAGTGCTTACACATCGCCTGTCCGCTTGGCCTGGGCTTCTCCCTCACAGCTGGCCAACTCCAGGTCCAGGTCAGGGTCAGGTGCCACCTCCTCCAGGTAGGCCTCCAGCCCCAGGCAGAACGAGTCCCCCCGTCCCCGCTCTCCTGCCAGAGCTGGGCCTGACTCACCTCTGGGCGCCCAGAGCCCAGCTCCGGCTCCGCCGAGCACTCCCGGGTGTCGGTGGACATTTAAGGAAAGCAGGCGGCCGGGCAGGTGGCAGGAGCTGACCCCTCCTCCCGACCCCCTGGGTCAGACACCGGGAGCCAGGACCCTGGGAGCCAAGCGGTGCACCCGCAGCCACATCTCGAATGGGGGCACCTCCCAGCGCAGCCAGCAGGTGGCGTGCCTGGGCCACAGTCGCTGGTCAGAGGAAAGTACTAGTATGTGAGACCACCTGGTTCAGTTTCCCCCTTATGCAGATGGTTTCAGCTCACACACAGCGTTCAATACTGATCACAAATTAGGTCATAAAACAAGTTTTCGTCTTCTCAGGGAAGGAAGCGAGGCCACGCTGGGGCTCCCTCTGCCCTTGTCAGGCCCCGCCCTGCAGCAAAGGCCCCCGCCCCCCGCGAGCCCTGCAAACACTGCCCGGGCCCCAGCCTGGAAACTGAGGCCCTGAGAGGGGCGGGGCTGGCCTTCCACCCGTGAGAGGGAGCCCCGCCAGCCCCGTGGCCTCCCCAGCATCCCTTCCACACCACCCACAGGCCTGCTTTCCTACTCCGTTCTGGTACCTGTGCCGCTGCCTCTACCCACCCAAGTCCTGGGCTCCGCCTCCAGCCTGAGAGCAGGCACCCAGCGGGGCAGAGGGACACGTGGGGGCCGGAGTCCCACCAAGCTCCCCGGGGCCCTGGCCTGAGGCTGTGGTCCGGAAAGCTCCGGAAAAGCCCCCGGGGCAGCTGCAGCGCCACCTTGTCACTTCGCAGACATGGCTCGGCCTCGCCACGTCCCTCCGACCTCCTAGTTCAGTGGTCGGCAAACTGCGGCTCTTTGGCCCCTTGAGTGTGGCTCTTCCACAA
>NW_006292360.1:288096-290585 GCF_000327345.1 Myotis davidii
AGGTCGATGCTCACCCACTGAGCCAGGCTCCGGCGGTCTCCCACACCGAACCCCCGAGCTGGGCTCCTGTGGGAGCAGCCAGTCCATGTCCCTCTTACTTCGATGTTTCTCTCTCTCCCGCCTCCTTCCACTCTCTGGAAACAGCAATGGAGAACATATCCTCAGGCGGGTGTTTTGTTTTAAGTTTAAAAATTACCAGACGCACAAAGAAACAGAATGGCATGAGGAGGAGAAAAACCAGATGACGCAGATCCCCGCGTTCACAGGCGAGAGCGTGGGGACCGTCTTGCGACCGTATTTCCGTGCGTTCGGGGGACACAGGTGCTTGGATCCATTGAGCAGAGGTTGAGAAGCCGCAGAGGAGACCCCATCAGACTCCCGCGGGCGGACAAGGCCGTGTCCCGGATGAAAATGCCACGGTGGGACCGAAGCGAAGTAGACACTGCAGAAAACACCCGAAACTGTTCTCGATGACGCAGAAAGCGAGACCACGGCCATGAGGGGAGCCGCGGGACGGCAAGTCCGCCCGGGCAGCTGCTGAGGGAACAGGAAAGGGAGCAGGAAGCAGAGGTCGGAGTGGACAGCAGCGAAACAGAAGACTCAGAGAGAATCAACGCAGCCAGAAGCCGGTTCTTGCAGAAGATCAATAAAAATGATAAACCGCTGGCCAGGCCGAGAACAC
The DNA here is from genome assembly GCF_000327345.1 of Myotis davidii. Taxonomy (NCBI): domain Eukaryota; kingdom Metazoa; phylum Chordata; class Mammalia; order Chiroptera; family Vespertilionidae; genus Myotis; species Myotis davidii. The sequence goes on from NW_006292360.1 coordinate 288,779, forward strand.
ACCAATCATCAATATTCAGAATGAGAGAGGGGCCTGGCCGGGAGCTCGGTGGGTGAGAGCGTCGCCCCGGGGCGCCAAGGGTGTAGGTTCGACCTCCGGTCAGGGCACATACAGGAGGCAGCCAGTGAGTGCACAGATAAGGGGAACAATGTCAATGTTTCTCTCTCTCTCTCGCTCTCTCTCTTTCGCTCTCTCTCTTGCTCTCGCTCTAAAATCAATTTTTTAAAAAAGAATGAGATGGAACATTGCCACAGAGCCTACAGATATGAAAAAGATCACAATGGAGTTTTTTATTGATTTCAGAGAGGAAGGGAGAGGGAGAGAGGGATAGAAACGTCAATGATGAGAAAGAATCATGGATCTTCTGCTTCCCGCACACCCCACACTGGGCATCAAGCCCACAACACAGACCTGTGCCCTAACCAGGAACCGAACCGTGACCTCCTGGCTCAGAGGTCGACGCTCACCCACTGAGCAGGCTGGTGGGCAATAACAGAGTCTTATGCCCGTAACGCTGACAACTGAGAGGAACAGACTCCTGGAAAGCTAGGAACTGCCACAACTCGACTGAGAAAAAACAGGCTGAACCCTGCCTGTTACAGATGCTGAACGCGCTGCTGAAAATCTCCCAACAGAAAAGCAACATCAGGGCAGGCCGCAGGGGCAGGGCCCTGGGACAGGGACCGAAGGGTCACAAAGAGCCAGGGTGGCCCTCTGGGTGGTGGGCCTGCTGGCTTGACTGCGCGAGGCTTCACGGTGCACACACATCGAATGTCATCAGGTGACGCCGTAACGGGCAGCTCGCCATGTGCCCTCACACCGCTGTGAACTGGACAGTGACGAGCAGGGTCTTCCCCAAAGACTGAGGGAGGCTCAAGGAAACTTCACTTGGACATGTCCCATCCATGTCCCCCAACTGTGTCCCCCATCTGTGTTCCCCCATCCATGACCCCCCATTCATGCCCCCCATCCATGTCCCCCAACTGTGTCCCCCCATCAGTGTTCCCCCATCCATGACCCCCATTCATGTCCCCCATCCATGTCCCCCAACTGTGTCCCCCCATCAGTGTTCCCCCATCCATGACCCCCATTCATGTCCCCCATCCATGTCCCCCATCTGTGTTCCCCCATCCATGACCCCCCATTCATGCCCCCCATCCATGTCCCCCAACTGTGTCCCCCCATCAGTGTTCCCCCATCCATGACCCCCATTCATGTCCCCCATCCATGTCCCCCATCTGTGTTCCCCCATCCATGACCCCCCATTCATGCCCCCCATCCATGTCCCCCAACTGTGTCCCCCCATCAGTGTTCCCCCATCCATGACCCCCATTCATGTCCCCCATCCATGTCCCCCATCTGTGTTCCCCCATCCATGACCCCCCATTCATGCCCCCCATCCATGTCCCCCAACTGTGTCCCCCCATCAGTGTTCCCCCATCCATGACCCCCATTCATGTCCCCCATCCATGTCCCCCATCTGTGTTCCCCCATCCATGACCCCCCATTCATGCCCCCCATCCATGTCCCCCAACTGTGTCCCCCATCTGTGTTCCCCCATCCATGACCCCCCATTCATGTATCCCTACCCATGTCCCCCTATCCATGTCCCATATGTGTACCTCCATCCATGTACACCCATCCATGTACCCCTATCCGTGTCCCCCTAGCCATGACCCCTCATTCATATATCCCTACCCATGTTCCCATCTGTGTTCCCCCATCCATGTCCCCATCTGTGTCCCCCATCCGTGTCCCCCATCCATGTCCCCCTATCCGTGTCCCCCTATCTGTCTCCCCCATCCAT
>NW_006292360.1:291041-291431 GCF_000327345.1 Myotis davidii
CCCCCACCCGTGTCCTCCCACCCGTGTCCCCTGAAGCCTCTCAGACCAGAGCAGAAGCCCAGCCAGATCCCCGCTGGCCCAGAGCCCTCCCAGGTGGTCAGGTCTGTTTTCTCGGGGTTCACCTGTCCCTGGGGGTTTGGAGAAAGTGAGGAGCTGTCCCCCGTTCTCCTCCCACAGCGGTGACTGGACGGCAGTGGCGGCAGTGGGCGGAAGCCCTCAGGGTGGCCAGAGCATACGGACCCGGCAGGGAGGCTGTGCCTGCTGGGGGCTCCTCAGCTGAGGACCGGAGGGCCGCCAGGACCAGGGCATCCCCAGAAGGCCCAGCCGGGGCTGTGTCCCCTCCATCCACCCTGTTCTCTGGCTGAGGTCTGGCTCCTCAGCCTCAGGCCT
>NW_006292360.1:291790-292944 GCF_000327345.1 Myotis davidii
CTCACCGCGTGCCGGCCCCATCTCCGTGGCCCTCCGTCCGCTTAGCTCTGCTCCTCAGGGGCCTGGCTGGGCCGGGAGGGGAGGACGGAGCAGGTGCACTGGGCAGAGCCCCACGCCAGCAGCCCGTGTGCTAAGAAGGGAGGCGGACTCCGTCCCCGCAGGGTGAAGGCAGAGGAGAGGCTGGGCTGCAGGGGCCGAGACCCGGGAGGACTGGGCTTGTGTCTGCCAAGCAGGAGGCGCCAGAGACCCGGGACTAGAGGGGACACTTTTGAGACGCCACCCCATTGCCACCCGGCTTCCCCCACCAGCCCTCCCACGGGAGCTCGGGCCCAGGCCAGCGTCTGGGGTTGGGCTGCATCACCTCCAAGGACCCTCCAGTAGCCCCACGAGGTGGACGCCGCTCCCTTTAACCAGAGAGGAGGTCCTCTGCGGGAGGAGGGACTGGCCAGGTCACCTGCTCATAGGCAGCAGGGCTGGGATGTGAACCCCATGGACGCCCCGCCTGTGTCATGCCGGCCCTGGGGCGGGGGCGAGGGGATCCTTGGTCCTCCTACCCTCACCCTCCAGCCTCGCCCCTCCGGAGGACCAGGGCCCCAGCCAGGCGTGAGGGGAGCCTGGGAGAGGCTGGGAGCAGGGTGGAGTGGGCTGTGGGCCCCCGTCCCCTCCCCTCCCTGAGGCAGCTGCTCCAAGCGGAAGCGAGCAGGTCTGCTGAGTCCTGGAGCCCTGCCCTGCGGAGGGGGCGCTGTGGCAGGGGTGGGGGCCTCCTGAGACCAGAGCCGGAGGCAGGGCTGAGCCAGGCCTGCCTGGTCCTGGGGATGAGAAGGGAGGGGGAGACCCCACATGACGATGCCGCCCGAGGGAGGAAGGACTGCGGCCCAGGACGCGGTTCAGTGTTGGATCAGGTGTTTATTTCCGTGGGTCACAACGTGCACATCCACCGCGGACACAGTGTCACACCAGGTGTCCCGCCCTCCTCCGCACCCCAGTCCCTGTCCCAGGGACCCCTCATTCATTCGCGCTCACCGGACGCCTGCGCGCCCCCAGGGCCCTCGGGAAGTGCGGGCTCCGACGGCACAATCCCAGCTGCTCCCAAGGGCACCGGCTGCACCTCGCCAGCTCCGGGCGGGCGGAGCGCACCTCCCCAGCTGGGGAAG
>NW_006292360.1:294597-295433 GCF_000327345.1 Myotis davidii
AGAGGACCCCCCTCTCCATCCCCAGCTCAAAGCCCTGGGACAGCCCAGTCCCAGGCAGACCCCCCTCCACACCCTCTCCTGCCTGCGCCGTCTCCGCACCAGAGGGGCCAGCAAGAAGGAAGAGGGGATGGGAGGGACTGAGGTGTGAGCAGAGGGGAGGCGGGGCGGCCCGGGGCGGGCTGCCGAAAAGCCTGACTATATGGTGGAAAGCCTGGGTGATGGCGCTAGCAGCCGGAGATTCAGAGATAGGCCGGGAGGGAGCCGCCAGGAGCCAAGCCCCACCCAGAGGGAATTGCTAGGTGTGAGCTTGCGGGGGAGGCTGGTCCCTCGGGCACCCTGAGGGGCCCTGGCTGCCTCCCACGCTCACCCCGCCCTCTCCATGCCAGGCCTTGCTCCCTGTCTCAGGCCAGCCCCACTCCACGTCCAGAAGCCGAGGAGGCTGCCCCGTCAGTGCCAGGCGGGCGCATTGCCAACCGCCACGGGCAGCGTGGGACCGCGTCTTCAGCTGTAAAGGGGGTGAAAGGGGGTGGGCCAGGGCCCCTCAGGGGCATTCGGACAAAATAAGCTGCACGCGGCATTGTCCTGGGTGGGGCTGTCCCATGCCACGGTGTCCTGCGTGCCAGCCTGGCCCCCGGGGCCACTCGGGGATTCTCAGAGGAGTTGGCCTGGCTCCGGACACAAAACAGCCTGAGGAACTTTCCCACTTGTGCCTGCGACTCCCCCGGCTTTCTGAGGTGCGGGCCCGTCCCAGGCCGTTCACCGCAGGGCTCTGTGTCCCCGAGTGTGGGGGCCCGAGAATGGGGTCAGCCGGCCTGCCTGGGGGCAAGGGGGAGCGC
>NW_006292360.1:296823-297181 GCF_000327345.1 Myotis davidii
CAGGGCTGCACAGGCCACCCCCTCTGGCTCCCCAGGCAGGTGGCCTGGCTGGCGGGGCTCACGGTGAGTAGTGAGTCAGGGCCCCGGGCAGATGGGGACCGGCATGAACCCCATGGAAGGGCTGGCCCACTACAGGAGCCCCCAGGTAGCAGCAGGCAGTGGAGGACCTGAGAGACAGCCCCTCAGGAGAGTTAGAGGGGAGTGCGCGTGGGTGGGGGGCTGCCTGGAGGAGGTGACTCCAGACTCTAAGAATGAGGATTCCCACGGAGGGGATGGGGCAGAGGTTGTCCGGAGGAGGGAACAGCCCACAGGCGGGGAGACAGGGCAGTGGGGGAAGGGGACCACTGGCCCTCCCGGC
>NW_006292360.1:297341-298562 GCF_000327345.1 Myotis davidii
CACACCCCGCCACCCACACACACATACCCGCACACACACAGCCCGGGGCCCCAGACTGACCCACGCACAGGCTCTGGGGACCTGAGAGGGAGTGTCCCTGAGACTTTATTGTCACGCCGCCCAGCACAGACACGAGGCCGGTCTCGGGAACAGGATGGACAGAGTCCCGGCAGCGGGGGCACCAGTCAGAGCCACAGGGAGGGGTGCCCCGACCCTCCTTGCAGGTCACAGGAGGGAGGCTGATGCCGCAGCAGACGGGTTCGGTCAGACACCAGGCAGCACTTCCTGGAAAGAGAGGTCTGCTGAGGCCCAGGGCGGATGGACAGGCCCAGGCTTTCACCGGGAGGGGCCCCCCGAGGCCCAGACACATCCACCAGCCTCGAGCAACTTCCAGAGGCCGCGGAGGGAGTGTGGGTGGGCTGTCGGCAGGGGCCTGGCCAGCACAGCCTGGGAGGCAGGGGGGCACCCGGTCAGGGGGGCCCTGGGGTAAGTGGGTCAGGGCGGGCAGGACACGCAGCAGAGGCACCCGAGCACCGTTGGGCCTCGAGGACCTGCTGGGCCACGGCCGGACTCTCCAGGGCTGTGGTAGGTGTGTCAGGGGCGGTTGACAGGACAGAGTCCAGGAGGTCTGAGGTGGCCTCTCCTCCAGGCAGCCCTCCCTGACTGCTCCCATCTCCCACCAGCATATTCACCTCCCCCTACACAGTGGGTGCCCGCCCACAGGAGAGGCTCTGGCCCACGCTGGGGTCCGGCCACACAGCTGGGAGTGGTCGGCCCTGCCTGGGGGGACTTACCGGCCCCGGGGCCAGGGCCCCAGCCCCACCCTGGAGGCTCTGTAGGAGAGTCACCACCTCCACGTTTCCAGCGGCTTCTGCCTGCAGGAGGGGGCCCGAGGGAGGAGCTGCTGAAGGGTTACTGACCAGCCACCTGGACTCCACCCAACCTTCCCCAGCCCAGGAGCCCCCCGCCCCGCCTCCTCCCGTCCAGGCACACAGGGCCCATGTGTCACTCTCACCCCCACAGCTCCGGCACTGGAAGGGGGTCATCCCTCCCCACCCCCGCCCGGGCCCCCAAGTGTGAAGTGTGTTCACCAGGAGAGTGTGGGCATTTGTGGGAGGGGCAGGGGGGCTTGCGGAGCTTCAGGGAGGCCTTCCTGGAGGAGGCGGTGGTCCTGGAGCCCGGGGGGCACTCACCACGAGCAGGGCGCTGCGCCCATCGTAG
>NW_006292360.1:299300-299796 GCF_000327345.1 Myotis davidii
AGCGGCCCTAGTGACCCCCCTCCCAGTCAGGAGCCCGCGGCAGTCCCCAAGGCGGTGCTGGGTAACTTCTGGGTGCACCCACCACCCCCTCTGGGACCTGGCTGACCCAACCGCTCCCTGCCTCGGTTTCCCCATCTGTCAGTGAGGCCAAAAAGGCCCACCTGCGGGTGCAGCCTGCACCAGAAGTCCCTCTCAATCCAGACCAGAGGCTGTGGGCGGCCGCACAGGTTCGGCCCGAGCCCCTCCCTCCTGGCCCACCCCCATCTGCTGGTCCAGCACACCCTCCTCCCTGACAGAGCAGGGGCAGGGCCCGTCAGTGCGCAGGCCTGACCCCCACGACCCTGAAGCCAGGGCTGGAGGGGAGCTGGGGCTTCGGGGTGGGTGAGGGGCAGAGCTGGGGGTCTCCTCTCTGTGAGCAGGCAGCTCGCCCCTCCTCACTCCCCGCCCGTCGTCCCCAGACCCCACCGTCATCTCAGCCCCTGGGCCCAGGCTCTGA
>NW_006292360.1:300327-300585 GCF_000327345.1 Myotis davidii
CCTCAAGGAGGCTGGGAGGGGGGCGACCCCAGCCTCGCTCCCCCTCCCCAGCTGCCGAAGAGCCTGCGGAACCACCCCAGGGCACAGCAGGGTGGGCAGGGGGAGGAGGCGGGGAGACCGGTTTGGGGGGTGTTGTGACAGCTGGGCTGGTGGGGAGGCCTGCGCTGAAGGCTCCGTGCTCACAGGAGCCTGGGAAGGAGGTAGAGCCCTTCACCCCTTCACCAGGGGATGCACCCCGCCCAGGGCGCACAGTGGAGG
>NW_006292360.1:303258-303819 GCF_000327345.1 Myotis davidii
CACACTGAGCCCACGCTCAGTCCAAGCCCAGCCCACGCTCGGCCCGCACCTGTGGCCGGGCCTGACCACAAAGCCACCCTAATAACAGGCTACACGCATCCGGCCTCATCTGACCACCACCCAGGGGAGCCGCAGTTAAAGCTCCAAAGCTCCCACGCCAGGTCTCACTCCACCCGAGGTTGGGTGTGTGAAGGGGCACAGGGAGGCCCCAGCCTCCCCTGCAGACCTGGCCCCCAGCCCCCTCCTCTGCCCTTCCTGGTCCCGGCAGCCCGGCCGAGAAGGGGGAGGAGAGAGCTCGAGGCCGCGAGGCTGTGAGGCCTAGAGACTCACCCCGTGGCGCCCGTGCTCAGAGCCTGAGAGACCCCTGAGCTGGAGCCCCTCCCTTCCAGCCCCCAGGACCCCCACCTCACGAGGCAGCCTGCACCAGGGCCACAGCGGCACCACCGGCAGCCTGGCACCCTCCCCCCAGCGACAGTCCCCCCAGCGACAGTCCCCCCAGCGACAGTCCCACCAGCAACACCGTCCCCCCAGCGACAGTCCCCCCAGCGACAGTCCCACCAG
>NW_006292360.1:305754-305956 GCF_000327345.1 Myotis davidii
CTCCGCCCAACCAGGGTGGCTGTGCCTGGGGCTGCCTGGGGGGTGTGAGGGGCTCTCTGGAGCAGTTTGGGGAGCCGCTGGGTGTGCCCGACCTCAGGCTCCCCAAGAAGGTGAAAGGACACGTGGGGGGTCGGCAAAGGGTGGGGAGCGGGGGCCCCAGAGCTGTCTCTTTGCAGCATGGGAGGCCCCTTTCCAAACACAG
>NW_006292360.1:307660-308032 GCF_000327345.1 Myotis davidii
ATGGGGCCCAGCCGCAGGATCCCCAGCAAAGTCTGCTGTCCGGGACCCGGGGGAAGTCGGGGTGGCCTTCTCAGAACAGACAGCCTCACCTGCCCCTACCGGGCACCTACCCTGCCACAGCTGAGAGAGTGAAGGAGTGAGTGAATGAATGAGCCTTCTGGACCCCTCACCGTTGGGGAAAGACAGCCTCCATCGGACTCACCCCAAAGCCTCAGAGGCCCAATGTGTGCCCACCACTCCCGAAGGCAGGGTGGGTGACGGGGGTCCCAGCCCTGTGGGTGGAGGGGCAGATGCTTGGGGTTGGTACCCTTCAAGCCGCCATGCAGAGGCTTGGGGGCTCCAGTCTGCAGGCCACTGCACCCACATGACCAC
>NW_006292360.1:308345-309273 GCF_000327345.1 Myotis davidii
GGGCAGGGACAGGGGGCACTGGAGGGTGGGCAGCCGGGAGGGGCCAGGAGGGCAGAGGCAGGAGACCCCGGGGCCAGGGCAGCAACCAGAGGGCCTTTCATTCCAGCCCTGTGGGTGGAGGGGCAGATGCTTGGGGTTGGTACCCTTCAAGCCGCCATGCAGAGGCTTGGGGTCTCCAGTCTGAAGGCCACTGCACCACCATGACCAACCACGGGGGTTCCCGGGGGCGAGGGACTGGGCAGCAGGTCCGGCCTGCAAGCCCCAGGAGCCCGGTGCCCAGTGGGAGCCCCTCTCGGCCCGGCAGCCTGGCTGGGGTTAGAGCCCATCCCAGGGCATGGAGGCCCAGCGGGGGCTTTGTGGTATTTTTTTGAATTCCCATGTTTTGCTGTGATGTTTTAATTGTAGATCTGATTGCTTTGCTACTCAGGTTCTTTTGGGATGTTGCTACTGGTGTGACCTCTCACATCTCCTGGGCTTGGTAATCTAGTGTAGCTCCCTCCTTGAGCTATTTGGTTTTCTTGATGTAGGCCTGTGAGCTGGAAATGTTCAACTGCAGTGTTTAGATGTCAGCAGCAGCCATGGAGGGAGGTGTCCCAATTTTTGCTAATGCTCTTGGATAAAGTTGAGCATGTCCAGTGGAGACTCATAGTGGTCATTCCGGGCCCTTGGCCCCAGGGGGGAGCAGATAAGACAGTGGTGGGTGGGGGCTGACTCCACGAGGGAGTTATGGCTGCAGAGGGGTTTAGAGACAAAGATGGCCACGTCCCCACAGACGCCACCCCCCTGAGCCCACAGGGCCAAGTCCCCGCCAGCCGGGCGCGCTGCCCACCGCCAGAGAGGAGGAGGCCTCCTGGGGGCCTGGTGTGGACCACGTGCCCCTGCCGCTGGACAGCTGCGGTCCACAGCCGGGGGGTCAGGGGCTGGCCGC
>NW_006292360.1:309559-310473 GCF_000327345.1 Myotis davidii
CCCCACGGCAGCCCAGCCGGTGGGAAGCCAGCGGGGATCTGGGCCTGGGGGCCGGCCTCAGCCCTGCACCCCCGAGTCTCTGGACCTGGCAGAGCAGGTGGTCCTGTGCCCGTGGCCTGCCTGGGCTTGGCGAGACCCCGCCAGGGGCCCAGGACCCAGCGCACTTCTCCATGCCCGCCAGCAGGCTTCACCCCCCCGGGCTCCGCTCCAGATAAGGGGTGACTCAGCCCCCACGGGGGAGGGTCCCTGCTCCTTCCTTCTTCAGCTGGGCTAGGTCTCCCCACACGGGCAGGAGGGGCTGAGTGCCACCACCCAGCATGGGCAGGGAAACCAGGCCTTCTGTCAGTGCCAGCATAGCACTGACATTCCCCCTCCAGGAAGCCCCCTGGATTGCTCCAGCTCTCAGCGAGCAGGAAGACCCTCCCCGAGCCCCCCGAGTCCTGGGAGTGCTGCACAGGCGTGAGGTGCACTGACATGTTCTGGGCCTCACTCCCCCGGGAGGCCCCCGGGAGGGAATGAGGGAACGGGCGGGTGGGCCCGGTGGGGTGCAGGTCAGGGCTCGGGAATGGGAGTCGGGGCTCGGGGCCAAGTCAATGCCCCCGTGTGGCCCTGCCCCTCTCCACCTCGGTCCCACCAAGGGGGCCCCCTGCCCTGACGCCCTGAGCCCCTGGCAGCGGGAGCCACCGTCACTGTGCCTGACCCCACAGCTGTGTCCTGACCTGAGATCCGAAGGCTCTGGGGGCGTTCAGGGTCACACGACCAGCCCGCCTGCTGGGAAAGAGCCCGTCCCTGCAGGACTGCACCCTAGGCCTCCAGGGCTCCCCCTGCAGACCCCGTGGGCGCCACCTCGCAGGGGCAGAGGCCCTGTGGGCGAGGCCACCTCCTTGTTCTGAGGGCCGGACACTCAGGCAGGT
>NW_006292360.1:310625-311343 GCF_000327345.1 Myotis davidii
TGGGCTGTCCCTCCCCCGCCGGGGCCGGGGGTGGCCGGGCCCCTGGGGAGGACCCACGTGCCACAGGGCTGTGGGGACGCTCCGGCCTGTCCCAGGAGGGCTGCCTGGGTGTGGGGGGGAGGGGAGGCACTGGCCAGGCCCACTCGGACCCGGACAGTGGGGGACACCACGGGCCTGCAGGTCTAGGGGACCCTTCGGGGCCATTCGGTGGCCCTGAGCTCGGCCCAGCAGCCTGGTCAAGCAGCTCCCACACCCAAAGCAAGCGGGGTGTCCTCCCTGGAGGTCAGGACACATGACCTGCTGGAGATAAGGGGTGCGGGCTGCCTACCAGGCCCAGAGGACAGAGAGAAGGGCCCTGGGACCAAGGTGCATGGCGGAGCCGCCGGCTCTGAGAGGGCCTCTTGGGCTGGGGCCACCTGGCCGGGGGGCACACAAGGGGCAAATCCCCCAAACCTGCTCCTCCTCCAACTGACTCCTGGCCTGGCCTCCCCCCCTCCCCCCAAGCCCCCCCTTATCTCCCCAGCCCCGGGGCAGAGCCGAGCTGCGCTGTCCCAGCTCAGGGACGGTGGGTGCTCCTGGCCCAGCCTCTCCACCCAGCTCCCTGCAGGGTCCACAGGCCCCTCCTGCCGCCCATGGCACCCCTTCCCATCACACCGCTTACTGGTGACGTCCGCACCCAGCACAGCCAGCGGCGGCAGGTTCGGGGAGCAGAAGGCGG
>NW_006292360.1:311498-311768 GCF_000327345.1 Myotis davidii
GCCCCTGGCCGTGTGGGGGGCGGGAACCTCACGAATGACTCCTGGGCCCACGTGCCTGGGCCAGATGCTGAGGAGGGAGAGGCCGGCTCAGAACCCGGGGTTCTGTCTGCCTCGTGGGGGCTCACCCACGGGCACCAGAAAGGCGCTAGGTCTGGAGGGAACTCCATGCACTACAGCGCGCCCGGAGGCCACGTGGGCGACCTCCCTCCCTCCCTCCCTCCCTCTCCCATGGCGCACGTGCGTGTCAATCACAGGTGCGGGCAGCACCCA
>NW_006292360.1:311991-312210 GCF_000327345.1 Myotis davidii
CCGAGAAGCACCCCTGCTGATGCTACTGGCCCAGCCCGACCCTTCCCCTCGCTGCCCCCACTGGTCCCCACACTGGGAGGTTCCCACCTGCCTTCCTGCCACCCACAGGGACCTCACCACTGCCAGCCCAGTCCCTGGTCCCGAGGGCACCGCGCTCCCCGCTGCCCCGGGCAGGACGGCCCTGACAGAGACCCCCTGGGAGCGGCCGAGCCGGAGGGG
>NW_006292360.1:312596-320612 GCF_000327345.1 Myotis davidii
CTGGCCGCAGCCTCCCCGGCGGCCACAGGAAGGCCTGGCCTCGGCCCGGCCCCCGGGGTCACCTGGGCGCCCGTGAGGACCACGGTCTTCTGCAGGTTCTCCAGCACGAAGGCGAGCACGGAGGCGGCGAAGGCCATGGTCTCTGTGCCCCACTGCATCTTCACGGCCCACAGTTACTTTCAAAGTGCACAAATTCATGCACTGGGACCCTAGTGTTCTATAAAGTCACCACAAACACCGAATTAGGTGATTCTGAACAATTGCTCTAAGGGTAATGTACTGGCCTGGAGGCCCAGCTGGGCAGGCTGGAGTCCTGGCCCCACTTCCCCTGCCCCGGGACGGCTCCTTCCCTGGCTCCTGCTGTGAGCCCACGGTGTCGGGGTCAGTGGACTTCCCCCGGGGACAAGCAGGGCCCCCTCTCGGCTCCCGGTAGTGTCCCCCGAGGGGAGGCCCAGGCAGGACTCCTGAGAACACCGGTCAGTGGGGGCCCAGCCAGAACCCAGCTCAGAGAGCCCATGCTGAGTGACATCGGCCCCAGGGCAGCAGGAGGGTGGGGGGAGCAAGCCCTGGGCCTGGCTGTCCAGCGGGTGGGCCAGGCATGGGCACAGCGATGGGCGGAGGCACAGGCAGCACTGGGAGCGGCCGGGAAGGCGGGCCGGCGGGCAGGTGCCGGCGGGCAGTGGGGAAGGGTCCTTCCAGGCACAGCCCTCCTGGCCAGCTCGGCAGGAGTGAGGATGGCTGCGGGGACAGCCTCCGGCCACCACCTCCTAGAGGGCCGCCAAGACTGAGCCTCGGAGTGGTTGCGAGGGGCCCAGTTTCGGGACAAGGGGACTGTGGTGGAAAGGCCAGCAGCTGGCGGAGGGCAGAGCTGAGCCACAGCGCGGGCTGGGGCGCCATCTGCTGGCCACACAGGACTCGGTCACAGCAGGTGACCGGCTCCAAAGGCCCTGGCTGGACCCTGCAGCCAGGACAGCGGGCATGTGCTCAGCAGCGCGCAGGCCCCTCGGGAGGGAGAGTGCCCAGGACAAGGGCCCCAACATGCCCACTGGTAGCCGGTGGCCCCATTCAGGGACATAGGGGCCAGGCCCAGCCACACGCCCTGTCCCAGACGCTCACAGTGAAGGGGGAGGCAGGAGACAAGCCGTGACTGTGGGCCAGGCCCTGGGCTGCCAGGGAAGGGGAGCCTGTGTGATGACCCCCTGGGGGCCGGTGAGAAGTGGCCTGGAGGATGGGGGGGCCCCCACCCCGGGAGCCAGGACCAGGATCATGCAGGATGGGGTGGGGGGCGGGGGACAGAGAGGACAGCTGGTGGAAGGCGCCTGGGCCTCCGGAAAGGCGTGCTGTGAGCCAAGACACCCCTCGGGGCCCTGCACCCTTTCCTGGCCCTGCCTCGTGGGCGGGCGAGGGGCCGGCAGCGGGGAAAGGGCCAGGTGTGGGCTTGTCCGTCTGTGGGCAGGTTCCACACACCCGGACCCAGGTTCCTACTGGGACAAACCAAGCGCATGAACCAGAACCGCTGTCTGTCACCGCAAAGAGCTACCCTCCATGCACGGGGGAGGGGAGGGCGGGATGTGGGGGCAAGGGCCTCAGAGGCTCTGCAGCTGGGAGGTGACCCGAGAGCCGGGCACTTTCCTGAAGCCGCAGACCCACCACATACCCAGAGCGCGCTGCCCAATAGCCCTGCCTGCCTGCAGCCCCGCCCACTCCCACAGCCCTGCTCAGCATGCACAGCCCCGCCCACACTCCCCGCTACCTCAATGGTCTGGGCAATCTGAACCCACTCAGTGATGGTCATGTCACTGGAGTCGAAGAGGGGCTGGCACTCGAGCACCGTGTAGAGGATCCTCTGGTCGGGACTGTCGGGCCTGCGGGGGCACAAGGGCGGTGCCCACTGACTCCACCTTGGCCACCTGTTCCCCTCCAGGCGGGGCCTCCGCACCAGCCTGTGTCTGCGCTTCCACACTCGCACCCTGAGTACAGGGCCCGCCTGCCTCCCTCCACCGGCCTTCCCAGGAGCAGGGACCTGGGGCTGAGAGGGCCGAGCACAGCCCTGAGGGATGGGCCAGGCCGGCCTGAGAGGCGGTGGCGGCCGAGGAAGGTCAGTGACCAGGAGGGCGACTCCCCACGCGCCTGCCAGCCGTGAAGGGCACCAGGCAGCTGGGCCGAGAGCCGGGAAGCAGGGCCTTCGCGTGGGAGGAGGGGCCAGCGGGCCACCCCAGCGGGTGGGGTCTGAGGCGCCCTCCAAGGGGGACTGGGTCAGGTTAAAGCCGTGGAAGTGGACATGAATGACAGCCCTCCCCAGGACAGCCGGCCGCCCCCCTGCCTCCCCCCCCCAAGGGAGCCCACACTCACGGCAGCACCAGGGTGTCCTGGTGGAGGCCACGGGCCCGGGCGTGCTCCTCATCGTGGAACATGGGCATTGTCCTCAGGACGGCGGCCAGGCCGCTCCCCGGGACCAGCACTGCGGGGGGGGAGGGGGTCAGGGGCTGGCGGCCACCCGCACGTCCCACAGCCACGGGCCCTCCGTTCTGTGCTGGGCATTTACTGCCCCGTGCTGGGAGCCAGGCCTGGGCAGGGGTGTGGGCAGGGAGCAGGGCTGGCCCAGGTGAGCTCGGGCCTCAGGGGAGTCAGAGGCCAGGTGACAGGCCTGCAGTGCCAGGGCCCCGTGTCCAGGTGAGCCCACCCGGGCTCCTGGGGCCTCGGCCCTCTGTGGCCTCTTTCTCAGATGCCCACTCTCCTGCCCCCACTCCACAGAGCACCCACAGACATGCTCCTGGTTCTGCCAGGAAGTTCTCAGCCCCAGCTCTCTTCCAGCCTGTCAGGTGCTTCACCCCAGCTCAGGGCACTGCCTCCAGGAAGTCCTCCATGATGCCCAGGCCCTGGTGCTTCTCCCACATGCCCTCCACGGCCTCTGATCCCTTGTTGGGCTGTGTGCCACCCCTCCAGGGTCCAGCCCAGGCCTCCGCCTGCAGCCTCCATGCCCCAGAAACATGCTTCTACCGAGGCCCTGGCAGAGAGGGCACCGGGTTCCAGGCAAACCCTAAAATAGGGGTGGGGACGTCCAGCCCCACCATGGTATCAGGGGTGAGTTAGTTCAATGTCTGACCACATAGAGCAGGCTCCTTTTTAAGTGGATCATTTTGTGTGGCCCGAGGGTGACGTTACAAATGTCCAACGGCCTGGGCAGGGAAAAGGGTGCCCACCCCTGCCCTAAGCGGTCACAGTGCCTCCTGGAGACACGACTCCTCGGCACAGGCCTCCGCCCACACTGCTCCCTCCAGGCACCGCGCCCTCGGGCACCGTCACTCCTCACTGAGGCTCTGCTGGGCGTCTCCCATGTGCTCGGCTGCACTGGGCACCGGGACTCAGCAGCAAGGACAACAAGGTCCCCACCCACCCCCACCGAGAAGTATCCTGGCTGGAACATGTAAGGCCTTCAGGACCACGGTCAGCAGTCACTCCAGGGTGACAGGCTTGCTCCCAGCCTTCGCATCTGCCGGGTGTATCAGTCCCCGCTGCTGTGTAACAAACTGCCCCGAGCCGGGCTGCGTAAAACAGCACCACGGCTGCCTCCCGGCTCAGGGAGTGTTGGGGGCTGTGTCCCAGCTTCCTCGGCTGTTGTCAGAATCCGGTCCCATGTGCAGACCACTGTCCTGGCTGCCTCTGACCCGCCACTCTCGGCTTCTCCGGCTCCCAGCTCTCAGGCCCAGGCCCCTGGCTCTGCCTTCAACGCTGGGTCAAGTCCTCACACTTCAAACCTCTCTGACCTCCTCTGCTCATCTTTCCCCTTACGGAGTCCGGAAGCCCGCTAGCCTGATCCCCGAGGGTCCGTCTCTGGGGCTCGGGGCCAGTCCGCTCCCTCCCTCGGGGTCAGCAGCTGAGCTCGGACCCCCACTCCTCGCCCTTAGGACCGGGGGGCACCAGCTTCCATCCTGTTATGTGTCCCGACAGCTTGGCCTTAGGACCAGGGCAGTATCTTCTCTGGTGTCCACCACCTGGAAGGTGCACTGACCGGGTGCAGCGGGCGGCCAGGCGCATAGGCCTCGGGTGCAGCCCCGCTTGGTCCGGCCCAGCCAGCTCCCAGGCCACTGTGTCAGGGGGCCCAGCCTACAGGGGCTCTCGTCCTCTCAACCGGTGTTGCTTGTTAGCGCTGGAAACAAAGGGCTTCGCTGCCTCCACTTTCGTGTTTCCCATAAACGGCTCATCGTTTGCGTCGCGCTCAATCCCAGGCTTGACCATGGACCCTTTTTCTCAGAAAAACTTCTACATGGAAAACAAAGCAGCTGTTTTCCGGGAAAGCTCTCCTATCGGTGTAACACCTGGTCATTAGGGTTCCCTCAAGGAGCCCGGCCGCTGGCTCCGCGCTGAGCGATGATCTATGAACCAGGCAGTCACATGTGGGAAGCCGCCTATTGTCTCCACTAGCAGAGAGGTGTGGACGAGGAGCCCGGGAGGCTGGTGACCCTGAAGCCCTGGCAAGGTCAGGGCTGTGCACCCACTGTTAGTCCAGACGATGGCAGCTGCAGCAACTTCCCCATTTACTATTGTGTAAATCCTTGGTGAAGGGCTAGTCTGCCTGTTCCTGGAAACTGCCGGCCCAAGGGCTATGCACCAGGGGAAGTCCTTCCCCTTGAGTTGGACTTGCCCGCCTGGCCCCCCAATATTTCCAAATTATTATTTCTTGTCTCGTCTCTTTCATTTGCGTGCGGCTCCTCTTCCAGATCCTGAACCCTGAACCACGCAGGACGTGGGGGAACAAACATACAACTCTACACATCTGGCACCTCAACGGGACGTCAGGGAGAGAAGACTTCACTAGAGCGGAGAAGCGAAGATTCACCATAAAGGTGGGGGGATATTTCACTGCACACACGGCCCACGGTCAGCCGCAGAATCATGACCTGTAAGTAGGGTGGAAACGTTTCCTTAGCCAGGCGAATGGGGCAGAATTCGGCTTACACAGTAAGAAACTTTATTGAAGGTTTTTGGTTTGCATGCTTACGGAGTTTAAGTTTCAGAAGGGAATCTCTTACAGCTTTTGCATGTTATTATAGAACATAACCCTTGGTTTCTTTGAAGAAGGTACATTAGATCTTGAATGTTTGCCAAAAAGTTGGTCAGAACTTGAGAAAAAGATCAGCAGCAGGAAAAAACGTGCCTCCAAACTGTTTCCCTGTGGAGCACGGTATTTCATTTGCTAGAGCCTTTAGGAGAGGCCGGGAGGATAGATCTCCTCCCCTGCACCCTCCGCTCCTATGTTGGGCTGGAAAGAAACTTACTGCAGACTGATTCATCTGCCTCTCAGCATAACCACTATTGCTTGTCTCATTTTTGTTCCCATGTTTATTTCTAGTCTGCGGATGCAGAATGAAGAGTCTTAAAAGGACTCGAACCCTTTTAGGCGGCATTCACTTTTCAAGATTTTTTTAAGGAAAAGAGAAGGGGGAGATGTGGGAAGCCGCCTATTGTCTCCACTAGCAGAGAGGTGTGGATGAGGAGCCCGGGAGGCCGGTGACCCTGAAGCCCTGGCAAGGTCAGGGCTGTGCACCCACTGTTAGTCCAGACGATGGCAGCTGCAGCAACTTCCCCATTTATTATTGTGTAAATCCTTGGTGAAGGGCTAGTCTGCCTGTTCCTGGAAACTGCCGGCCCAAGGGCTATGGGTGGATCCCAAACCAATAAAAGGTTGGTGTGGCCTGAGCACCAGGGGAAGTCCTTCCCCTTGAGTTGGACTTGCCCGCCTGGCCCCCCAATATTTCCAAATTATTATTTCTTGTCTCGTCTCTTTCATTTGCGTGTGGCTCCTCTTGCAGATCCTGAACCCTGAACCACGCAGGACGTGGGGGAACAAGCAAACACATCTACACAGTCACAGCTCAATTCGCGGTAGGGCACAGGCCCGGGTTGCGGGCTCGATCCTTGAATGTTTGCCAAAAAGTTGGTCAGAACTTGAGAAAAAGATCAGCAGCAGGGAAAAACGTGCCTCCAAACTGTTTCCCTGTGGAGCACGGTATTTCATTTGCTAGAGCCTTTAGGAGAGAAAACGCAGTAAAAGCAGATACACACATTAAAGATCCCTCAATAAGATCCAAGGGCAGCGGTCACATGACCAGCCCACCTGCTGGGAGAGAGCCAGTCCCACAGGGGCTGCACCTAAGCCCTCCTCTGCCCCTCACCCCCTCGCTGCCCTGACCTTGGCACGGCTTGGCCGTGCCGTGTGCCCTGGCGGCTGCTGTTTACCTGCAGGTGCAGAAGTGCCCTCGACAGTGACGATCCAGACAGCTTTGCCGAGGCCGGGCCACCTCCCTCCCGACCTCCCGGGGGCAGAGCCCACGTCAGCAGCCCGGCCAGTTAATCATTGACACCGACACCATCCGACACCGCACGAGGGAACGCCGGGCGGGGGGCCTGCGGTCCCAAGTTCATCCTCCCTACCCCCCACCCCCGCCGGGCCAACTCTGCCCCGGACATGGACAGGTCCACGCCACCCGTGTCCGAGGGCAGCCAGACACCTCAGTGCGGGTCAGGGGCACCAGGGCCCTCGCTGCTCCTCTCCTAGGGGTTCGGCAGGGACAGGCTCAGGTCTCCCCTCCTTCACCCCCACGGCCTTCCCTCCTTCACCCCCACGGCCACCACCGCCTCCTGAGGGGGAGGGTCTGGCAGCGGCCGGGAGGCAGCAGGGCAGGTGCCCAGTGGCTGGTTCCTTCTGGGGCAGAGCCCTCAGTTCAGAGCAAAGACGCTGCCACCACCGCCGCGATCCCAGTGGGCCAGGCTGGGGTGCCTGCTCTGAGACCCCAGGGCTCAGAAGGCCGGTGTCCCCGCTGGCTGGGGCAGGCTGGCTGCTCTGAGCCTGAAGCCTGAAGGGGGACGACAGGGGCCTGGCCCCAGACGAGTGGGCAGGCCATCCCTCGAGGGAGCAGTGGCCTCTCTCCCCAGCCCTCCCAGACACAGGCTGGTCCGGCAGTCAGGTGCCCGCGGCCCCGTGGCAGGCTCCTCTGGGACCAGCCCAGTCCCGGGGGCTGCTGGTTTAAGGTCCAAGCTGAGGGACCAGCAGCCCTGTGGTGGGAGTGTGGCGCGGCCCTCTTGGGGTCCACCAGCGGCGAACTGTCCAGATCGGGGATGCGGGAGGCACAGCAGCGGACAGCAGGCTCCTGGCAGCCCGGGGAGCCTCGGCCGCGATGCGTACCACCCTGTCCCAGAGCCCGAGCCCCTCCGACAGGGCCCGGCCACTGGGCGCCCTGAGGATGTCTGTGAAGTGACCGTCGCATGTGGTGGATGGACTAATGGGGGCCGAGGCCCGGGAAGCACTGTCAGAGGGCGGAGGGCAGAGGGCAGAGGGGCTGCTTCGGTGGGCAGCGTGGGGAAGGAGGGAGGGACAGGAAGTGCCCAAGGACCGGCCAGGGCAAAGGAGACCGTTAGATCTGGTTGGGGGGGGGGGGTGCTGAGTTAGCGCTGAGGCAGGGAGGCAGGGAGCCAGGCCCCAGAAGGGCTGCTGGGAGCGGTCCGGGTCCCGGGAGGACGCCCAGGGCCGGGTGTGGGGCCGCCCCAGGTGTGGCCGGCACGTAGGGGAGCGGCTGGGAGCGGAGAAGGGAGGTGACAGGACAGGGCCTGGGAAGTGGGGCTCCCGAGGGACGTTCACCTGTGGACGGCCCGGAGGGGGAAGGGGCTGGAGGATGAGGCTGAGGCTGTCCTGCCGCCTGGGGAGGGCCCCACAAACCGGTCATGGCGCCCAGAGCAGCCTCTGCGGCGGGACCCGGGAACTGGGCTGCGATGCTCTTCCCTCCCCGAAGGCAGCCCCGGTCAGCAGCCTTGGGACTGGGAGCCCTGGTGGCCCTCGCCGCACACAGAGTGGCCACCCCTGCTGACTCCGGTCAGGCCTAGGCCACAAGCAGACAAGACACAGCCCCCCAAGCCCCCTGCACGCTGACCTCCCCAAAGGGTCAGAGCCCCCAGGCCGGCCAGGAGCTCAGAGCAACAGGGTGGCTGGGCATCACCGCGCTCAGGTCTTGGAGAGGC
>NW_006292360.1:320913-321296 GCF_000327345.1 Myotis davidii
CTCCCCGCGATCCCAGGGTCACAGGACCTGTGACAGGGGCGTAGGCTCTTGCCCCACAGACAGTGGTATCAGCAGCCGCATGGACCCGGTGCCCAGAGAGCCGGCGCTGTTGACCACCTTCGGTGTCCACTCCATGGGGGCCGGGCACGGGCAGAGACCACAGCCCGCCCCTTGCACCCCGTCCAGGAAGCCCCAGGGGACCAAGGGGATCTCCAGGGCAGAGCCAGGAAGAAAGTAGCTGCAGCGGCAGCGCAGGCTCCCTGCGGACTGATATCCAGCCTCCCTCCTGGGCACCAGCCCCCCAGCAGGCGGGGCTCTGTATCAGTTGGTGGGGGGTCTGCATTAGTTTGCTGGGGGTCTGTATCGGTTTGTGGGGGGTCTGT
>NW_006292360.1:321344-321725 GCF_000327345.1 Myotis davidii
ATCAGTTGGTGGGGGGTCTGTATCGGTTTGTGGGGGTCTGTATCGGTTTGTGGGGGTCTGTATCAGTTTGCTGGGGGGTCTATGTCAGTTTGCTCTGGCAGCCCCAGCAGGAGGGCAGATCGGCAGCTTACACACAGAAGGTGTCTCAGTCCTGGAGGCTGGAGTCTGAGGTCTGGGTGCAGGCTGCGCTTCTCCCCGGCCCCTCCTTGGTGCCTGGACGGCCCTCCTACACGTGATCCCCATTGTCTGTGTCCACATCTCCTCTACAAGGTCACTGGTCGGACTGGCTGGGACCCACACTCACGGCCCCCATTTACTCTAGTCCCCCCCCAAAGGCCTGGTCTCTGAGCACAGTCGCATTCTGAGGTGCTGGGACCAGGG
>NW_006292360.1:321972-323087 GCF_000327345.1 Myotis davidii
GGCGGGTCTCTGGCCACAGCTGCTCTCCGCCCGCCTCTGGTCCGGCTGCATCTGGTGGCAGCTCCTGCGCCCACGGGCTCGCTCACCGGCTCTTCGGCACTGGACTCGGCAGTGGTTTATTGGATGTGACACCAAAAGCACAGGCAAGATACGCAAACGGGACACAGCAGCTTAAACATCTGTGCTCGAAGGACACTAGGGCAGCCGGAAAGCCGCATTTCCCAGCCCCACAGCCGATCACGGCTGGACGCGCGGACGCTCCCTCTGACCCAGCAGCCCCGCTCCGGCTGTGCCCAGAATCACTGCGGGTCCTGAGGACGCACGTGCACCCGTGCTCACAGCTGCCCCTCACAGCAGCCACGAGGCGGGCCCCGTGTCCTTCAAGGATGAGGGTGAACAGAGCCGCGGTGTGCGCCGCACTCGGGGACCTGCCCCCACCCCGGGGCCGCAGGATGGACCTGGGTCACTGCTCAGGGGCCGGAGGGCGGGGCGGCCCTCTTTATGGGGAGCTTCAGACAGCGATGGGAGTCCGGAGACTCTCAACAGTGTGACTGTCCCGAACACCTGCCATCCGTTATGGTGGAAAACGCTATGTTATCTCAGTAAATGAGTCAGACAGACAGACTAGGAAGAAATGTCACAAGCAGGCCTGGCAAAGGGCTCGCGTCCTGAGGGAAGGAACTCCTACAACGCCACACCGAGGGGGTCGGGCAGCAAACGAGCAGGAAGGCCCCCCTCTGCCGTGTCCTCCAGTGCCCTCTGCTGCCAAGGCCTGGCGTTGCGCCCCTGGAAGCCCGAGGAGGCGGGTCCAGCAGGATGGGGGCAGCAGGGAAAGCGAGGCTAGGGCTCCGGCCAGCAGGGGGCGCGCGCGCTCCAGGCCTTTGCGTCTGAAGGTAAACGCCACCCGCAGGATGACCCAGGAGGCCCACCTCAGGTGTCCCCGTCTGTCCTGTCTGTCCGTGAGGCTTGTTCACAGCGGTTTTATTCGTAACGGGCCCATCAGTAGGAGAACGAAGCTCAATACCCGGTGCTGAGCAAAGCTGTGGCAGGAAGGAGAGCGAGCTGCAGACTCCACGTCCACGAACGCGGACGCCAGGCAGGCGAGGCCACAGCGG
>NW_006292360.1:323112-324473 GCF_000327345.1 Myotis davidii
CGCGGGAGCGTGGGCAGGACTGCTGTGGTGCGGGTCACCCCGGGCAGCTGCATGGTGTGGGTTCAGCGGAATCCACCGAACCAGGACTCAGCCTGCGCGCAAATCCCACCTACAACAACGCGAAGGGCAGCGCCTCTGAGGCAGGGCCGCGTGGACAGGGAGACCGCGGTCTTCCATTCTCCGTTAAACGAGTTACTCTAGAGTCTAGTAAACCCAACCACCAACCACACACACGTAGGGGACGATCCTCCAAGCTGTTCATGAAAACGCTTCCGCCAAGTTGGAGTCCTGCTTTGCTGAAACTCCTCACCGACGTGTCCGACCGCGTTTCCGTACAGCGTGTCCCTGCTGCCAACGGCTGGCAAGCTCAAGGGGAAGCTCCCAGTCCTGCAAGGAGCGACCTGGGGCTGGGAGGCGGCAGGGAGCCGTGCCCCATCGTGCCCTGACCATGTGCTCAGCGGTTAGAGCGCTGGCCTGTGGATTGAAGGGTCCCGGGTTCGATTCGGGTCAAGGGCATGTACCTGGGTTGCAGGTGTGATCCCCAGTCCTCAGAGCATGTGCCCTGACCAGGAGTTGAACCCTGACCTCCTTCCTAGGTCCACACTCACCACTGATCCGCGCCAGCTGGCGAGGCCGCTTTGAAAGGCAGCTCCTGTCTAAGAACCTGTAACCGCGGCCACGAGAGGGGCAGCTGGCTCTCGCCCCGTGGGGGATCCCGTCGGGACACAGGCCCAGGTGCCGGCTCGATCCTGTGTGGGCGCTGCAGGAGGCAGCCGATCAGTTTCTCATCATTGATGTTTCTCTCCCTTACACGCTCTGAAATCAATAAAAACATTTAAAAAAATAAAAAGAGGCCTATATTCCTTTATTGGTTTTATAACTGGATTTTTTAGGATAAAACACATTTCAGTCTCCTGATTTAAAAATGTCAGAAACAGAAACTGCGTCTCATGCTTTTATTGTGTTAACAGATGCAGCTGCCAGGTAATCTCTGATTTCCAAAATGCGAGCCAAGAGTTTTAACTTAAATAAAACCTAAATCACACAAAACGGAGGCTCCTTTCACTGACATCAGATATGTTCCCTCGTGGACAGGAGCTGGAGCCCCACAGGGTTGGAGAAGCAGCCATGGCACGTGGCGGGCGGGGCGGGGGGGGGACACGCGAGCGCAGGGCTGCTGAGTCTCCGTCACAGCAGACACGGCTCTCCGTCCGTCCGGCGTCTTTCAGAGCCACCGGGCGCCTCGCAGATTGTTTCCAGGAAAGACAGGCTGGGTTCCCGCCCTGCCCGCCAGGCAGGGAAAAGGACAGGGGCCCAGCTCAGACACTGGCGGTGGAGGTGGCCGCCGGCTGCCCGGGCCG
>NW_006292360.1:324659-326994 GCF_000327345.1 Myotis davidii
CTAGGAGCTGAGCACGATCAGCCGGTGCAGCTGGTACAGGAAGGTGCTCTTGCCGCAGCCGCCCTCCCGCTCCGCCTGCTCCATGACCAGCTTCGGGTCCACCTGTGGCACAGAGGACACGTCAGGCGCGGCATTGGGCACCGAGGAAAGCAGTGAGGAATAAAACGCACACACGCACACGCACACGCACACGCACATGCACGGGCGTGAAGCAGCGGGAAGGACTGAGCGTTCACAGATCGCCTCTCCCACACTCAGCCCACAGCTGTGTCACGTGTCTTCAAATCCCTCGAATAGCACAGAGCCCTCCCTCGGGCACCCCCCACGCTCCTGTGTGGACGTGACGTGACGTGACAGTGGCTTCACTATAAACATACAAAGCAGCACGTTTCCTAAAACATTGATCAACCTCAAAATGAAGTTCTGCTCTGAGCTTCACCCCCGGGAAACGGCAGGGGGTGGCTGGGCCCCGCCCCAGGTCCCACCCCAGGTCCCGCCCCAGGAGGCTGTCCCAGCAGAGCAGGCTCGGGGTGGCCCTGAGGCCCTGAGACAAAGCGGGTCAAGGGCGCATGGAGCGAAGGCACGCGGCCCTGGAGAGGGGCCTCCGCACTGACTGGCCGAGGGCGAGGGCCTCGTCAGCTGCCTTCACAACACCCGGCTCTAGAGTTACAGCTTAGGCCCCTCCCTGGGCCCTTTTCTCGACACCACATTGTGCCCCGTGCTCCAGCCTTCCAGGGGGAGGCACCCAGGTGCTGAGGCCCTGCCCAGGCCACTATGCTATGGGCTGAGCTGGGCCCCAGGTTCCCTGCTGAGGCCCAGACCCAAATGAGATGAGGCCAGGAGGGGACCAGGGCTGGACGAGGTGGTGCGGGTGGGACACAGCTCGAGGGTGGCTGTGCACAGGCGAGGGCAGGGTCCGCACCGCACCGGCCCCTTCCCAGTCTCCGGCCTCTGAGACGGTGCGAGTGAATGGCTGCTGGCTCACCCGGGAGGTGGCTGTGACGGGGAGCCAGTGTACGGGGACAGCCAGCACCCCGACAGCCCCAGGGCAGGACCGGACCAGGCCGAGTGTCCTGTCCAGAAACGGGGTCTGCGCGGCCTCCATAACCAGCCGCCTGCTCTCGGGCGCCACCACTCACCTGGTTCCACTCGTACGGCTTGTCAGGCCACTTAGGGACCGTTCTCGCCCTCGGTTTCAGCTGACAGAACAAACTACAGGTTAAAAAAGGACGAGTCACCCACTGCGCTTTTCCTAAAGAGTCAACCCTACACCTTCCCGCGGAATCACAACCGCAGTGAGTTTCAAAGGTCAAAGCGCAGTCTGTTATGCCCGGGACACTGCGGCCACGGCACGCAGAGCAGGCTCAGGGCGCGGCAGGCCCCCCGCACAGGCGGCCCGAGCCAGGCTTCATGGCCCGTGCCCACGCCTCTGCCTGAGCATGGTGACCAGCGGGGACGCCCAACAGCACGACTCTGACCGGTGCCGGCCACAGCGGTTCTCCCTGCGCAGAGGTGCCCAGCACACCTTCACAGGCTACCTTACCTGTGACGTGTGAACGTCACACATGTTCATGCAGAAGTGTTTTCATGAGGAGCAGCGAGGACAGAAAACCAGAACCAGCCTCTCCCAGCTGCTCCCAGCGCTACACCACCCAGCACAGTGCCCACAGCTATGACGCCTATCCAACGGGGCACACGCCGCCGGCTCACGCAGCTCAGGGCGCTGTCTTGGGCACGGAGGGATCTGCCACCAGCCCTGGGTCTGGCTGGGTCTGGCCTTGGGGGTCCAGGCAGGGGTGAGAGGGGGGTCAGGATGCTTGTCCCTGACCTCCTTCCTCGGGAGGCTCACAGAGGCCAAGCTCAGCCTGCAGGCCCTGCCCCTAGGGACCCGCTGCCCACTGTGCTTTGAAAGGCTCCCTCAGTTCCATTTTTCTCCAACCACCCACGTGAGGGTGCCCCCTAGCTCCTGCCCGGTCCTACTGACACAGTCACAGGCGGCTGCTCCCCAGTGAGCTGGTGTCCAGGGAGCTGGGACCTCTAGAGGCCGCCTCAGCTCTGGAGCGTCAGTCACCGCGACCAGCCTCTCCTGCCCCAAACTCCTGGGAGGGCCCAGCCCGCTGGAGGCTGGAGGTGAGCGCACCACTCACCCCAGGAGCTTCTGGCGGACGCTGTCCTGCAGCTGCGCGACCCGTTCTGGGCCCAGGTGCCTGGCCCCGTTGGGCCCGTCACACACCAGCTTGTTGATCGCGGCCCTGAGGATGTTGATCTGCAGAGAAAGGGGCGGGAGCACTCAGTGGCCCTGGGGCAGCTGCGCTCCCTCCAGCTCCGGCTCAGC
>NW_006292360.1:327075-327740 GCF_000327345.1 Myotis davidii
AGCCACAACTTAAACAGTAACAAAAAAGAAGCAAAAATCAGCAAGAAAGGTCCCGCTTAGCATCAGACACTTCCTAGGCCTGTCTCCACCTTGAGTCCCACGTGAGCACGTGGCTGTGACTGTGAGCACGCGGCTCAGTCTTCCTGGATCGCAGGCCCGCCTCTTGCTCTGCGTGCGATGTTGGCGCAGGAGGGCAGACCCCTGCGGGCGGGGGGTGGAGGACACAACAGGAGGCAGCCTCACCTCGACCACGTCCTCCACGCTGAACTGCACGTCGAAGGCCAGCTCCATGTCGTGCTCGGGCAGGATGGGTGCCCCGGTGGTCGGGTTCCACCCCAGGCCGCAGAGGACCCCGGTGTAGCTCTTCCCCTCCTGGTCGACCCTAAGGGCGAGGCAAGGGTTGGCGCTGCTTCCATGAGGACAGAGCTGACCCCGAGGTCACGGGGTCCTGCCAGCACAGGCGCAGCCACACGGCCCAGTGCCTGCTCTCTCGGTGTCCACATCACAAGCGGGGGGTGTGCACAGTCATAAACGACACAGTGACCGACCACCGCCCAGAGCCCTCCTCCTCCCGCTCAGCAGGGGAGACGGCTGTGTCTGCCCCGCAGCTTCCCCCGCCTCCGCGGTCCCCACGCACCTCCTCAGCGAGGCTCCGGAGAAGGGGC
>NW_006292360.1:327979-328274 GCF_000327345.1 Myotis davidii
CCGCCAGCACCGGGCACCCGCCAGCACAAGGCGCCCACCCACACAGGGCGCCCACCAGCACAGGGCCCCCACAAGGACAGGGCGCCCACAAGGACAGGGCGCCCACCACCACAGGGCGCCCACCCACACAGGGCGCCCACCAGCACAGGGCGACATGGCGTCAGACCCATGTGCCGGCTCCACACCCGTCTCCTCTGCCCGTTTCCCTCGCGCTCCTAGAGGCTGCGTGGACCTGCCTGAGCCCCGAGCTGCCTTCAAACAGGTCCAGGCACAGACACCAATGGTCTCTGAGGCT
>NW_006292360.1:328335-338204 GCF_000327345.1 Myotis davidii
AGAGCTCCTGCCAGCACAGGGCTCCCGCCAGCACCGGGCGCCCGCCAGCAGCAGGTGCGTCGCAACCGGTTTGCGGCAACCACCTTCTCTGCCGCCCAGTTCCCATCACAGGCCTGCGGTACCTGAGCTCCATCACCGGGGCGAACAGCATGCTGAGCAGGGCAGGCAGGCCAGGGATGTGCGGCAGCAGCGACGTCTCCCTCAGCAGCATGGTGGACCCTGGGGACAGGTGCGCGGGTCCCTGTCAGAAGCCACGCTGCTGCCCTGGCCCCACAGTCACACCCGCAGCCAAGTGCCCCGGGGCTGGTCCCACAGCCCTGCAGACAGACGCCTGTCCCAGTCTCAGCCCAGTGACCTCTGCTCGGTGCCTTCTCCCCCTTCCTCCTCGCGAGGCAGCGGGGTCTGCGGGCCATGACTTAGCCCAGTGATGGCGAACCTTTTGAGCTCGGCGTGTCAGCATTTGAAAAACCCTAACTTAACTCTGGTGCCGTGTCACATATAGAAATTTGTTGATATTTGCAACGATAGTGAACAAAGACTTATATTTTTGGTATTTATTTTATGTACTTAAATGCCATTTAACAAAGAAAAATGAACCAAAAAAATGAGTCCGCGTGTCACCTCTGAACTTTGTGTCACAGGTTCACCGTCACTGACTTAGACACTCCCTGTGCAGCCCGGTGGGGAAGAGGGAGGAGCAGTGCTTCTGGGACAGGGGAGGCCGAGGCTCCCTCTCTCAGACCTGCCTCCCGCACCGCTCAGGGAGCAGCCTGACCACACGCCTGCACCAGCCCCAGGACAGGGAGGGGGCACAGCCGCACTGACCAGTGGCGTTGACGGAAAGCGAGGCTGCCACCAGCACCCTCTGGTGCAGGTCCTCGGGGCTGTCACTGATGGCCACCGAGTTGATGCTCTCCTTCTCGATCCAAACGCGCCTGGAAGGAGGGCACAGGTGCTGTGGGTCCCGCCTGGGCGTGTGGGTGCCCACCCGTGACGGGTCCCCGCGCAGAGGCAGGGAGCACAGGGAACACTGCGTCCCCTCCGCACCCCTCCCCTGCACCACTGCCCCTCTCCCTCCCCCACCTCAGTGATCGCACCCACTCCCTGGCGTCAGTGTCACCCACGTGCTGACAGCGCCCAATGTCCACTCGCCGCAGACTCCGCCTCTCCTCCCGACCTTGGCGGCCCCACCTGCACCCCAGGCAGCCGCCCCAGGGAGCTGCGCGTCCCTCCCCATCATCCTACGGATGCCACACCCACACGCTCCGGGAGAGCGAGAGCGGGGGCTCTGGATGCCATGCGGTCCACATGCCCCACCAGGTGACGGCGACTGGCCTCTGTGTGCTCCTTCCCAGGACCCTTCCCCCCAAAACCCAGCGCCCACCACGGAGCGCCCGCCGCAGGTGCCCTGGCCGCGTGGAGCGAAGGCTGAGCCAGCAGGCCTGGCGGGAGCTCCCACTTCCACAAGATCCCGGGCGGGACCTGTGCTGCCGGGCCTGGGGCCTGAGGAGCCAGGGCTTGCCTTGCAGCCAAAGTGCCCACAGAAAAATGCACGCAGTAGAGCTGCCCCCGGGCACCTGACCTCAGACCAGCTCTGTCGCCCCTCTGCTCCCCACCCGGCTCCCCCCTCCACTAGTGCACTCTCCAGGGAGGCCTCCGCTGCGCTGGACCGTTCCCACCTGGCCCTCACCTCCCCCACCGCACACCTTGGCCACCTGCACCCGTGAGGCCTCAAGTTCTCTGGAAAACCTGTCTGTGTGGGGGGCCCTCCCGGTGCTTTCTGAATGCTGTGGCCCCCAAGACCCTCATCACCTGCCGTGTAATGACTGCTTTCTCCTGCGTACCCCCACACTGGACTCAACATCTTTGGGAGGTCACTGGCTGCATTTGTTCACTACTGACCCCCCAAACTGTGCAGTTCTCAGAACCTGGGGGCAGTCCCAGGTTTGCTGAATAACAAAAATAATAAGAACAGAAAAAAACAAAGTCTTTGATGGAAAATACTCAAAATACCTTACACAGAATGGCTTTCAGATCAGAGAGAGAGAGAGAGAGGGAGAGAGAGAGAGAGAGAGAAACATCAATGATGAGAGAGGATCATTGGTTGGCTGACTCCTGTAAACCCCACTAAAGATTGAGACAGTTAGAAAGGTAACAGCGCCCACACGTTAGGGTGCGGGAGAGCCATTTCTGACGAGCTCTGTACACATGGGAGCAAGAGTGAACGCCCACGGGAACGAGCAAATCGTACCTGAACTTGGATATCCTGGTCAAACTGTGACACTTCAGCTCGTAGGGGTTAAAAGGCCCGTGAAGTACTGCCTGCGCACACAACACACACGTTACCAGGAAGCAAGATGCCCCTTAACGTGCACTTTAAACCCACAAGTCGGCTCTATTTTAAAAAAAGAAAGGTGCGCCCGCTGGCGGGCCCAGTGGTTGACCATCGGCCTATGAACCTGGAGGTCAGGGCACAGGCCCCGGTTGCAGGCTCGATCCCCAGTAGGGGGCGTACAGGGGGCAACCCATCAATGATTCTCTCTCACCATTGATGTTTCTGTCTCTCTCCCTCCCCCTTCCTGAGATCAATAAAAAGGTCCTTGTCTGGACTCCCCAGCAGGATCCCAGGAGGAAACCACTCCTCCCTCGCCATGCGCACTGCAGAGCCTCTGCCCAAAGGCCATGCGAGCACGCCAGCCCCGGGGGCGTCCTCTCCTGCAGCGCCCAGCGCAGGGTGGGCAGGCCGGGGCACAGTGAAGGTGGCACAGGAGAGGCGGACCCCGACAGGACAGGCCGGGGCGCCCACTCCCCACAGGCAGGCTGCAGGACCCCAACTGGCGCCGTTTCCCCCGATACACAAGCCAGCTCACCTGTGGAAAGGTTGGTCTAAAAAAGAGACTAGCCCTGCTGGTGTGGCTCAATGACTGAGAGTGTCAGCCCACACACTGACGGGTCTCGGGTTCGATTCCCGGTCAAGGGCACGTGCCTGAGTCGTGGTTTGCTCCCCACCCCCAGTCGGCGTGTGGGTGGGAGACAACCCCTGTGTCTCCCTTCATCAATGTTTCTCTCTCCATCTCCCTCCCTTCCTCTCTCTCTGAAAAGCCAGGGAAACACGTCCTCAGGTGAGGAGGAACAAAAACAAGTGACACGCGCTGCTTATGACTGTGTTTGAGAGACGAGTCCAGGCGTCCCCTACAGCAAACCCCGGTTCTTCTTGGTAACAGGCTCCCGGGGGAAGGGGCCGGAGAGCCAGGAGAACGGTCAGGAGGTACCTTGTGGTTTGGGGGCCCCAGCTTGTTTGAGGAAAAGCTGTCCAGCAAGACCCGGATGAGGTGCTTCTCGCTGTCCTTCGTGGGGGACTGCACACACATGTCCGTCACGTGTTCTGATTTGGAAAAGAGACCCTTGAGAGCTTCATGGCTTTGCTGGACAAAATGAGGAAAGCGTGTTTTACTACAAGAGAAGTCAGTACGAACAGCCCTTTATCCCAAACTAACCCAAGTGCTTCTTAGGCATGACCTCTCCCTAGCTCCGTGGTGGGCAAACCATGGCTCGCGAGTCACATGCGGCTCTTTGGCCCCTTGAGTGTGGCTCTTCCACAAAATACCATGTGTAGGCGTGCACGTACAGTGTGATTGAAACTTCGTGGCCCATGTGCAGAAGTTGGCATTTTGTGAAAGAGCTGGTATTTTGTGGAAGAAACACACGCAAGGGGCAAAGAGCCACATGTGGCTCACGAGCCATGGTTTGCCAAGCCACAGTTTGCCGACCGCTGCCCTAGCTCATCTCCGGGATCGAGGTGTCCGGAGGTAATTCTCCCAAAGACACGAGAAGTGGGACCAGCTTCCAGAGGGCTCGGCCCACGCCTGCACTGCCTTCCACCACCCGCGCTGGAGAGCCCGGCGGGGTGGAGAGCGAGGAGGGTGGAGAGCGCTGTCTGCGGGCGATGTCACCAGGACTGGAAGTGTGTCCACAGATGGGCAGCTCTTGCTCACAGCCCACCCACCCCTCCTCTCCGGCAGGGTCACGGGATGAAACCCGCCCGCAACAGCAGCCTGGGAAGTGCCCCTCTAACCCTCACCAAGAGGAACAGCTGCAGAAAGGATTTTCACACTTCAAATGTTTGAATGATAGGAAGCCAACCTCCACCACCCAGCCACCAGAGTCTCTGAGAAACCTCGCTGACCCAAGAGGGCAGCTCGGGTCCTAGCAGGAGGCACCCCGCGCCCCCGTGCGCACCCGGGACTCGTAGCACTCCTCGGCCAGCTCGGCGTGGCCCTCCTCGATGAGCACATCCCTGATGTTGACGAAGTCCTGCAGCCCCGAGGACAGGTACAGGTCCACGTGCAGGACGCTGTGCACCACGGAGAAGACCTTGACGAGCAGTGCGCGGCCGCTGACCAGGGCAGCGAAGCGCCGGCTGGCCTCTCCGCTCCAGTGCTCGCCGCACACTAGGGACCTCGCCGAGGGGCGCAGCCTGCAGATCTTGAACTCCAGCGCCTGCGGGCAAGGGCAGGGCAGGCCAGGTCAATGAGCCAGCCACCCCAAGGGTCTGTCTGCCCTGTGATTCACAGCCCTCTCGTAAACCCACTCTAGCCCGGCCCATATGGCTCAGTGGTTGAGCTGGTCCCATAAACCAGGTCACTAGCTCTGTTCCTGGTTGGGGAACAGGTCCAGATTTCGGGCTGATCCCCAGTGGGGGGCGTACAGGAGGCAGCAGATGGATGACTCTTCTCACATGGATATGCCTGCCTCTCTCTCCCTCCCCCTTCCTCTCCGTAACCAATAAAAAAGCATCCGAGCTGAGTGAGGCTCCGGGGGGAGGGGCCTGGCTCGCTCCTCAGCAGCAGTGCAGGTGCAGAAGGACGGTCTCAGCAGGACAGACTGCGGTCCAGCTGTCTCGGCCACCGCAAGTCTCCCTGCTTTCAATGTGACCCGAACCCTTCTACCAAGTACGAAACATCCGTATAAATATATTTTTTTAAATATATTTTGTTGATTTTTTACAGAGAGGAAGGGAGAGGGATAGAGAGTTAGAAACATCGATGAGAGAGAAACATCGATCAGCTGCCTCCTGCACACCCCGCACTGGGGATGTGTCCGCAACCAAGATACATGCCCTTGCCCGGAATCGAACCTGGAACCCTTCAGTCCACAGGCCGAAGCCCCATCCACTGAGGAAACCAGCTAGGGCCATCCGTATATTTTAACACACTTCCAAAACAACGCTGGCAAAAACACCTACAGTGATAATTTTTAGGAAAAAGCAGAGGCCCTATTTGGCTGGTGTCACAGAACAAGCCCCTCCTGCTCCAGCCTCGGCCCGCCTCCCGCCCACCTGGAACGGAAGTGCGAGAAGCTGGCCGGGAATCTCCATTAAGAGGTCCAGGTCCACATGAGACTTGTTGCCATAGTCCACGAAAAACACCTGCAGGGTGAAGAGGGGCGCACGCTATGCGAGGCCAGCGCGGGCCTCCCGTGTCCACGTCAGCCAGGGCGGTGCACGCGCCCTCTGCTCCACCCGCAGCACTCTGGGACCGAGCTTCCACGCGTCCCGGGGGAAGAGCGCTTCCTGCCGGGCCGCTCGCCTAACTCTCACTATTTCCTATTTCGTTTCCACTCGGGCGAGGACTCTGCCTGAACTGTGCCCGGGTCCCTCCCCGAGCGGCGGCAGCAGACGCACCTCGGCAGAACTCCCTGACACGTATAGTATCTGCGCCCTGAAGTAGCTGCGCTCATCAGAGTCGGCAAAAGGTGCCAGGCAGACCAGGTCCGGGTGCGGGTGGACGGCCAAGGGCGCCAGCTTCAGGCGCTTTATCTCTGCCATCAGCTTCTTCAGAATCACGGCGTTCTTCTCGTCGATCCTGTACCCCCAGAAGTGCCCCACCTCCACCACCTGCAGGAGGAGGGCACCGTGAAGCCCCAGGCCCCTGGGCAGGGCTCCAGCTCCAACCACATGGCGGGCGGGGGGAGAGGGGCGCAGGCTCCCAGCCACGCCCAGGAAAGGGGTCCTGCGGCAGCCCCGTCTCCCACCACCACAGCAGGAGCAGGAGGCCCAACTAGGCAGCCTGCCCACTGCACCGCCCGCTGCCCCGGAGCCAGCTGTCGCTGTGGCCGCCCAATGGCGTGGCTGCGACGCACCAGGAAGCATGCCTGTACTCCGAGTGACATTTTAGCTCACGGACACCCTCAGGAATACTGGTGCCGACACTAACTGTGTTGACATAAACGGACATAAGTAGTACAGGCCAGGCATATACTATTATTCCAATGAACACTTCTACATGTATCTTGTGGCTAAAACTGGTTTTTAGCGTTTTAAACGTAACATTTAAAAATCCACTCTGAGCCGAGAATGGACCTGTGCTCCTTCTGTGTGCGGCCACATCGGCCACGCCCTCCCAGGTGACTAAGGGGTGTAAGGACCACATCGTGCCACTCGTGGCAACTCTGACGAAGGTGCAGAAGCTTGCGGGACTCCTACCTCCGTGACGTCGACCGTGAGGAAGAGGTCTGGGACCAGCCGGGACCTGCCTGTTGTGCTGAAGGACACCTGGACGGGGTCCACCGTCTGCTTCTGGAAGTCCACGTTCACCCTGCGCGAGGTTGAGAGGAGTCACAGGCCAGTGTGACAGAAAAGGCGTGTGCGCGGTGACGGCACTGCGGACCAGCCCGCCGCCTCCGCGGGACAAGAACGTGCTTGTCAAACACCCGCGGAGACGGGCTTGGTCCCCTCAGCGCAAGTGTCTGCTGCTTCCTGAACGGCCACATGCCCTCAGGGATACAGTCCACGGTCCGGAGCTTACAGGCCAGCTGCAGGGCTGCCGTGTTGCCCAGAGGTTCCAAGGGGAGCGGCCTGGGCCTCCAGAACACAACAGCGGCCAGGCGGCCAGGTTCCCGGAGACCAGGAAGAGCCTCACTCTCAGAGCTTAAGACAGCGACCTAACGCTGGAGAGGATGAAACACAGCTTTGCTGGAAATGAAAGTTTCCTTCCTAACGCTTTTCTTTTTACCATAAAATGAAGGGATTATAACAGACCCAGTCCCACTTATTGACTACGAGCAGCTGAGGCAAAGGCACCCGCCAGATGGTCCTTGTTCCAGGCCCACCACACCCCAGGCCTGGGCCCGGCAGCCCAGATGGCGCTCAGGGCACACACTGCCCTCACCAGCTCAGCTCCTGGTGGAGTAAACACTCCGAGTGGGAGATGATGAGGAGAAGGCCTCCCACGGGCTGTGCGAACAGGACCAGCGGCACCGTGACGCGGCACCGAGTGCAGGGTCCAAGAGAAGGAAGAGCAGGGGCTCGATGGTCGCTGCCCAGCAGCAAGGGCCACAGGCGGGCACCAGACCCAGGGCAGCCCGCCCCTCCTGGGCACAGGGAAGCCCCCTCACCAGGGAAGGGCTGTCTTGTGTGGGCACACAGCCAGGTGCTCCGCTGCCCTCCGCCCGCCCACTGTCTGCTGAGAACGGGGCACAGTGCACTTTGCTCAGAGGAGATGGACGGCGAGGAGGAAGAAAGGGGCCTGAGGTTCGGTCCCCGCCATCTAAACCGGTCAGTGCTGAGCGCGTCCCCGCCACCCCCGCGGCCGCACACCCAGCAGCGGGGCCGCTTCACAGAAGTGCCCGCAGTGGGAGCGCAAGCAGGTCAGTCGTTCATTACCACACAGGAGACAAGGGAGCAAATGGACACGCCCGCACGGTTACAGGACAGGAGGGACCTGGACAGACGCCTGCAAAGCCGACAGGCGCACGAGAAGGCGCTCCACGCCAGCAAACCTCAATGAGTGGCCACGTCACCCCGCGGGGCACCAACACGGCCCCAACCGAGTGCTGGACGGGTGCGGGGCTCAGGGACCCAGCGCACTGCGGGGGCCACACCGGGCAGCTGGGGACACAGCCTGGAGGCCCTCAAACTAACACACAGAGCTCCCGGCGACCAGCTGTCCCTCTTCTGTGCGTTTAGCCAAGGCCAAGGCCATAGAAACACAGACTCGTAACAAGACCTGCCCCTGCTCCCAGCAGCCAGGGCACGGAGATGACCCTCGTGCCTGCTGGTAGATACCTCATCATCTGAGACAATGTGGATGGACCTTGAAGGCAGCGCCCTAAGGGAAATCTACAACAAAAACAAGACCACACACACAAAGAAAACTCTCAGGCCCTACCGGTCTGGATCAGCGGCTGAACGTCAACCTATGAACCAGGAGGTCACAGTTCGACTCCCAGTCAGGGCAATGCCCAGCTGCAGGCTTGACCCCCGGTGGTGGGCGTGCAAGAGGCAGCCGATCAATGATGTTTCTCTCTCCCGCTCCTTCCCTCTCTCTGAAATCAATAAAAACTTATTTTAAAAAATAAAAAGAGCTCATACCTGTGGTTCTGGGAGGCGGGAGGGGGTGGGGAAGGGGAAATTGGAGGAAGGTGCTCAGAGGACAGGAAGATCCAGCTGCAGACCCTAAGTCCACCCTGCCCCCAGCGGACAGGACAGGTGTTAGCAGTGAACCCCGGTTCTCATCACAAGAAGGCCTTCTGTTTTCTGCTGTAAGTATCTGGGAGGCGGGGGTCAGTGAACCATGTGTGGTGATCACTCTACAGCCCACATGAACCGCACCAGCACGCTTACGCCCTCAACTTGCTCAGGGAAACGTGAAGATGGAAACCTGAGACTCCGAGAGGCGAGTGATGTGCCCAGCACACAGCCAGGAGGCAAGGAGGCCGGCTTCCCAGCCAGTGCTTCCCGTGGGAGCGTGGGAAGGCTGGCCGAGTAAGAAAGCTGGGGCAGGTGGAGGCGTGGCAGAGCCGGGCCCCCCTGGCGGTACCTGGTGCTCCTGAGCCTGGAGACGGCGCCCCCCTGCACCCGGCCCTCGATCTCCTCCGCCGAGTGCACGCTGAGCTCCAGGGCCACCTTGAGCTGAGCCATCTTCACCGCCATGTACACCGCAGGCAGGACCTTGAACCTCTCGGTCGGGTTCCGGGAAAACTCCACGAAGGCTCTGTTCCGCAGGACAATTCAAGTAAGTTACCGCCCGTCCGGCCTGGCTCAGGAGACAGAGCGTCGGCCTGCAGACTGAAGGGTCCCGGGTTTGATTCCGGTCAGGGGCATGTGCCTCGGTTGCAGGCTCCCAGCCCTGGTCGGGGGCACGCAGGAGGCAACCAATCAACGTGTCTCTCTCACATCGATGTTTCTCTCTGTCTCTTCCTCTCCCTTCCAGTCTCTCTCAAAGTCAATAGAAAAAATATGCTTGGATGAGGATTACAAAATATAAATAAAAATAAAGTTACCCGGCACCTGGGAAAGCAACCGAGTGCATGAACTTCTCTCAGGTGAGAGGTGCTCAGTCACACCTCTCCTCAGGACACCAGGGCCCCTCCCTCACCGAGAGAAGTGGCCACGACAGTGACACATCACTTCACTGACATCAGGGATCCTCCTGCAGAAGATGCAGACGCAACTTTCGGGCAAGAAATACCTGTGCTCACGGTTAGAACAGAAGGACAGGTGTGGGCTTCCTTTCCATCTTATTGTGACATGAACCGCAGATCAGAGGAAACCACACACGAGCAGGAGGTCTTGGTGGCCTCCCCCCAGACACCAAGTTATCACCCAGCAGAGTGGCAGCTGCCCCTCCCCACCCACCTGGGGGTCAGGCTGCAGGGCACCTGCCCTACACCTCCTTCAAGTACACGGGCTGGTGAATGTCAAATGCCCGGATCAACATAGTCCCCCCACAACTGCCATGGAGTGAGGATGCCCGCGCCGGAGGGCAGTGTGCCCAGGGCAGGCAGCCCAGTGGGGCCCTCTGGGAGCGGGGGTGGGGGGGCTGCTCCAGCCCTCCGCAGAGGAACCTCTGGGACCTTCCTCTCACTGT
>NW_006292360.1:338733-348280 GCF_000327345.1 Myotis davidii
ACCATGTGCCTCTCCCTCCCACCCATACAAAGGCCCACGTCCACGCCACGTGGTGCCAGCCAGCACTGTAACCATGGGGACCACTGACGCCCCTCCATCACTGCAGTGGTGATAGGAACCCACGACTCACTTGGTGCCGTCGAACACGATGGACTTGACCTGGCCGCACTGCCGGAAGAGGGACTGCAGCTGCTTGTGGTAGAGGAAGCCGTAGGGCGGCGTGTGCTTCAGCTGTAAGCACACGGCCCCTCAGAGCACGGCCAGGCCGGAGCCTGACGCAGGGCTCACATCCTGCTCCTGTCGCTGCCCCGACGCAGACTCCACGGCCAGGGGCACTCAACACTAGTGACTTAACGGCAACTAAATCTAGCGGTAAGTATGTTACACAAAGGCCAACTCTCGCCTAAACCAGCCCGGACGCCCACAGGGAGGTTATGGTTGCTCGGGGGCGTCCCCGCTGCTCTGGCTGCGACCAGGTCCCGTGTACCACGGCCCTCTCCCGCTCCATGCGGCGCAGGTCTGAGCCCACACCCTGCCCCGTGGGATGTCCAGAGGCAAGTTAGGGGGTGCCCCTAGGACTCAGCATGCACAGCACCAAGAGCGGCGGATGACGCATCCCCCCTTCAGGCAGCGCCAAGGAGACGCGGAGCTCACGCTGTGCACAGCAGGAAGGCAGCTGGGGCTCCGCCGGCACGGTGGGGGCAGAAGGCCGCCCACCCCTGGCACCAAGGTGAGGGAACCACGGGAAGGGCTGTGGGGAAGCCTCAGGAGGCCTGGCCCCACAATGGCTAGCGACTGCCCTGTGGGATGAGCATCCCTCCAAGGCGCTCGCCGCCGTGCTGAGCACCAGCTCCGTACACATCCTCCACTTCTGCCTACGTCATCCCTCTGAGGGGCGACAGCCAACGTCACCAAGAAGAGCGGAAAGCCGCTGCGCGCCACACACCAGGCTGCACCGTTAGGTGCAGGCAGCAGTGGAACCACGAGGTCCAGAAGCCCAGCTCCCACCTGTCACCCTGAGCTACAGGGCTCAGCCGGCAGGTGTCCTCACGGGCTGGCCTGGCGGTCAGTGTCACCTAAACCCCTGAGGTCACTGCTGCTTCCGGCCATGCCTTCTAGCTCAGAAACCGGCAGGGCCTCAAGCAAGAGCGGCACAGACCGCAGTGCCGGCGGCCACCCAGTAACCTCTCTGTGTGTGTGAAACGAGCCGAGGGTGAACGGAATGTGCCTAAACTCACGGAGAAGCGCCCACACCTTCAGATGGCCCCGGGTCGGCACTAGCCGAGCACACACATCTCAGGGCTGTGAGGCCTGCAAGGGAGCAGGACGGCGGGGCTCACGTGTGTGAGGACACCCCCTGAGGACTCAGACCGACTCCTGCCAGCCGTGCTGGGGTGGAGCCCCGGGGGCCTCCAGGGCCGCTCTCCCCAGGAAGGACTGCCCCCACCTACCACGATGGTCGTCTTGGGGTCTTTGCCGGCCAGCTCCCGCACCGCCATCTCCTCGTCGGGCTGCCCGAAGGTGAAGTAGTTGGGATAGAAAGCACCGGCCAACACCACCTGGAGGAGAAACTTACTTCCATGCAGCAGCAGGTTACAGCGTCCCCTCTTCCCAGGATGCAACGCTGATAATGTAAGGGGAGTTTTATAAAAACCAGACCCCCTACTCAAGCAGGAAGCCACGATTCTGGTCACTACGGCTAACAGATGTGCACCAGGCCGACCTGCCTCCTAGGAGCGAGAGCACTTCTTACCGGGGTCAGAGGGCAGGAGCTGAACAGGGACGGGGTGAGGGGGCTTGAGGGCGAGCAGGCAGACGCCTCCTCGGCCTCAGGACTGGCCGGGCTCCCACAGCAGCCCTGCCGGTCCGGTCCCGTGGAAAGCCCTCTGCGAGGCCCTCAGTGACCACACCCCCTTCCAGCGCCGCCCAGCTGACTCCCAGCGCACAGACGCCCCGGGCCCCACACAAGGGCTCCGCCATCTTCCGGAAAATCCCTCCCGCAGTCGTGGTAGGTTCTTTCCCACCCGCTCATCAGCCCGCGGCCTCAGAGCTGCAAGGCTATTCCGTGTGAGGGCGGCAGGCACTGAGAGATGCTGGAAGCGGTTTGTTTTCTCAGAAGCTGAGCGCAGGCTCGGGCCGGGGCAGCCGGCAGTGTGCTGCCCACACCCTGGCACAGAGCGGCCGGCGGCCCAGTGAAGGGAAGGGGAGGGCCACCCGCACCTGCAGGATGAACCGCTGCTTGTGCGTGTACTCCTGGTCCACGGCCGGCCGCCGGGAGCCCGCGTTCATGTTGAACTGCGAGATCCTGCTCTTCAGCTCCTCGTACAGCTCCGCCACCTGCGAAAGCAACACGGTCTCGGGGCGGCGTGTGCAGAGCAGGGGCACCGCAGTGCCCGGGAGCACCCGTCCGCCGGGAGGCGCGGCTGTCACAGCGGCTCCTGAGAGCTGACTAATCAGGAACGAGGGATGCCCAGCACCGCACGGACAGGAAATGCCGGACACTCACTTCCTGCACCTCGTGATCCCCACGCCACACGCACACCAGCGCAACCACCACCAACGCACAACCACCATCGACAGGAGGGTTCAAAAGAGCAAATGGCCATGACGGGTCCTCTGCTTTACGTCATCTGAGCACAAAACCTCTGCATGACGGTGGCTGCCCTTGTGACTGAAACAAGCTGCATGGCCAGCAGCCGCTCCGAACAGCTCTCACTGCAGTCACACTCTGCACAGCGACCCTCACGAGAACACAGCTCCAGGCGCCTCTGCGCTGATCATGAAGAAGTTCCCCCCGAGTTGCGTCAATCAGTCACAGAGAGCAACCACCACACAAGCCACACACTGGAGACACAACTGAAAGGACAGACAGGCAGAGCCGCAGGGAGCGGGGGAAGCCTGGGCAGCAGGAAGGCCACGCCCAGCGCACACAGTACGGGCGTCTCCAGCTTCCTGAACGCCTTCCTCGAGGCTGCAGTCACGTGCACCCTTTCTAATCAAAAATCAATTTCAAATTAAGCAAGTCACTCACGTGGCCAAAAGCAATAAACTCAGAAGCCAGCAGCAGAACAAAAGCTCTAAACCACCTCCTTGCCCTGGAAACCCAGCACTCTTCTAGAGCCCTGCATCGCGAGTCAGGGGAGACCAGCGCTGCGGGCAGCTCCACTGGGACCACCCTCCCAGCCGCAGGCGCTCCCAGTGCTAAGGAGTTCACCACGCATCTGGGAAGACAACAGTAAGTAGAGACATGGGTGCTGAATTAACAAGAAAGCAAAATTAACCCATGAAAGCCCTCCCCCTCCCCATGCCCCTCCCCCAAAATCCACGCAGTGAATTCAAACCGAGAGTGCGTCCTCCGAGCCTGGCTGTTGGTGCTCCAAGTGGTTAGAGCCTCGCCAGACCACCGAGGGTCTCAGGTCTGTGTCCCCGTCAAGGCTATGTACCTGGGTTGCAGGTTCAATCCCTGGCCCTGGTCATCGGGGTGTGTGTGTGAGGCAACCAATTGGTGTGTCTCTCACATGGATGGATCTCTCTCTCTCTCTCCACCCTCCCCAACTCTCCCTCCCTCACTCCCACTCTTTCTAAAAAACATTGGAAAAAAATACCCTCTACCAAGAATTAACAAAACAAAAAACACAAAAGAGTAAGTTCTCTGAAAATACAACAAACAGGTAAGCGCCTGTGCACTGGGCGGCACAGCCCGGACTCAGCAGGCCCGGTGTCCACGCCCCACACGTCCAGACAGGCCGGCTCCTCACGGACCGGAGCCCTTGGACCATGCGCCTCGTGAGCGTGTTTGGCTGAGGCCTTGGACACAGCGCTGTAGGCCGCATGCCCTCTGTGCAGGGAGGGCCCTGGGCCATGCAGTCACAGGGACCTCGGAGGGGCTGCCAAGTAGCTAAGACCAGCCACGCGGGTACCCACGCCCACCTAGCCCAGCCCCGATAAGACCCAGGGCAGCAGGACTTGGCCTTGGTGAACACGTCACTGCGGGGAGAACCAATCGTGCCCATGACTCCCGGGAGCCAACGGGGCCTTGAGCCTGGTCCCTGCTGGCTTCTCCCCAGGCCTTGGACCTCCGCTGACTCTATTCTGCCCCTGTAGCTGTAGTAACCCTCAGCCACACGCATAACAAACAGCTGGTCTGAGCTCTGTCTTTCTAGCCA
Source organism: Myotis davidii (assembly GCF_000327345.1). Classification (NCBI taxonomy): domain Eukaryota; kingdom Metazoa; phylum Chordata; class Mammalia; order Chiroptera; family Vespertilionidae; genus Myotis; species Myotis davidii. The sequence goes on from NW_006292360.1 coordinate 342,900, forward strand.
ATCGCTGAACCTGAGGGTGGCCTTGGGGACACCTCCCCCCGCCCCAAACCCCCCGCCCCAGCACACAATCCAATCAAGAAACAGAGACGACACAGGGACCAACACCCGGAATGAGACAGAGGGGCCCCCATCTCTGAGAGGACAGGACAAGGACAACTCTATGTAGCTGTACTGTGTGTTACACGTTGACATGTAAGTAACGGCAGGTTACGTAAGGTGTAGCCTTATCTCACATAAACACGTTTCTATGTAACATGCACAAATGAATCCTGCTCATGCTGGAACAGGATGTGTCTCTTGGAATACCCATTACTGCCCTGGGGACCACCACTTACCTCTCTAATTCTCTTGATTTGAATGTAATTTAGCCGTCCCCAGTCAAGTTCATCCTTTAAACACATAAAAGCACAATACTCGTATTACTGCAGCAAATTGGAGCTAATCTGGCTCCTGTAACACACATCTCATCCAGCAAGAGTCCAGGCAACAGAGAAACCACCTGCTGAAACTCTAGCACAGTGGTTCTCAACCTTCTGGCCCTTTAAATACAGTTCCTCATGTTGTGACCCAACCGTAAAATTATTTTCGTTGCTACTTCATAGCTGTAATGTTGCTACTGTTATGAATCGTCATGAAAATATCTGATATGGAGGATGGTCTTAGGCGACCCCTGTGAAAGGGTCGTTCCACCGCCAAAGGGGTCGCGACCCACAGGTTGAGAACCGCTGCTCTAGCAGGAGCTGGGTGAGCGGGCGGACACAGCTGAGCGGCAGATGGAAGCACACACACCTGCCTACAGGCCTGACCCTGCCTACAGAGCCAAACCTGGCCAGGAGGGGCGGGCACCGTCAGGCCGGGTTCCTCTCAGCCCGTTACCTAAGAACAGCCAAAGACAGGCCTCGGGTTCTGAGTGGAGCCGGGTCCACGCGCATCCCCACCAGCACCGAGCACCCCAGGGAGAGGCTCCAGACACTCCGAGGGTCACCACTGCTCAGGCAGGACCGCACCAGCGGAGCGAGTGCAGTGTCCTGGCTCAGGCTCAGGCTCAGGCTCAGGCTCCGCGTCTCGCAACGCCTCGGGGCCCAGCGCCCTGGGAGCGCCTACCTTCGGGTGCCGCAGCTCCCCTCTCTGCCTGCAGGACTGCCAGGTCTGAAAGGAAAGAACCCAAGTTTCAAAATGCTTCACTGACGACTCACATTGCTTTCTACACGTTCATTTTCAACACAGTTGGACCACAGAAAGTTTACAAGTTTAATTCTTCAAACAACTTCATAACATTGGACTCCCACCCCCACCCACTTCCTCCAACATTTTATTTTTTTATGTATTTTTATTGATTTCAGAGTGAGGGGGGGGGGGAGAGACAGACAGACATCAATGATGAGAGAATCATGTATCGGCTGCCTCCTGCACGCCCCACACTGGGGATTGAGCCGGCAACCTGGGCATGTGCCCTGACTGGGAATTGAACCGTGACCTCCTGGTTCATAGGTCAATGCTCTGCCAATGAGCCACGCCAACCTGGCCAGAGAACTTACTTTAAATGCCTCGACCAGCGCGATGCAGTCGCTCTTACTATTGCCAGAGAAATACACCTTGTTCCTACAACGAATAACACGCAAGGTCATCGATACCAGCAGGACCAAGCAGCTGTTCACAATAGGAATGTTACCCACCTGTACCCGTCCAGGTGCTGCCTAAAAGGCATCGCAAAAAAATTCTTCAGAGACAGCGCTGCCGCTGGCAAGAGAAAGCACAGGATGTCAGAGGGGAGGTCCCGGCGCCGGCGCGGCCCACGCCCTCACTCACCTATGATGAGACACTCGTCCAGGCACCCGAACACGTGGCCCAGCACGATGAGCTTGCCGAGCTGCTCGTTGACCGGCAGCTGGGCCAGCACTCGCCCCAGGAAGGTCAGCTCGCCGTCGTGCGGGTTCTCGTCCTCCCTCTGCCCGCTGACGGCCAGCGCGCCCACCTGCGTGAACGTGAGGTGAAACCCAACGCTTCCTCATGGCAGCAGGTGAGACCCAAAGTGAAGAGGGTCCGGCGAACCCAGGCCCCTAAGGAACCTGCCCACCGTGGAAGCTGGGAGCACAGGGGCACTGACAGCTGGCTGGGAACTGGAGCACACCTGCGACTCCAGAGGGTGACCACCCCAGGCCAGCCCCACAGACGCCCCCTAACTCACAGCGCAGCAGCGGCTGCACTGCACTAGCGCACTGCCCGCTCGCGTCACGCTGGCCACTCCCAGCGGAGCATGTGACCTGCGTGCAGAACAGACTGCCTTCACGCGACTGTGTTTCACAGAAACCCAAGCAGGTTTAAATGAAGGCAAAACACCAGAGGCACCTCCGCTTGGAGGGCGGAGCCCCACAAGGAACAGGGACAGGGCGCATTGTCCAGAGCACAGCCGAGGGGGTGGAGTCGGAGCTCCCAGCCATGGGAGGCAGCTAGAATGGAGGGGCAGGGGCAGAGGGGTGCGCAGGCCATGGAAACCAGATGGCTGTCCCACAAACCCGGGCGCAGGCCGTAGCCTGCAGACACGACCTGCACAGCCCTCAGGGGATGGACACGCCACCTGGCGTGTTACATGAAGACAGAGGTGAGAACCGCTCGATGGTCAGCGCTCCTCACCTCAGAGCTCCTCGGCCCTGGGAGGCGAGTGGGCGCCAGGGGCGGGAGGGGAAGCGATGCGGTTGTGCAAGACAAGCCTTGTTGGGATCGAAGTCAGCGCTTCGTCACTACCCGGGCTTTTTTAAGCAAATGCTGGTCATTCATGACAAAATGCCTTAAAGCCGCAGCATGAAGCCCGCTCCCCGCCCGTGCCCCGAGCGAGCGGCCTACCTCCTTCAGCAGCAGGATGGTGCGCTCGATGTCGCCAAGGCTTGGCGGGGACAGGGCCGTGGCCAGCAGGGCCCTGGGCTCCCCCATGTCCAGTAGCTTCACCTTCAAGATCGTGCTGCCCAAGGGACAACGCTGAAGAGGACAAGCTTGCATTCAATGTGGTCCTGGGGGGAGGCGGGCCAGGAAGGGGAAGAGGGGAGAGGATGGGGGAAAGACACAGAATGGAAGAGAGCGAGCAGGAGGGGACGGGGGAGCAGAGCACACTGCCTGCCTCACTGAGGAGGGTGGAGCCCGCGGACACCCGCTCAACAGCCAGCAGACGGGGAGTTTTACAGAATCTAAGTCACATCACTTAGAGCAGCGGTCGCCAACCGGTGGCCCACGGACTACTGGTGGTCCATGAGGTCCGAAAAGTTGGTGACTGCAGACTTAGACTGTTCCGTAAAACTGTCTATAGAGCCAAAACCGGTTTGGCTCAGTGGATAGAGCGTCGGCCTGCGGACTGAAAGGTCCCAGGTTCGATTCCGGTCAAGGGCATGTACCTGAGTTGCAGGCACATCCCAGTGGGAGATGTGCAGGAGGCAGCTGATCGATGTTTCTCTCTCATCGATGTTTCTAACTCTCTATCTCTCTCCCTTCCTCTCTGTAAAAAATCAATAAATTAAAAAAAAAACTGTCTATAGAAAGTGACCTCTGAAATTGACCCCAGCGCATTACCAACATCTCTGGAATGACGTGGTCAGGGATGGCGTTGTCCCAGAAATCCCTGTGTATCAGGCGGTAACAGTAGCCTTTAGACACGCGCCCAGCACGGCCTGCACAGGAGACATTCAGAGGCCACCGGCATTAGTCCCATCAATGTCAGCAGACACCAAGAATGACCCCTGACCCCTGACCCCTGTGTTTCTAGCAGACAGGCCAGATGGACTCTGGGAGAGGGCAGTGCTGAGCAAACCTGCCCGCGGGGAAGCACTGGCCCCACCTGGGGACCCTGGTGAGAGGCCCGTGCTCCTAAAGCAGCAGCCGTGGCCCTGTGCGTGGAAGCAGCACATTCCGGGCCACATCTCCTGCCGGGCGTGGTGAGTGCTACAGAGGCACCAAGCCAGCGAGCGCCGCTCCCCCAGAAAACGGCCTCCCCAAAGGGAAGGCGTGTGCAGGAGGCGGCCACTTGGTCCTCCGCATCCTGCCTCCTCCTCAAGGTGCCCCCCCAGCTACTGCATAGTGAATGAGCAAGTCCAGGCGGAGCTCGGGACCAGGCAGGGGTGGGCAGGCACCACCGAGCATCTGTACTGCTGAGGATGTACCCCCAAACCGTAAACTCTCCCAAGGAGGGGGGAGGGTGTGCTGCCTGCATCGATGCCCAGCCTTTAAACAGCAGGGACAGCCAGCAGGTGCTCCTTCCTGGGGCGTGCAGCCCCACAAGGTGGGGGGGGGGTCTGCCGTCTGCCATGCCCCCTGGCACCCCACCCTTCCCCAGTAGTTCCCGTACCAGGAGGTTGGGTGGGGAGTCCAGACCTCCACAACCCCATCCCCACCCCCACGCCCCAACTCATCTGCCAATCACAAGACTTTCTGAGCAGAAAAACCCAAGATAATGACAAAAAACAATTCCTGGAACAACTCAGTGAGTTCAGTGAAGCCACCGGACCATGATCAGGAAGACCAATGGTGCTTCCGTACACCCTGAACGTGTGAAAACCGAGCGTAAGATGCCGGGCCACTGAGATCTTCCAAGCGCAGCTCAGCCCTCAGTATGGCACCCGGGCCAGGGCGGCGTCTGCATGAGCAGAGCGCGTGCGGACGGGAGGTCAGGAACATAGCAATGCCGGCGCCTCCGTGGGATGTGCCCACGCTCGCTCTCAAATCCACGGGAAGGCCACGTGCGAGAGCTGAACACCGGGGTGACGAGTCAGCGGGAGGAAGCGTGTTCTGTGTTGAGACTCACTAACAGCGGGCAGGGCAGTGTCGGGTGGAGGGACAGACAAATCGACAGAACACGCGGAACCCGACAGAGGCCCCGCGTGGCCTGACCTCTCTAGAGACCGTGCAGGTGAAGGCACGCTGCCCGCCATGGGGGAGGTTTGCCCACCACATCCTGGAACAGAACGTGTGAAAACCGAGCATAAAGCAGAGCCTCCGCTCGGACGCCACCTCTCAGAACCCCACGCAGAACCCCACGCAGAAACACCAGCGATCCAGGCAGGAGGCGGGCCTATGGGGCGGCACTTCCCTGGAGATGCCGGAGGCCAGCTAGCCTCCTGACACGCGGCTCGACCTGAGGCTTTCCAAAGCGAGGAGGGGGTCAGTCCCATGCCCTTACTTTCATGACCACCTGACCTTTCCCCTGAGCCCCTTGGCTGGGTCACAGCAGAGCCTGGCTGACATGGGCCCAATCCCAGCCCCGGCCTCCCAGGGCAGCCTGCGCAGGTCGCTCCTCTGTGCCCTGCGGCCCTGCTGGCGGGGTGGCTTGGGGACAAGGACGGACACCGGAGCCAGGCCTGCGCATGGCGGGCACCACACCACGAACAGGTCCCCAG
>NW_006292360.1:348324-359586 GCF_000327345.1 Myotis davidii
CTCAGGAAGGAAGTGCAGAAAGATCAGGAGTCGGAGGAAGGGTCGCCAATAGCTGACAAAGCGAGCCCCTGGCTCCAGCTCCTCCCGGAAGTTCACGGATTCTCTGCGCAATGACAGCGGTGGCGGGACGGACCTGCCCGTCAGTGCGCACAGCCTGTCACCAAAGTGACTGGACCAGAGGGTCGCAGGTTCGGCCAGAGCCTGAGAGCTGGCCCCGGGAAGGAGGGAGGCCCGAGTGCGCGCAGAAGCGCAGGTCTGAGGGGTCGGAGGGCGTGCGGCCAAGCTTACCTTTCCTCTGGTTACAGCTGGTCTTAGAAGCCCAGCTCAGGCGCAGACTCTGATAATTCGTGTCTTCGTCACAAACCAGAGTTCTAGTCAAACAGAAGTCTATAACTGCCACGTAAAGAGAGGAGTGTGAGCACGAGGCAGTGAGGGGGACTGCCGACCCTGCCTCCAAGGACCGGTTCGTGGGGCAGGAAGGACAGGCCCCTGCAGCCCACCTGGCACCGGAGGAGCCCAGCTGGGGGCAGGGAGCTGCCCGGCCTCTCTGCGCAGTGTCCTCGCCCGTGGCCCAGGTGACAGAGCCCCTGCCACTCCTTGGGCAGACCCTCCTGTCCGCTACAGAAGGGCGTCTCCGAGGCAGGCACTGAGCCTGGGGCCTGGCCCTGTCCTCCCAGCCAGCCCCCACTACTCCTCTTCCTCCTTCCCTCCACTCAACACAGGTTGCTCTCAACCCATCTGTCCCGTGAGGACCTGCTCCCCACCCCCATCCCTTTAGGGCCTCACTCCTTCTGCCCAAAGCGCAGTCTGCCCTCCCGCCCTCGAGCGCCTGCGCCCTTGGCCTGCGCTCTACCCCTCTGCCCAGGCCCAGCCCTGCTCAGTGACAGCTGTCCCCACATTCGGACCAAGTGGCCAGAGGCCAGCAGGCTGCCGGTCCCTTCACCTCCTGGTCACCAGCTGCGCGGGGCCCACAGAGACCCCCGTACACTCCATCTTGTTCGATGGCTGCCCTCAAGCCACTGGCGCCCTCTCCTTCCTCACTCTCACTGAGGCCGGGCCTCTGGGCCCCGAGGATGCGGAGGCCGCCAGAGCTCCTCGAGGCACCTGCCCAAGGCCAGGGGTACACCCTCTCTCTCGACCTTGTCACTCAGCGAAGCTGCCCGGGGCCTCCTGGCAGGGCGTGAGCTCTCATCTCCTTGGCCCCTCGGCTCCCTCTACACCACGCCACGTGCCAGGAGTGCTGTCAGCCGGCGTCCTGTCCCCTCCTTCTCCCTCAAGGTCTCATGAGAACAAAGACTTGTTTTCTGCTCTTCCCCAGCTCCCACACACCCCCCGCCCCCCCACAAACACAACCCACCCTGTCCTGGCCACACGCCTTCCTGCTCCTGGGGCCATCCTGGGCCAGAACCCCATCTTCCCACAGTCGCTCCCTGGCAGCTCAAGTCCTGCTCCCACGCCCTCCTCAGAGGCCTCCCGCAGCCCCTCGGTGCGGACGCAGGTCTTACCGTACTTGACGTCCGGCACGGTGACCGAGCTCTCCGCAATGTTGGTGGACAGAATGATCTATCAAACAGCAAGGAAGGACCGCGTGCTTACCGACCAGGAAATCAGCCAGGCTCACACACTCAAACAGCACTGACAAGCTTCGCAAACACTGGGCTCAGGTCTCTGAAAGGCCTCATGTTCCTCTTGTATCCCCGTCGCACTTGACCAAGGGTCCTGGGCTGGGGAGGAGTCAGTGTCGTGCGGCCTCAACAGCTGACCCTGCCTTGGACCCCAGCTCCGCTCCACAGCGTGGGACTCGGGCGGCACGGCCTGGTGTTCTCATGAATGAGCGGAGATGATGGCTCCACCCACTCACGCTGCGGGGAAGCCCCTGCGAGCTGGCGCGTGAAGCTCAGGCAGGCGGGAGCCGGGTCAGGGAGCAGCCGCGTCACCGTGCGGCGCCCTCTGCGGGACACCCGCCTGCGCGTTGGAGGCACCCCCTGTAAGCGGGCACCTGTCACCCTAATTGGCCTTCCTGACAGCTCTGCCTCGATGTGACTGACTCGGGTTCAAACATACCACACAGGCTGAGAGCAGTGGTTTGCTCATCACACAGCTGCAGGTGAGACCCACGTCACCTGCCCAGGCCCACCTTCCAAACCCTTCGCCTCAGCGTGGCACCTCCTCCTCCAGGGGGTCACTACCAGGGGCCAGGCCGTGCCCAGGGGGAACCAGACACATGGAAGGGCTGCAAGCAGTGGCCCTGGGTGCCAGCGAGGTCCCACTACCCTGGAGGCTCCGACTGGAGCCAGGCCCCACCCACTGCAGCAGCTCTGCTGGGCCGCGATGGGACCGCCCTCACTCAGGCACAGGCTGAGAGGAAAGGAACCAGGAGGCGCTCACCAACGTCACCTGAGCAGTGCCAGGGACACCGGACGGTCCGCGCTCTGAGACGTGACCGAGGAAATGAAACCCTGGCAAACGGACCAGAAGCCAAAGACAAGACGCGCTGGCCGGCTCACCAGGCTCGCGCCAGTCTGTGGCTGAGTCGCCTCAGCCCCGACGGCCCAGCGCAGGGGCTGCAGTACCCTCGGGCCCCACGCCCACCTTTCTGTAGCCGGGCACTGGGCTCAGGAACACGTTGTTCTGCTCCTCCAGAGTCACGCTCGAGTGCAGGGGGTAGACCTGCAGCCTGGGGGGAGGGACACGGCCATGAGCACGGGGACAGGGCTCGCACCAGGGGCTGCGCTCACTGCGCTCGGCTCATCGCTTCAGGCTGAAGCCAGCACATGCTGAGGAGGACTGGGTGTCGCTCACACACCTTTTCTGGATCATGTTTGTGAGGAGCTCGTGCATGTAGTTTATTTCACTCAGGCCTGGGGGGCAAAGGGGGGCAAGAAAGAGGGGTGTTTAGTGCTGGAAAGCGTCCTCAGGTGAAGAGCATGTCTCTTTCCAAGAGGCCTCCCCATTCACTGTATCTCCTTGTTACCCCCCACCTCGCCGGTAAGAGCAACAGCGCGAACGCACAGCAGCACCGAGTCCAGATGCTGGAAACACAGGTGGGAACACCTGGACCCCCAGCCTCCCACGCCCCCCGGGAGCCCCAGCAGTGCTGCCGGACAGCTGTGCGCGAGGCAGCTACTCTTCTCCCCCCCAAAACCTCCCCCGCCCCCGGGAGCCCCAGCAGTGCTGCCGGACAGCTGTGCGCGAGGCAGCTACTCTTCTCCCCCCCACTCATTCCCTAATTTTCTACAACAAGCATGAAAAATTTTACAGCCACAAAATAGTGGTTAAAAAGTAATAAATGTTATTACTCTACAATATTAATATTAAAATAGTGAAGAAGGCCCGGTCAGTGCGGCTCTGCGACTGAGCATCCACCCATGGACAAGGAGGTCAGGGTTCCATTCCCAGTCGGGGCACTGCCTGGGTTGTGGGCTCGACCCCCGTGGGGGGCGTGCAGGAGGCAGTCAATCAATGATCCTCTCATCCTTGCTGTTTCTGTCTCTCTCTCCTTCTCCCTTCCTCTCTCTCAAATCTATTTTTTTTAAAACATGTTTAAGAAGGAGAGAGACAGAGAGGACCCCTCTCCTGGCGCTGCCATCGCGGCCCGAAGGCTGGCACTCACCTGGCAGAAACACCAGCACACTGCCCCGCTCCCACGCGAGCTGGGCGCCCGCCCAGGCCTTGTTCCTGTTAAAAACGTGAGGTGCGCACGTTAACCACGCGAGGACAGCCGTGCCGTTCCCAAACCCTCCCCAGCTGCAGCGCCCGATGCCGACAGCCTTGCCCAACCACGCGTGTAACCTTCTCCGCACGAGGAAAGGCAGGGGCCGAGGAGGAGTCCCAGGCCCCAGGCTCTCATCACTTTTCCTATGAAAACTGTCTGTCAAGGTTTTCCTGGGAACTTAATCCACCCTCAAATCCAAACACTGGAAATGAACTCCATGCCCTGGCCGGGCCGCTCAGTTGGTTAGAGTGTCATTCCGATGCGCCAAAGTTACCAATTCGATCCCCAGACAGGGCACATACAAGAGTCAACCAATGAGTGCACAAAGATGTGGACCAACAACATCAATGTTTCTCTCTCTCTCTTCCTCTTCCTCCCTTTCTCACTCTAAAATCAGTGAGAATATCTTTAAGATAAACTCTAAGGAGTCCAAACTGTCTGTCATTAGGAAGCCCTTTTACAGGACAAGATCCCAAACCATCCCCTCGCCGCCCCCACCCAGCTCCTGTCACTGTGACGGTGTGTGCAGTGAGAACCCTGCCCTGCAGACCTGGCAGCCCCTCCGTGCCAGGCCTGGGTCTTTGAAAAGACCAACAGCACCGATGCCCGATCTGCGGCAGAGGAAGACCAGCCGGTGCCAAAAGCAAGGAAATGCCCCGTGCCCAACGACACGCAGCCAGCTGTGGACAGCTGATCATCCGAAAAGAAAACTGACTGTGATTAACTCTGATATTTAAATAAACCCGAGTCTCAAGAGGAAGAGAAGACAAGGCACAGACTGAGCGAAACCTTCGCAGAAGACGTCTAGAGCTGGTATCCAAACAGACACACTCTTCCGGCTCAACGTGAGGAACAAGCAACATGAGACATGGGCGAGACCCGAACAGACACCTCCTCACCGAAGATGGACAGGTGACAAGTAAACGTGAAAAGATGCTCCGGCCACGTCGTCAGGATGGTAAACTGGAGCCACGCGACCCGCTGCACACTGACAGGACGGCACCGCCAGGGGCTGAGGGGGCGGAGCAGCGGGACGGGACGGGACGGGACCTCGCTCACTGCCGGTGGGAACGCCAATGAGGCGGCCCCTGGGAGCGTCTGCCGGGTCCGACACAACTGCACACACTCTCGCCGCAGCCTCGGAGACATGTTCCTGGGCACTGACCCCAAGAGCTGAAAACTCAGGTCCGAGCTGACAGCAGCTTTAGTCACAAGGACCCAAACCTGGAGCCACCGGATGTCCTCATAGGCCCAGCAGGCCGTGCCTATCACTCAGCATCAACAGACGGAGCCGCCCCAGCCAGGGAAGGCGTGGAGGAACCTGAGGGGCACACGCCACGTGAAAGCAGCGTCTGAAGCGGCCACATGCTCTAGGATTCCGATGACATGACATTCTGGAAAAGGCAAGACTGTGGTGCCAACAGGTGTTCAACGGGCCCTGCCAGTGCGGCTCAGCTGACGGGTCATCATCCGTTGACTGGAAGGCTGTGGGTTCCCGTGCCGGGTCAGGGTACATACCTGGGTTTCAGGCCCCCCCACATGGGAAAGCAACAGATTGATGTCTCTCTCACATCAATATTCCTCTCTCTCTTTCTCCCTTCTCCTCTCTCTAAAATCAATAAGCACGTCCTCAAGGACAAAATAAATAAAATAAAATAGGCTGTGGTTGCCAGGGGTTATGGAGCGGGGGCGAGCAGGCAGAGCCCAGGGTTTTCCAGGCAGTGAAACGACTGTCAACACCACAGTGGCGACGTGTCATTACACACTTGTCACACCCACAAGACACACGCCACCCAGAGCACCTGAGTGTGACCCCGGGCGTGGGCGACGGCCTCCATGTGAGATGCTGGCAAAGGGGGTCGCATGAAGACCCCCTTTGGTGCTTTCAGTTCCAATTTACTGTGAACCTAAAACTGCTCTGGAAATGAAGTCTATTGAAAGGGGTCCATGAGTCCATTGTGACACTGAGAGAGAGGGGGGAGGCGGGGAGAAGGGCGGGGGTAAGAGGGAAGCTTCTCTTCACAGAGTGACCTCAGGGAGGAGTCAGAGCGAGTGACAAACCCGCACAGTGGGCACGCGGCGGCCACCAGGGGAAAGGCTGCCGGCAGCAATGCCCGCGCTCCGATTCCGGGAGTCCAAGGGGCAGGAGGCGGCGGGGAGGGACCACAGCTCCAGCCTGCGCTGCCCCAGAGGCACCACGACTGCACGTCAGCCCGACCAGAACGCAGGCTTCCCTCAGGAGCAGGCAGACCAAAGGCGACTCTCACGTCACAAGGTGATGACAAGAAAAGGCCACCCCAGCCCAGGAAGAACGAGGAAAACGAGTGCACTGGATGTACGCAGGTTACTGCTCGACATAGCTAACAATTCAGGAAAAGCAGGAGTATGGAGAGGGTTACATAGCAACCTCACTTTTACACCTAACAAAACTATTCCAAGAATGAAACACAGTCTTAGCTAAATAAAAACTAAGCTGCCCAGCCAGGGCTACCAACAGACATTTAAAAAATATATATTTAATGATTTTAGAGAAAGGAAGGGAAAGAACCCTTGCCTTTATAAATACCCTTTTGTTGTTGTTATTAATCCTCACCAAGGATATTTTTCCATAATAAATATTTATTGACTTCAGAGAGGGAGGGAGAGGGAGAGAAACATCAATGATGAGAGAGAATCCTTGATTGGCTGCCTCCTGCACGCCCTTTATTGGGGATCAAGCCCACAACCTGGGCATGTGCCCTGACCAGGAATCAAACCATGACCTCCTGGTTCATAGGTCAACGCTCAACCACTGAGCCCCGCTGGCCGGGCATTTGTTGATTCTTGTGTGTGCCCTGACCAGGGGTGAGGCCTGAAACCTCTGTGTGGCAGAACAACACTTCAACCAACTGAGCTACCAGCCAGGGCTCCCAAGGACCTTCTTTAGGAAGAATGAAAATGACCTAAGAGGAGACTAGGGTGCAGGAGAAAAAGATCCTATCTAATAAAGGCAGAACATGCAAATTAACCATCACACCACGACAAAGATGGCGGCGCCCACAGCCAATAAGGAGGGAATGTGCAAATTGATGCAACAAAGATGGCAGCAGCCAGACCGGGATGCTTGCATCATCACCATGGTGACGACACAGGCGTTACTCTCTGGCAGCTCTGGGCCTCTGGGCAGCGCAAGCATGTGCAGGGCAGACGCAGAGCGGCCAGGGCTGGGTTAGATGCTTGCTATGCGGCAGGAGGGGAGGAGGGGGTCAGGGGAGTGGAGGAAGCTACAGGAGTACAGGAGGGCGACAGGGCCGGAGCGAAGGTGGAAGGCGGCAGCCAGAGCAAAGGCTCAGGCCCTGGTGCCTGAGGGAAGCTGGTGCCGGCAGCCAGGGGAAGGAAGGCCTATTCTTGCACAAATCTTCGTGCATCGCGCCTCTAATGAGTAAATAAAATGACACCCATTGGGCAAATCCAAGCACAACGGTAGAAAGAATAATGAAACTTGTGGAGTTACAAACAGAGCTAAACTGGCACTCAGCTGCAGGGCCTGGCAGGCGGCTGCCAGGAGGGACGCAGGGCAGTGACTGCACCCGCCAGACTGTCTCCCTTTCACAGCTGGGGAAGGCAAGAAGAGACACGCGGGGGGTGGGGGGTCTCGCAGGCCCACAGGGACAGTGCCCCAGCCAGGCGGGGAGAGCGCACGCTCCCTGCATGCTGCTCCAACGCACACCGTGTGTGTGTGCGTGTGTGCGTGCGTGAGCTCAGCGGTGCAAGCAGCGAAGGTCCCGGAGGCAGCGCCTGCTGTCAAAACAACACCCTCCGAGCACCACTAGAGCCTCGGGCTGTCCCTCGGGGAGACGTGTCCAGATCCCAGCGAGTGGACGTGGGAGCACAGCAGACTCGGCGCGGGAGCACCTCGGAGATGGGAGAATGGCGAGGCAGCTGTGCTGTCCTCGGGCTGCGTGGACAGCACGTCGGGGCTGTGGTCCTAACTTTCAGACGGCCTGTCCGGAAGCCATACGTGGCATGGTTCTAACTTCAGGGGAAAACTTCACAAGATACGTACTAACCTCATTTCTGACTATGTAGAGTGACTACTGAAAAAGTCTCTACATTAAACCTTAACATAAAAAAAGCTTCCAGACGAGCGACCGCCTGGAGCCCCTGCGCGGCACCACGGCTGCTGCAGCCGAGGCCTCCTACCCGCTCTCCTTCATGTCCATGTCGTCAAACATCTGAATCAGGGAGACGGCGACCTCGTACATGTCCTTCGTTATCACCGGCTCCTCCAGGACGTGGGGGGAGAGCTGGAAGCAGGAGGAAACCGAGGGGGTCAGAGGGCATCAGGCTGGACTGTGGCTCCCCCTTCAGGGCGGCACTGTGACAAAGACCCCAGAGGCGAGGCATGCGTTTGCAGCCAGCGTCTGAGCACCGAGCCTCACCGAGCCTCACCGAGCACCCGCCCTGCCCAAGAGCAAGGTCAAGGTGGGCAGAGTCCAGGCGCCGCAGCCACGTGTCCGGCAGGGAACCGACTTTGAAGACAGAATCAGTGGCTCCAAACGTCTATGGGGCCAGGAGTTGTGACCCCAGAGTTGCCTGGTCACCGCCAGGAGCCCCAACATGATAACCTCGCATTAAAACCACAAGTCCCGCCGAAACCGGTTTGGCTCAGTGGATAGAGCGTCGGCCTGCGGACTGAAAGGTCCCGGGGTCGATTCCGGTCAAGGGCATGTACCTGGGTTGCGCGCACTTCCCCAGTGGGGAATGTGCAGGAGGCAGCTGATCGATGTTTCTCTCTCATCGATGTTTCTAACTCTCTATCTCTCTCCTTTCCTCTCTGTAAAAAATCAATAAAATATATTTTAAAAAAAAAAAAAAAACCACAAGTCCCAGGGCCAGGGAACCCCCGGTCCACCTGCCCACTCACGCACCGTCAGGTCACTGCAGGTAACGTGACCCAGGTCGGGAGTCACGGTCACCAGACCACAGCGAGCTGTGCACTCAGGCGGGCGGAGCCAGGTCCTGGTGACTGCCTCACCCCCGCGCAGCCCCCCAACGAGGCGACGTTATGCTCTGCCTGACCTTCCTCCACTCCCCGGAGAGGACCCCGCCGTGGGCCAGCGCCCACGTACCCTGCTGGGCGGCACGTGCTCCAGGTCGCCCAGATAGAACTCCTCGATGGCGTGGGGCTGCCCGGCCACCTCGAACACGTAGGCAGGGCTCATCCTGTTCCGCACCGGAGCCGCAAAGTAGTCCGCAAACTCCCTGCAGTCGATGGTGGCCGACATCAGGACGACCTGCGGGGGACGGGCCCGGGAGGTGGAGTGAGTGCGGACGGCCTGGGGGCCGCACCCAGGGCCGGCTGCTTCACACCGTCCGAGACGCCAACGGCGCGGACTGGGCCTCTCGTGGGATGCGCTGACGGCCAGCTTTCACTTTCTCTTCAAACACCTATCAAGTGAGGAGCTACAGGGTCCCAGTGACGCTGCACCCGTTTCCCTAAAAGGAACCTCTAGGGAACCTCTGCATCAGAAACCACTGGAAACAGAAGGGACTGGAGGAGGCGCTCCAGGAGGAGGTGCAGCAGCCCAGAGGACAGCGGGACGGCCGGACGCAGGGGGCAGCGACCAAGGAGCCGCCCTCACCTGCAGACACAGGACTCGGCTTTGCCAAAGGGAAGGTGGGTTGGTGGTGTCCTCACAAAACAGCCGAGAGGCAGGAGCAGCCCCTCAGCTCACCATGACGGTGGCACCACTCACCCGTCTCCCAGTGCCCAGCAGGGTGAGCGCGCCCTCTGGCCACTGACACCCAGTGCACCTGCATCAGGAATCTGTCATGTATACCTTAGTGCAGTGATGGCGAACCTATGATGCGCATGTCAGAGGTGACACGCGGGCTCATTTTTTTGTTTGATTTTTGTTAAATGGCATTTAAATATATAAAATAAATATCAAAAATATAAATCTTTGTTTTACTATGTTTGCAAATATCAAAACATTTCTATATGTGACCCGGCACCAGAGTTAAATTAGGGTTTTTCAAAATGCTGGCACACCGAGCTCAAAGGGTTCGCCGTCACTGGCCTAGTGGGAAGGTAAACGCAGGCGTTCAGTGCTGAGAAGACGTGGCCCCGGGCGGAGAGGAAGCTCCCAGAAGCACCCGGGAGGCAAACCTGAGGCCAATCTGACCTGGGCTCAAGGTGCAGGCGGCTGCCCGGCCCCGCCTCCTGGGCGCCCTTCACCCGTGGCTCTCACCGCTCCTAGGACCCCTGCCATCCCAGCTGGTCCGAGTGGCCGGCCAGCAGCGAGCGCAGGGTCCGGGCTGGCGAGGGCCGGAGCCAGTGGCCTCCACCGTTAGTGGGAAGGCCCGCCGGCCTGTGCTCGGGACCTGGCCTTTTTAAAAAGTAATGAGAGGAATTTTTGAGTTTCAAAACCTGATTGCAAAGCCTTCTAGCACCTGAATTCCACGACCTTGGCCCAGCTACACACACCCTATCGGTTCCACGTTTGGAAAACACTCTGCTACATGTTTCCCAATAAACCAGGAAGCTGTGAGCTGACGGCCGGCTCCTGCTCCTACACAGCAGGGCAGGGCCCTGCCACCAGGCAGCAGGGGTGACTCTCTAAAGACCATGACTCTAACTCTCTTGACTACTGAAAACAAAAAAATCAAGCAACTACCTGAGAGCAAAAAACGTCATGAAAATGACAATCAAGAACTCTCTGGCTGGTCTACCAACCTTTAACGTCGCCTCTGTTCAAATTCCAGAAGGAAAGCCATCGCCAACTCTCTCAGGTGTCAGTCACCCCAGGTGTAAGACAAGGTGCTGCAAATGTCGGCTCCCGCCCCACTGGGTGAGAACACCTCGGGCTGAGGGCCCCTTGGGTAGGGAGACAAGAGACACCCCTAAGCGAGTCGCTGAAGCGCCTGAAGACGAGCATGGCCCAGCTCAGAGGCACCTGTCTTCACGGCAGGGGGCCCGTTGCAGCCCTCATCATTGACAGAGCCGCGCTCTGCCCCCCACCCCTGCCCCCCCTATTAAGGAGCCCCAAAGGCCTCTGGGCAGCAGCATGGCAGCCCTGGTCTAGGCACATAATGATTAAGGCCTCTCCCACCCCTCCTATGGCGAGAGCTCACGCCTTCCCTTCTGTTCAGAGGAGGGTGAACAGCACTGACCACCCGGGGACTTCAGGTGCCGTGTCACATGAGTGTCTAGGGCAGTGATGGCGAACCTTTTGAGCTCGGCGAGTCAGCATTTTGAAAAATCCTAACTTTACTCTGGTGCTGTGTCACATATAGAAATTTTTTGATCTTTGCAACCATAATAAAACAAAGACTTCTATTTTTGATATTTATTTTATATACTAGGGGCCCGGTGCACGAAATTCGTGCACTGGGGGGGGAGGGGGAGTGTCCCTCAGCCCAGCCTGCCCCCTCTCACATACTGGTAGCCTTCGGGTGTTGACCCCCATCACCCTCCGATCACAGGATCGGCCCCTTGCCCAGGCCTGACGCCTCTACCAGAGGAGTCAGGCCTGGGCAGGGGACCCTCCTCTCCTGCCATCACT
>NW_006292360.1:360617-364396 GCF_000327345.1 Myotis davidii
AAAAAAAGACCGTACCCTTTTATGTAATGATGTTTACTTTGAATTTATATTAGTTCACACAAACACTCCATCCATGCTTTTGTTCCGGCCCTCCGGTCCAGTTTAAGAACCCTTTGTGGCCCTCGAGTCAAAAAGTTTGCCCACCCCTGATCTAGGACATAGTGCATCTGACTGGGCTCAGACTCCCATGCGCTTTGGTGCTGTTTTCAAAACAGCGACTGCAGCTGCACGCACACGCCTGTCCACGCAGAGCTTTCCCACGCACCGGGGCCCCAGCACCAGCCTCTCATCGGTCAGCTACTCTCAGGCCCTCCCCTCCAGGCTGCACTGTTACAATCTCAGCAACACGGCGCCCAGTGGACCACACTCCCTCAGAGCAGGCCTCCCTCGGCCTGCTAGCCAGACCCGGTGCGCTGCACGTGGCAGGGACCTGTAAGGGTCCCTGTTAACGTTAAAATACAGAGAAGTGAAAGGACAAAGTAAGGGTCAGTCCTAAGCCGTCCTGCTCCTCCTGAAGCCGCATCACCTTCACAAAACGGGAGTTTGTCCTCAGAAGCTTGCGGACCACCAGCAGCAGGAAGTCCATTTCCTCGGTCCGCTCGTGCACCTGCAAGAGACGCCCGGCACTGAGGGAGGGGAGGGGCCGGCAGGGAGCCAGCGGCTCTGCTGGGTCAGTCCCGCCTAAGAGAATCCCACGGGCATTTGGGTAGAGTGATGTTTAGCATCCTTGGCCCTGCCCACTCAATGCCAACAGTGCCCAGGCCACGGTTACAGCCAACCCCCCACCTGGCCCCAGCACGGAGAACCACGGGGCCACGCCCATGCCTCTGCAGGTCACAAGTGAACTACTGCTCAGTGGTGAGTGCCGGATGGCAGCGGCCGGGGCAGCAGTGGCTCGTGCACTGCAGGACCAATGACCGGAGGCTGGCCCTGAAGACGGCGCGCGGCCAGGAGAGCTGCAGAGGCGGGGGCCGCGCCTGCTTCGTGGCCCTCCTCACACAGAGGCCTTCCTGGCCAAGAGCCACCCTGAGGGCCTGGAGACACCCTGGCCTGCCCACCCCAGCACCAGCTGACAGCAAAGGGACAGGACCTGGGGCTGTTTTCCCATCACTTAGTCAGGACACCTCAACATGCAAGCCGACAGTGACATGCTACTGAGGGGCATTCCTCTGCCAACTGCAGGGAGCAGCCGCTCGCGCCAAAGCAGGTCCCTCCCAGGGCGTGGCACCTCCAGCCCGCTGCACGGTGTGCGGAAGGAGCAGGACAGACACCCGCCGCTGACACTGCGTAACGCTCACACATCATGGCTGGGGACCCAACAACGCCTGGGCAACCCTCATGACGCCCCCAGGCCCCAGAGCATGGCCTCGCACTTCACTGTCTCCCACTTGAGAGAGACAGGAAGCTGCTCCTCACGGAAGCCCCGAGGGCCTCTCCTCCATGAGGTGGGCAGGGCCCTCAGCCTCCCCATGGCAGTTCCCATCCGACCCCGCTGCTCCTGGGCTCCGGGCTGGGCCGAGGCCCACACAGGCATCAGGCCGCCACACCGGCTCCGTGAGCCGTGAGCTGAGACGCAGCAGAGCACAGCGGGGCAGCGCACGCACCTCATCGATGAAGATGTGTGTGAAGGCCACCAGGCTCTTGGCGCTGACGACCTTCTGCAGCAGGACACCGGTCGTCATATAAATGAGCCTGGTGTCCTCCGTGGCCACCTTCTCCAGCCCCACCTAGGTGGGGGAGGAAAGGAGAAAGGGAAAGTTTGCAGGTTTAAATGGCTGCATTTAACTCCAAAACATCCATTTTATCAGGGGGTGATATCATTTTTACATTAAGACAATTATGTATGGAAACATCTACATACAAGAATATAATTAAAAGGTAAAAGTATAAAAGCCCTAAGTCAGAAAATTCTTTTTTCCTATTCAACTGGAAAAAAAATTAAAGTTATTTCCAAGAAATTAGGAGTTTCATTATTTTTTAAATTATGCCACAGTTTAAGCAACTGAACTCATTTTAATCCCACAGAAAATCATCAGATTAGACGGCAGTTCACCGTGCCCAGGAGCACGGTCCTCCCGGGCCCAGCCCACCTGGTAGCCCACCAGGCCTCCCAGCGTCCAGGCGCGCTCCCTGCTGATCCAGCGGGCCATGCTGCTGGCCCCGATCTTGCGCGGCTGGGTGACGGCGATGTGGCAGTAGGCGCCGCGCTGGAGGCAGTGGTCCAGGACGTACTGCGGCAGCTGCGTGCTCTTGCCGCTGCCTGTGGCGCCGTGAATGATCACCACAGAGTTACTTTCTATCAGAGAAATCACCTGCAAGTGAAAACAGGTCTCTCACCATTCCTGCAAAATTAACAGTGACGTGAAAGGACCTAAGAACCAACGCTCCTCTTGAGAAAGCTTCAGGGTGACCTGCCTTCCGTCTTTAGAAGCTACTGAATAGCCACCTGAGCAGCACAAAGGAGCATTTCAACCAGTGTGACCACCACCGGCCACTGTTTCTACAGGAACCAGACCAACTTCCCCCTCTACTTCCCAACCTCTTCATCTAGAAAAACGAAACACCAAGCAGGTTTCTACAGCTCTTGCTAAGTCTAAATTTCAATTATTCTTAAGTTTTTAAGTGATTCTACTGAGAAATATGAAAATCTAGTAAGAAAAACATGGAAACATCGCTATTACTACACTCAGTGGCTTTAAAAGTCCACTTAAGCCGAAACCGGTTTGGCTCAGTGGATAGAGCATCGGCCTGCGGACTGAAAGGTCCCAGGTTCGATTCCGGTCAAGGGCATGTACCTGGGTTGCGGGCACATCCAACATGGAAACATCGCTATTACTACACTCAGTGGCTTTAAAAGTCCACTTAAAACTCTTTAGACACCTGTTTAAGCAGCTTCCACTGCCCACTTACAGGGGCCATGGGCATCTTTAACCCCCGACCCCCGCCAGGCCCTGCGGCCCCCCGCCCCCGGGTTTCTGTGGGCGAGTGCTGGCGTCAGGGAGCACCACTCAGTGTGACTACTGGCCTCTATAGCCTAGCAGTGTGTCTCCTCTGTCAGCGTGTGTGAGTCCATCTAAAGCAGAAAGGAAAGTTCCACCTGGAGCCCTGTGTCTCTCTGTGAGCGCGCTCCCCCGACACACAGTGTGGAACCGTGGGCCGCTGTCCTGGCGGCGAGGTCTGCTCACGGCTGCTTCAGAGGACGACTGGGCAGCAGCCACGTGAGAGAAGAGCAGCGCGGACGCTGAGCAACGCAGCACAGCCCAGGGAGGCCGGGCGCTGGCGGCGGCCACGCGAACACCCTGCCGGCCTCCTCTGCTCAGAGCCTGGCGCACACAGGCACTCGCGGGCTCGACACTCGGACTGTACACCGAAGGGGTTGGGCCCGGCACTATGCACACCGCAAAGTCACACATGACAGGAAGACTCTTACCTCTTCCTTACACCGATTTATAGGCAAATCGGGGTACGTATACGTTGTCTCTGGGATGCACGGGACATTGCTGGACTTAGCCAAAGGTGGCCTTGGACCTGGATTCAGACAAAATGAACACAAAGCTATTTCTTCTCTGAAAGAGACAAGGCAGCCCCAGCCGGTTTGGCTCAGTAAATAGAGCACTGGCCTGCGGACCACAGAGTCCCGGGTTCGATTCTGGCCAAGGGCACGTACTGCGGTTGCAGGCTCCTGGTCAGGGCTCGTGCAGGAGGCAACCAATCGATGTGTTTCTCTCACATCGATGTTTCCCTGTCTTCCCTCTCTTCCACTCTCCCTAAAACTCAAT
>NW_006292360.1:364950-365773 GCF_000327345.1 Myotis davidii
TGCATCAGTGATGCAGCACCACAAGCCCCACTGATCATATCAAACGGAGTCATAAAGTTTTCTGTCGGACTATCAGTGTACATGTATACATAAAAAATAAATATTTTTCATCATCATATACTGTGTTTTTGTCGCTCGAATGAATTTTGTTATTTCTTCAAGGTTCTTCACATACGTACACCTTAAGAGATATCAGGTAGGCGTAACATGTTCTCAAAAAATTAGGGTTGGCACGCAGAAGAATTTTGAGTCAGAGATTTTGCTGGTTTTGGCACGCACTCACAAAAAGGTTGCCCTCCCCTGCACTAGGCTCACCCTGAGAGGGTAATTCACGAGTTCCCTGGTCCCAGCTCATTGCGCATCTGAGTGGGGCGCTCTCCCATCCCCGCACCACAGCCAGCGCTGCTGCCAGGCACAGTGCTCCCTGCTCGGCAATGGCGCTCAATCAAAAGGCGAACACGCAGCACAAAACTCATTGGAAACGTCAACAGAACACTGTGTGAAGGGCTGGAGGTTGCTCCCTGCTACCAAAACAGCTGGTAGCAGACAACAGAACACAACTCGTGAGGTACAGGCACCAGAGAGCGGCACCCTCAGCTGGGAAAGACCAGGACGGGGGCCCCACCCACTCGCCGTGCTCCTGGGAGTTCCTCCTGTGACTCTGGACCTCTGCACCGACTTGACAAATTGACCAACATTAGAATTCATGGTCCACAAACTCCTATTGGGAATAATTTTACTTCCAAATTAAACTCTGCGGCCTCCATCTCTCCCAAGTCTCTGCCCAGCGTCCCTCCCTCCACCTTCCTCCCCCCCCCACCCC
>NW_006292360.1:365836-377963 GCF_000327345.1 Myotis davidii
CTGCCCAAGCTCTCCTCTGCTCTCTGTGTCCTCCCTGCGTCCAGGCTTATTAGCTGCTCTGATAACAGGTGATGGGAGGTAGCCACCTGCCTGTGTTTGCATCAGGGTGTGGCACTTTTCTAAACTTGAAAGAAGAGCCAGAGCTGTCAAATCTCTCAGAGCAGAAGAAGCTGCTGCTGGGCCATCAGAGGCCACTGACTTCGGGGGTGCCCGCTGCACCCACCCGGACAGCTTTCCAAGCCTCACAGCCTCCCCTCACTGTCCTCCCACGGCAGCTGGCAGGGAATGCGCTGCTACGCTCTCCAGGAAAAGGCAATGGATAAGTGAAGGCAAATCACAAACTCGACACAGCCAAGTGCAGTCCCAATGGGACATGGGAAGCACCCCAACCTCACAGCGGGCTGCTCGGTTCCCTGCTGTCTCTTACTGTAGGTAATTAACATTAAAATATCTTACACCCACTGGAAAGGTCTGGAGACCATAAGCCACGCTGGTTTCTGTTCACAAAGTCTCCCTTCTAGGAAGCTGAGTGGCGAGGGGTTCCACAGGACGGGGTGGCTTCCCGGAGAACATACTGTATTAACGTTTCTCACCTCAAACCCAAACCTGACGTCACGGGCAGCCAGCTGACTTCCTGCCCTGCTGATTGAAGCACGAGATTCCGTCTTCAAATAGGGGTCTGCAGGCTGCTTCTCCCGGTGTGGGCAGGCATCTCATACCAAGTTAAACCAGAACGTCTCCCCTTTGGGTTCTCATACGGGGAGGGGCAAGCGCGGAGCTGTGAGTCCGGGGAACAGCTGACTCCGGAGTCTCACTCACTATCGTGTCATTTATTTGTACAACTGCAGGCCTCTCTTGCCCGCCCTGAACACTCAGCAGAGGCCAGCCCTCAAACCAGAAGAGCTGCCAGCACTCAAGGACCCAAGTGAAAAGGCCGCAGCCCTGCCCTGACCGGTGTGGCTCAGCGGATAGAGCATCGGCCTGCGGACTCAAGGGTCCCAGGTTCGATTCCGGTCAGGGGCATGTACCTCGGTTGCAGGCACATCCCCAGTGGGGAGTGTGCAGGAGGCAGCTGATCGATGTTTCTCTCTCATCAATGTTTCTGACTCTCTATCCCTCTCCCTTCCTCTCTGTAAAAATCAATAAAATATATTAAAAAAAAAAAAAAAGCCGCAGCCCTAAGGACACACCCAGGACAAGGCGAACCTGCCATGTCGAAGCGGAAACCCTGACAACAGGAGCCAGTTTGGAGCCAGGCTCACAGGTAGAAGATGCTATTAAATCTCAATTTTTAAAAAATAATGTGCCTTTTTAAAAACCTTCATGTAGTGTCCTGCTGGTGGTTGGCGTTGGCCCTCGCCCCTGCAGGTCTGGGCTCAATGCCTAGGCCAGGGCGCTGCTGCTTTCTCCTCAGTCCTTGGCACCTCGGCAGTACTGACTCAGCGCGTGCCAGGGACTGTGGCGGGCACATGCTAAGTGAAGGCCCGGCCCCGCCGGCAGAGGCTGCCCTTTGCACAGCTGTGCTTCTGGAGACAGGTGTGAAAGGCCGCGCTATGGGTCCCCAGACAAGGGCTTCTGATGTGAGCTGGGGTCTCAGGAAAGTGGCAGCCGCTCCAAACGCGAGTCCAAACCAAGGCCACAGAGCAGACGCTGGAGTCGCAGGCCTCACGTGCAGCCCACTTCTTCCCCAGGGCCACTCCGCAGGCCGCACAGGGCTCCGAGCCCAGGGGCACTGGATGTGTGTAAAGGGCCAGTGGTCCTCGGTGTAGCCAGCGCGTCACCTGGCCCCAACGCCCTTCCCCAAACCGACACCCAGCCCATGTGTCTCCACACCAGCCTACGTGGCCCTCCTGCTGCCGCTGGAGCTGCACGCCCTCCCCATCAGGTCACCGCTCGCCCTCGGCCGCTAGGAGGCGCCCTGGCTTCCCAGAGAAACGGCTGAGCAGTCAGCGTTCTCACCGCACAGCTGGTACTTTTCTTAGAGACGCGAGAACCGGTGGGGGGGCAGTGGGAGGACACGCGCACTGAGAACCACCACTGCTGGTACCAACTTACTGGGTGTCCGACCAACTGGGGGGGCAGCTAAAGAGGCTGCACAGAGTCCACAAACATCCTCTTTAAGAACCGAAGGGTTGAGGAGACCATGCGGAGGCACCGGGCCAAAGTCGGCAACAGGCCAGAAGGCGGGGGAGGCACAGGTGAAAGGCCACCAGTGAGACAGCAACGTGAGGCACGTGACAGGAACGGGACCACAAAGCTCAGCGAGCAGGGGCACGGCAACGGCTCCGACCTCCAGAGCGAGGGCAGCACCAGCACCTCAGTTGTCAGGAAGCCCCGCTCAGCCCGGAGGATGTACCGTGTGCAGACTCTGCTCCGTGGCCTCTAAAGGCTCCTGAAGAGGAACTATTGCTCCACCCGACCTCTGTCCCTGGCCGGAGCCCGCACGCCGAGCAGGAGCAGAGCCCTCGCTGCCGGCTGCCCCGCGGGAGTCCGGGTGAGCAGCCTGTGACGCTGGCACCCGCGGTGACCAGCGCTGCTGCTACAGAAAGTCGTTCATCCAAACTCAGAGCAGAGTGGCCTGACCTTGAGGGCGGGTGCTAGCAAGGACCTTCACCTTCACGTTACAAGTTATGCTCTGGTTAGATTTTTGTCTTAATATACTTATTTTTCTTAAATGATAATTCTTAAATAAGTTTCTAATTAATAGTAAGATAACGTTATTAGTCTTCCAAAGAACAGACTATTTAGAACCTATATTCAAAAGAGAAAAATGATCACTTTAGCCCCCCAAATCCCAAATTAGCAAGCAGCATGAACTCTACTGACCAAAAGGCTACATCATACATTGTGCAGGTGATATATCATGGAATTGTACACTGAAACCTATATAATTTTATTAACCATCATCCCAAAAATTCAACTAAAAAGAAGAAGTTAACGTTTTAGCGAGTGAACAGCTCACACTTCCCATTTTGCAACAGGGAACGATGCCGGTTACCTGGCCCGCGGGCTGGGTGGTCACTGCCATGCATGTCAAACTCCTGTGCTTCGAGCTGTCGGTACTTGTTAATGTACTCCAGTTCCCCGCTCTTCTGGCTCAGTGACCTGCAAAGAGGATCAGAACTTAGTACACTGTTTCCAAAAGCCAAGGAGTCACCCTGCGCCGAATGCCTGAACACTCTTCACTAAGGCACAGAAGAAATGCAAATGGTCCATAAACAAGTAAAAGGAGCCGTAGCCGGTTTGGCTCAGTGGACAGAGCGTCGGCCTGCGGACCAAAGGGTCTCGGGTTTGATTCTGGTCAAGGGCATGTACCTTGGCTGCAGGCTCCTCCCTGGCCCAAGCCCAGGCCCTGGTTGGGGCTCGTGCAGGAGGCAACCAATCAATGTGTTTCTCTTACACTGTTGTTTCTCTCTGTCTTTCCCTCTCTTCCACTCACCCTGAAAATCAATGGAAAAATATCCTCAGTGAGGATTAACAACAAAAAAGCAAAAATACACTCAAATTCGTAGTCATTTTCCAAGCAGATGCAAATTGAAGTGATGCGAAACCATTCCTTCATCCTTCAAACTGGCAAATAAATAAATTCTTAGATTATAGGGAGGGTGGTAGATCGGTTTGGCATCTCCTCTGAAGGCAGGCCGCCTGCCGTGTCCATTAGAGCCCACAGCTCTGCAGCCAACACCTGTCCCCGCCACGGCTTCTGCAGAGCACGTGGGGGCAGGAGGCGCGGGCAAGGCGGCGCAGACGCCTCGGGGCATTCAGCGAGTGCTGCCTGTCGCCAGCACACGGGAGGCAGTCTCAGGCCCAGAGGCGCAGCAGCGACAGCCAAGCCCGGCCTCTGGAGTGTCATCCCAGGGAAGAGACATCCAGACCTGCAGGACATTCATTTGTGACAGGCAGGGCCTAAGGGTCCCGGGAGGCAGGGTGCCTTCTCATCAGACTTGTGAGAGTTAAAACCTGGGGGGAAAGGCCCCACAGAGGCTACGCTCACCTATGGCCTTCTCTTACTTAACCTGTTTCCTTTTTTAAAGAATGCCAACGGAGGCTATACCCACACTAACAGACACAAGGTCCCAAACAGCCTGGCTGGTGTGGCTCAGTTGGTTGAACAGTGTCCTGTGCAACAAAAGGCCGCTGGTTCGATTCCCGGTCAGGGCACACGCCTGGGTGTGGGTTCAATTGCTGCCTGAGCATACTGGAGACAGCCATTCAATGTTCCTCTCTCTCCCTCTCCCCTCCTCTCTCTAAAATCAGTTTTTTTAAAAATGTCCAAATCGTTCAGTGAGAAAAGACACTTGCACTGTGACATGCAAACCACCCGCGACACTTGGGGCTCCTGGGAGGGTCCACCTGGAAGGCGCTGCTGTCAGAAGGACGGTGATGCCAGCACTGAGGTGTGCAGTCACTTGAATACAATGGATTCGCATTAAAGGCGCCACTTGTCTGATACACCGGCCCCACCGGCGTTCTTCTGATCACAGTTTCCCTGCTATCTACTCCTATTCCCTCAGCACAGCGTCATTCAGAGCCTGGCGGCTGCAGTCGACTGGAGAGAGAAGGACCATGGGCAGTGTGGCAGCGGTGACAGGTTCCCAGGGAGAACGCAGCAGAGAGGAGAGGGGCAATGCTAATAGGACAAGGAGACATTTAGGCAAAGATCAGAAGAAAAATGAGAAGGGCCGCGCAGGTCTGCATGCGGACACAGCCAAGGCGGCCCAGAGGGCGGTGAGGGTCAGACCTGGCTGGGACCAAGCGTGCTCTGGGCAGAGCCAGAGGGGCCAGGTGGGGGGACGCGGGAAGCCTGCAGAGCCCTGAGCAGAAACCCTGTGCTGGTTCCGCAGCCTACATGCTCCAGGCGGCCTGCACCATGTCCGGGGCAGCATGAACCCCGGCAATCAGAGGCGGGCACCCGGGGAAGCAGCACAGAGGCCGCAGGGCACGGTCCCGAGCGCCGGCCGCCACCGCACTGGGAACCTCCCGGCTGCAGCTGATGGCGCCGCCTGCCCTGTGAGCAGCTGGCGCTGCGGTGGCCACACCTCGGCCTCTCTCACCACGACACGCAGGGCTAACGTGAACCAGTCTGTTCTTCACGGGTCATTTGGAGGAAAAGGCCGGAGAGAAAGATTGTGAAATGTCATCCAAGGCAAAGCCGCTGCGCTGTCATCGAACACAGGCCTGGGGAGGGGACCCCGCCTGCTCCTCAGCCAGACCCGCCTGCGCCCTGGCCCTCAGCACCTGCCAGACAGGCGGTGGTCGCTACAGTGAGTCACATGTCCTCACGGCTCCATTTTCCCGGCCTTAATCCATTCCTGCCTCAGCACCGTGCTTCCAGAGATCGCATGCACGTCAGCTATCCGCTTGCATACACATGGCCTCCACTCGCTGTGACCCGCCTGCACACCCTCCTATTCAGAAAGAAACGAGTAGAGTCACGGCTACGACCCAGCGCACCCTGACCCAGCGCGCTCTGCCCCTTTTACTTGGTTATGGGACTCGCTCAGAGCGGGTGCTTCGCAAACAGTCCAGCCTGGTCCACTTTCCCTGCTGTCACCACAGAGGACAGGGACCTGCTCCCCATGCTTGGGAGCGAAGCTGAAGAATCAAAGCAACAAGGTTATTTTTGGAGCTCCGGAGGCACGAACTGCAGCTCCACTGTGACCCGCAGCGCACAGCAGGCAGCGGCAGGCGACAGCCCCACGTCCTGGGGGCACATCTGCTGGCTCGGCGTCCACATCCCTCCCGACCCATGCCTGAACGCATCGAGGGCCAGCACCGGGGCCGCGGGCATCTTTTCAGATGACTGAGCTGCATTCAAAAGGCAGCCTTATGTAAGTGGTGCAGCTTCGGTAGTAAGTTATTTTTGTCGTTTCTTCCGCTTGCTTACAAGGTGAATTAATGAGCGCTCTCCACGGGAAGACTTCACAACCTCGTTCCTAACATAGAAAGTTATTTATTTCAAGTGCAGCCCCAGTGGTGAGCGCGGAGGCGCCTTCCGCAGGCACAGCAGGAGCAGCGGAGGGGCCGAGGGAGCCGGCGGCAGCACCCCGCAGCGGACCGCAGCCCCAGGTACGCTCTGACCCCTGTCTGTCCAAGCCGTGTCAAGCATGTTTCCGGAGCACTTGGCTGTATGCTAATATTTTAAAGTGTCCTAAGAACTTTTAAGAGCAAGTGTTCAGTGTGACTCTCAGAAAATGTTCAGTGTGCAGATTCTCTCTCACTTTGTGTATTTCCTTTCTGCTTAGCTACACAAAGTATTTTTAAAGCTTGGTTCAGGGCACCAACCTAGTTGGGAATTAAAAGACTTTACTCACGTTTCGATCTTACTTTGCTCTGTATATCTAACCAGTGGAAAATTCATCCACTTTCCTGGGAAACGTATTATGATGAGACTAATATTTGCTCATCAGAACCGTGACACTGTATGCAAATAAACAAGTGGGGACACTCCCACAGGCCAGATGCCACTCTTCGGCTGGATGAGGTGGCCCAAGCACAACCCCTGCCAAGCGGCGCGCCGCCCGGGCTCCAAGGCCGTGGCCAGGACACTCCTGCGGGAGCTACAGTGGCACCTGCAGGAGCGAGAGAGGTTCATACAAGAGATGGACCATGAGCACCCCGGGGCGCGGGCGGGTGTGGAGTACACCTGGCTGAGAACCTACCAGAACCCCCACACGACCATCCCCGCTACTGAACAGAGGCAGCTGGAAGCTCTCTGTGCGCAAGTTCAGCCCTGCCAGGCGGGAGCCATTCTCAGCAGGTAACAGCCCCCACTTCCTCCTGATGCCCGTACTGCGGGTGTCAGCACTCACGCATCCAGGCGGGCAAGGGCCCTCTATCAGCAACCGAACACCTACGAGAACTACCTGTCACTACCTTACTGGCTAGACGTGTTTTCCGTCACTGAGATCCCTGTCCTAGACGCATAATTAAGCCGCGTGCAGACCCACAGGTGGGCACTGCCACGCGGCCACGGGACAGGCTGCATGTGGGAGGCGGGGGTGGAAAGGGAACGGCCTGACCCACGTGTGCGTCACTGCTTGCCTCTAGGTTTCGAGAAGTTCTGGCAGAAAATGATGTGCTGCCCTGGGAAATTGTCCACATCTTCAAGCAAGTTCTGGAGGACGCCCTGGGTAGCCCTGCGAAAGGCGGGCAGCCGGGCCTGGCGGTGGGGGGGGTGGGGGACAGCGCCCGGAGTTCAGACCAGGATGAGATTCCCACCATTTCCAGTTACGTGGACCGACACGTGGAGAACAGGCTCCCCACATCCTCGCGCAGGACGTGGAACCTGCCGTATGACCCCCCGCCCAGCTAGGCTGCTGGTGACCAGCGGTGCTGCAGGACCCTGGCCGTGTCGGAGCCTCATATTTGGAATAAGGTGATGTGAGCCACGTTTCTCTCTGTCGCGAGGTCCAAGTTAAAAATCCCTGTGGCGTGTCCTGTTTTAGACAGTGTTCCCTCTGAACCCCTCCAACAGTGCAATGTTTATTAACAACTAAAATGTTTCCTAAATATTTTGAAAAAAACATTTGAAGTATTTTCTTATACTGCAAAACATCTCGCAGGAACTAGGGCATCTACCAGTGTGCAGTCGGAAATTTGACAAATTCTGTGTGAAACCTCATCAACCTGGACTTTGATTCTAAGATGAAGCTACACACAGAACAAAATAAATGAGTGGCGTGAATCCTCTCTCCCGTGACTGTGTTGCCAGGGCATCCTCTCAGAGGGGAGACCCGCGAGGCAGGCGTGAGGGCAGCGAGGGGCAGGCGTGAGGGCAGCGAGGGGCAGGCGTGAGGGCAGCAGTGAGGGCAGCGAGGGGCAGGCGTGAGGGCAGCAAGGGGCAGCAGTGAGGGCAGTGAGGGCAGCAGGCAGTTTCATCTGGATACAAATTCAGTGTAGAAAAATGTTCCCCTTCGAGTGAATTCGAGCACGTTGGGATCTGGAGAGATAGCATTTACTTTTAACTGCCTATTCATTCAGCCTCAAAAAGAAACCCCTTGCATGTTTGCTCAGGACAAATGATGCTACTGGTTGAATACTAAGAACTGTTTTGATCTGACAAAATTTACTATCTGTGTACCTACGGGGAGCAAAAACAAATTGTGGGCTGGTAAAATTTAGTGCTTATTTACAAGCTTTATTTCCCTTGGTTCCCCAAATTTGCACGCATAGGGAGGGGTGAGGGCAGCGAGGGGCAGGCGTGAGGGCAGCAAGGGGCAGCAGTGAGGGCAGTGAGGGCAGCAGTGAAGGCAGCGTGAAGACAAAGCTTCATCCTGACACTCCATTTTTAATCTCAGCTCAATTAAGGGAAAGTATAAAATCACAGTGTGTCAGATCAGGAAGAGATGGCCCGCGTTAACGTTAATAGCTGCTACTCTCGAAGAAAACAATGCTGACGTGTACTTCACACCAATATTATGTTCATTTAAAATAGCAACATATTTAATATCTAATTTAAAAATTTCATAATTTCACTAAAGTAGGAAATTATTCATTAGTCATTTATTTTTATGATCAAATGCTAGACTTTACCATTCTTGTTTGTTTGTTAATCCTCACCCGAGGATATTTTTCGAATTGCATTTAGAGAGAGAGTGGGAGGGGGAGACAGAGAGAAAGGAACGTGAATGTGAGAGACACACCAGCTGGTTGCCTCCCACACAGGAGAGCAAGCCTGCAGGAGGCACGTGCCCTTGACCGGAATCGAACCCAGGACCCGTCAGTCGGCAGGCGATGCTCTAGCCACTGAGCCAAACGGGCTAGGGCTAGCCTTTCCCATTCTTAAAGGTAATTCCAAGGAACCTAATATCTATAATTTTATATTTGGAGATTTGTGGGGGGTTATTTTTCACCTAAAAAGTAAGAAAAAAGAACAGAACATACACGCCAAAGCCCGCGCCGGGCCGGCCTCCCTGTGGCCCCAATCCCAGCCGCGCAATAAACAGGGGTACCCGACGAGGGTTCGATGGACGGGCCCCTGAGGAGCCCGGAGGGGCCGACACTAAGGAGCCGCTGGCTGCGGTGCCCTGTTCCTCCGTGTCCAGGAGGCACCGCCCAGGGCGCTCCCATCGAGGGGCTTCTCGCAGGAACTCCCTGTGCGCGGTCAGCATCCCCGGGAGCACAGCTGCCGCCTGTGCAGAGACCCAGGACGCAGCCCACAGTGCCCGCGTCCACGCGTGCCAGGCACTGAGCAGGGACTGGCTCCGTGGGCCGGCGCCCCAAAGGCTCGCTTCCTGTGCTGCCGTCACTGACAGGCCTGCCTGGCTCTATGCCGCCCGCAGGCCCTGCGTGCTTCAGAGAGGGAAGGCGAGGCGACCCGCAGGGGCGAGTCTGTGAAGCCG
Organism: Myotis davidii; assembly: GCF_000327345.1. NCBI lineage: Eukaryota > Metazoa > Chordata > Mammalia > Chiroptera > Vespertilionidae > Myotis > Myotis davidii. The sequence goes on from NW_006292360.1 coordinate 375,181, forward strand.
CTGTGCCAACGGGCCCAGCTGATGGCTAGCATTTTAGTGAAGGTATGTCCACAGGTTCAAACATACTGTACTGCATGCGTGCAGGCCACAGCATGGTGTGAACGTGGCTTTTACAAGCTCTGGGAACCCACGTTCACGTGACTCCCTTCACGGTGACACTCGCTGGTTGCGTGGTCTGGGACCGAACCCGCGGAGTCTCTGAGGTGTGCCTGTGCCACAACCTCAGCTTAACACACAGCCCTGTGGGACCGCAGGTCTGTAAGCCGGAAACGCAGGGAAACGCACGGGGTCCCCTGCGGAGGGTCCCACAGGCCAGCATCAAGGTGCTCACAGGGCTGCGTCCCCACTGGAGCCTCATTCATGCGGCCAAACTCAGTGCCTTGAGGTTGTAGGTCTGAGACCCCCTTTCCTTGCTGGGGAGCATCAGCTGGGACCAGTCCAGGCCCTGCATGCCCACAGCCCGCAGCCCTTCTCTGCTTCCCTGAGGCCTCATCTAAGGAGACCAGGCTAGTCCCTCTCCTGCCTGAAATCCCCGACGCATCAGAGGTCTCTGCTTTGAAGGGTGCATGTGACTAGACAGCCCAGGTAGGCTCCCTCCTCTCGGCTCTGAACCCTCGAGTGCGCTGCGAAGTCCCTCTGCCGTGTCACCCGGCACAGGCTCCAGGGACAGCTCTGGGCCATCACCTCCCAGGACTTCCTCCTGGAAGTTGAGCAACAAGCCACTCTCCCACCCAACCCTTTTCTCATGTACAGTCGGAACGCCACCCCCCCTCCTCCCCCCACACACACACAGCTGTGTGGAGGGCTAACAGGGCTCCACGGTGCTTCCCTGTGCCCACCACGCGCGGGCCTGGCATGAGATGTGCGCGTGTGCAGGCCAGGACGCTCCTGTCAGGAGGAGATGGAGACAGACGATGGTGACACTGTTTGCCTGCACCCGTCACTCTCCTGGCAATTTCACCGTAATGTTAGACACCGATTGTAATGATTTTTAGAATGGGACTTATGTTTTGTCTTTTCATTTATTTTACAAAAGTCTCAGTCCATAAAGGACTGGAAATTTAAAGAACTGATCCTTAGTAGCTACAGGGACACTTAAATCTACACTATCATTTCTGACAAGGTTAATAATTTACTTCCAATATCACACCACAGCGAGTTATTTAAAAGCAATGCTGTTCTGTCCTCCTAGTCTAGGGAGCAAGCTGGGGGGCGGGGGGGTAGGGTCAGTGAGGAGGGCAGCCTGCGGGTCACTCAGCAGGGGAAGCCCAGGGAACAAAGGCACAAGCACATGAGCACAGGGTCTCTGCCCTCCTGCCGCCAGGAAACAGAACCCCCGAGGCCCCGGTGCACCTGAGCCTGCACAGGCTGGGCCACCACCAGAGCCTGACCCACAGGTCAGACAGAGCAACAGACAAGGTCAACTTAAAATACAAACAAAACCACTCTGCAGGCTGTAAAGGGCCTCGAACTGGGGGGAGGCGCCAAGCAGGGAGGCAGACGCTGGGAGCTAGAGGTGCCTCCAGGGCCTTGAGAGAGAGCAGGTGTCCTCACCAGGTCTGGCCCCTAAAAACAGCGGGCGTCCCCTGCCTGTGCCACCAAAACCACATGACCAGACAGCAGCTGCTACATCAAACAACAGAGGGGAGCCGAGCGCCCACAAAACCCAACAAAGCTCCAGCTTTCAGGCTCCGTGGTATTTGTCCAACTGCATTGAAAACGTCTGACCCCACAAAAGCCTGGCCTGGGTGCTCACGGCAGCTTTCCTCGTGGTTGCCCAAACTCGGAAGCCGCCCACGTGACCTCCAGTAGGTGGTACCTAGACATGGGATGTGCCTGAGCACTTGAGAAGGAGCTCTCCGGCCATGAAAAGGCCTGGAGGAACCTTAATCGCGTCTGGCTAAGTGAAAAAGGCCAATCTGAACAGGCTACGTACCTGTGATCCCAGCCAAGGAACATTCTGGAACATGCAAAACAACAGAGAGATTAAAGAGACCAGCGGTGGCCAGGGCGGGGGGCATGAATAGGCGGGGCGGGGCAATTTTCAGGGCAGGGAAACCGCTCGGTGTGATGCTGATGGGGACGCATGCCCTTGTACATTCGCCCAAACCCACAGACTGCACAACAAACACCAAGAGGGAACCCCCTTCTTAGCTACGATGTGTCCACACCGCTTCATCCTTTGCAACAAGCGTAGCCCATTAGAGCAAAACGTTAACAATAGGGCAAATGCTGGCGGTGTTGGGATGGGAGTGGGGGGGTTCACAGCACTCTGCACTCAATTTTTATGTAAAATTCAACTGCTTTAAAAAATGACTCAGCCCAGCCCAGCCACGTGGCTCAGTGATTGAGGATTGATCTAGGAAGCAGGTCAGGGTTACATTCCCTGACCGGTCCGGGCACAGGCCCGGGTTTCAGGCTCCATTCCCAGTGTGGGGCATGCAGGAGGCAGCCAAACCATGGTTCTCTCTCTTCATTGATGTTTCCCTCTCCCTCTCCTTCTCTCTCTAAAAGTCAATAAAAAAAAAAATAGAATATCCTATCTAATAAAAGAGAAACATGGTAATTGCCGTACGACCACTACCCTTCCCATTGGCTAATCAGGGAGATATGCAAATTAACTGCCAGCCAAGATGGCGGCCAGCAGCCAGGCAGGATGAAACTAACATGAGGCTTGCTTGCTTCAGTGACGGAGGAAACCAACGTTCCCTGCCTGCCTTGCAGGCGTCTGAGCCTGCAGTTTGAAACATTTTAACAAATATAGAAGCTACAAAAAAAACCCA
>NW_006292360.1:378991-382486 GCF_000327345.1 Myotis davidii
CCACAGTACCAAAAGCTATTTTTTTAAAATTGTTTTAAAAAAAGAAAGAAAGAAAGTGCAGCCGCAGTCAGAGTAGGCGGGCTTGTCCCATTGGTGCCCCGAACGGCACTGTTACCAGACAGGGCCCCCGGCCCCCGGCCCTGAGCGGGGCTGCCTCAGCGGCCAGGTGTGCGTGGTCCCTGACCTTGTGCAGGAAGGATCCACACAGGAGTCCAGGTGACCATGAGGGCACGTTTGTGAGAGCTGAGGACGGTGCAAGCAGGAAGGGCCAAGCAGAGAAGCAACAGGAGAGCCCGGGCTGGGCTGCTCTGGCTCCCGGGGACGTCAAGAGAGGGGCCTGGGAGACGGGGTCGGGGTGAGCCCAGTGAGCTGTCACTGCCCATTGCTCCGGGTTGCTAGCCTCTCGGGGTCCTTAGCCTTTAGAGAGTGCCCGCCTGTGGGAGAAGGGGAGGGGGGGAATGATGCAGTGTGCTCCCCAGAGGGAGAGCGCTCTGGGCTCTTTGTCTTGAGGGTTTCCTCTCTCTCTTGCAGGCCAGAATTTTCAGGGGTCTCGGGAGGATTTAGCCAACTATTCACTTGTTTTCCGTATGTGCTCTTTCGGGGTCGTGGTCTCCACCGATTGGTCAGCGCCAGAGCAGGCGGTTCATTGGTCACTGCAGCTGGTCCTGGTATATCACCCACTTGGTTTTGCTGCTTTTCTGGGCCTGGAGCTGAAATACAACCGAGGCCTAGATGTCATCTCTAGGGAGGTGACCTTCATTGTCTGGCTGTAAGTTACTCGGCCAGTTGGTTCGGCTATCTCAACCTCCCCATTCTGCTTGCGAGGAATTTTCCAGCTTCTTACTATCCTGACTCAGCACGGAGCTGGGAGTCCCAGGCCCAAGTCCTGGCCACGCCACTAACCTACATTACGAGCTCCGGACCCTGTATTATATTCCGAATACTGCAGCCTCCAGTGGCATGATGTTTGGCTGGGGACACGGAAGGTCACAGGCCAGTGGAGACCGCGGACCCTGGAGGGTTTGCATATTGGCGTTCCCAGAGCAGCCCGCGCTGCACGCCCAAAGGGAAAACAGCCGATGCATGAAGCAGCCCTCTCCCTCAGCAGCAGGAGCCACGGCCGAAGGGCCTTCACGTCTCTGCTGACCTCCCCAACCACAAAAGGCCGCATCTGCACTTTGAGTGAATCTGCTGGGGCGGCCGGTTCTTTCAACATTGTTGTCTTTGAAGATGCGTTGGATTTGCAATGAAAGACATTAAAAATCTGTTGATCTCCAGTCAGGCTTGAAGTTCAAAAGCTTTGTCTTGAAATAGCTCACAGCGAGGCTCTTCAAGTTCCCCCTAACGTGTGTTGCCCTCGGCAGCTTTCTAACTCGTCATAGGTCTGAAACACTCTTTTTCCGAGAGAGTGGTTCCCAGGCCTGGTCGTCTCAGGGCTCCTTTACACTCTGAACAGTAACTGGCCGGTGTGGCTCAGGTGGTTGGAGAGTGGTCCCATGCACCGACAAGTCGCAGGTTCGATTCCCAGTCAGGGCACAGGCGTGGTTTGCACCTTTGGTCCCAGTTGTGGCAGGTATGGGAGGCAACGAATGGATCAGTGTTTCTCTCTCACATGGATGCTTTTCTTTCACATTGATGTTTCTCTCTCTCCCCCTCTCTCTTCTCTCTCTACCCGTACATCAAGGTGGAGGGTTCGATTCCCAGTCAGGGCTCATACTCAGGTTTCGGGTCCCCTCCCGTCCGGGTGCATGCAGGAGGCAACTGATAGACCGATTTCTCTCTCTCCCCCCTCTTCCTCTCTCTAAGATTAATTTTTTTAAAAAAACTTACAAAAAATAAAGCCATGTGATGTTAAACAAATATTTTTTTATGAAAAGTAACTAAAATATTATTTTTCCTGTGGGAGAAGAGTGACACGTGTACATTGTCAATGATCTCTTAATGTGGCCGTGCTGGGAGACAGCTGAGACCGATTTCTCTCTCTCCCCCCTCTTCCTCTCTCTAAGATTAATTTTTTTAAAAAAACTTACAAAAAATAAAGCCATGTGATGTTAAACAAATATTTTTTTATGAAAAGTAACTAAAATATTATTTTTCCTGTGGGAGAAGAGTGACACGTGTACATTGTCAATGATCTCTTAATGTGGCCGTGCTGGGAGACAGCTGGACTCATACCTGATGTCATGCTCTTGTGACATCACAAGTCACGCAGCCTCTGGAAGACTCCACCCGGCCCTGGTGAGAGAAGCCAGTGAAAAAGGACATTCGCATCTGCCCATTGCGATGAAACAGATTTGACCCCCAGGAGGGGCTTGGAAACCCCCAAAACCGTACTCCCTAAAATGGCCAGCCTTCAGGTTTTGCACGCGGCCTCCTGTGCTTCTGAGCGGTCTTCTCCTGGAAGCAGAACGCGCCCCCCCCCCCATCCTTCCCTCAGAGCTCATTTCCTTCTGCCTGAATAATGAACTGTTCACTTTTTTTTCTTTTAATGCGAATCTACTGGTGATTATTCCCTGTCTTGGTTTGTCTGAAATGTCACTTCACCTTATTCACTAAATGTTAACTTCCTTATGCACTGAACGCTAGGTTGGCAGTTGTGTTTAGTTTTCCGTGGTTTTGTTTTCAGGTTTCGAGGCATCCGTTATTTTCCTGTACCCGCCTGCTTGGCTTCCATCAGGCCTTTTGAGTCTGTGCTGTGACTTTTCTTCCACCTCTCCTGGAAATGTCTCAGCCATCTGTCTCCCAATGTTCCTGCCCCGTCTCTCATTTCCCTCTAAGACTCCAGTTGCACATCGGGCGCCTCCCTTGCTGCACCCTCTCTCTGAACGCTTGTCGCTGCATTTTTGAATGGTTTCTTTTGTCTTCCAATTCAGGTAAGTCTTCAACAATCTCACCCGCTGCCAAACACATCCCATTCCTCTTCGGCTCTTTTTCAGATCCGGTAAGTGGTTTTCTTTTTGTTTCACTGGTTACAATCTTCTGCTGAAATTTTCAGTCTTGGTTTTGTCTCCTTGCCCAGGGAGGTGGCGCTTTTTGAAGGCTGAGTCTGTTGGGTCCAGCGCTTGAGCCCGGTGCGCGTCTGCAGTGGCTCTTGCGTGGAATCGCAACGCACAGAACAGGTGCACACGTGCATGCGGGGCACACATGTTAATACAAAGAGAAATGGCAGGAAAACCGCAGAGACCGGACACTGGACTTCCCGGGCTTCAACAGCAAAGAAAGACGGTCCCCTTTTCAGGTTGACCAACTCGTCCGCTCTGTCCAGGCCCTTCCCGGTTTCCGCACGGAGTCCCGCGTCGGGGACAAATGCACACGGTTCGTCAGCTTATTATGACACCACAGCCCCACGCCACCCACCCTCCCCTGCCCTGCGCCTCCAAGCTGCAGCCTCGGTGCGGCCGCTGGGGGCGCTGTGGTGCGCAGGCGCCGCCTGGGTCGCGCTCTGGCTCTGGGGCGCCGCTCCTTCCGCCTTCCCGGCAGGCCCTGGGCGGCGCC
>NW_006292360.1:382725-385654 GCF_000327345.1 Myotis davidii
AGCCCCAGCCGAGAACCCGAACCCGCCTGCAGTGCGTCCTCCCCGCACCCCTCAGCTCCCCGCGCACACTTGTCCCGGAGCTACACTGCGCCTCTGACGTGGGGGAGCGAAGTGGGGTCCAGGGGCGACGCTTGGGCTGTATGGACCGGAGCCTGCGCGCCCGGGTCTGGCCGCCGCGGCGAGGGAGGGGGTGGCCGCTGCGGCTGCGCCGAAGCCTCTGCGGGGTGCACGGCCTCGGCGGACACCCTCTGACCTTTGCGGAGGACGGGCCTCGGAAGGCAGGTGCTGGGAGGCCCGCCCACGGGGCTGGGGATGCGAGGGGACGGTGGCTCCAGTAGCGAAAGGGGCGGGAGGTCTCGCCATTAAATGTTGAGGACATGTCAGCTGTCCAGCCACATGTGGCAACTCGGGGTGAAAGGAAAGTTGGGGCGCCTGGCTGGTGCCGCCCAGTGGTTGCGCGTCCATCAGGGCGCCTGGGTTGCAGGCTCCATCCCCAGTGCGGGGCGTGCGGGAGGCAGCCAGCCAGTCATTCTCTCTCATCGATGTTTCTACCTCTCTCTCCTCTGAAATAAATGAAAACTTTAAAAAAAAAAAAAAAAGGAAGGTTGGGGGGAAGGTAAGAGTTGGCATTGTACCCGGGCCGTCCCAGGCAACTAGGTGAGAAGACGATGCCGGGACCCTGGGCCCTGAGCTGGAAGTCGGGGTGACTAGCGGTTCTTCGGTCCCTCTTACCTCCTGTGCAGCCTCCAGACCCTCATCGGGCCGCTCGGAGGGCCTGGCCGAGGGCGTCCCCTCTGCCCTGAGGCTGGGTGTCCACATCCTTCCTGCTGCTGCTGCTGCTGCTGCTTTTCAGGCCGCTCACTGAGTTTTACTCCACACCAGGCACCACGCCGGGTTTCACGTCTCGAATTCCGGGGAGCTCCTGGGGGGCAGGAGGAGGGCTCCCTGCTTCTCAGAAAGGGAACTTCTGAACCAGCAGCGTTGGGACCTGCCCGAGGTCGGGAGAGAGCAGGCAGAGCTGGTCCAACAGAACCTGGGGTTCCAGGTTCTGCCCCGTGGCCCCTGGCACCCTCCTCCCCACCCACTGCGGGCGCAGGAGACGAGGCTGCCCTCGGGCACCTTCCCAGCCAGGTTGGGTTCGTGGAACCTCATTCTGACGGAACATCTCAGTGCAGAGTGAGGACGGGGGGTGAGGGCTCAGGGGTGGCCACGGCCCATCCTCCGAGGTCCGTCCTCCAAGCGTCAAGCCTCAGGCCCAGCAAGCTCTCTGGGACGAGCTGGCAGCCGGGCCTGGCTGAGGACAGGCTGCCTTCCCCAGTGCCCACGTGTAGGGCTGGGGAGCGGGGAGGGATAAGGTGTGGGGCACGTGGTCGCGCTGTGAGATGTGCGTTACGTTTTTGGGATAAAAGCTGAGCTGTGCCGCGCCTCTGGGCCCTTCCCTAGTCCCCCGTGGTATTGGGTATAACAAGCGCTCGACATAGGACACCCCGACATAGGACACCCGGCGCTGAGGTGGGTGCTGTTCACCCTGCTTTACAGGTGAGGAAACAGGCCGACTGGCTCAGCTGGAGGGGCAGGGCCAGGGTTAGAACCTGGGCGGCACAGTGGCCTTCCCAACCCGCCCCCCCTTCCCCCCCCAGCTCCGGCTGGCCTGGGGTCTGGGCGCATACCCGGCCACCTAGTCCGTGCTCACTCACGTTTGCCGGGTGAACAGCGACCCCGCGGTGCAGGTGTCTGTGCGGAGACCAGGGGAAACGAGGACAGCTCTGCAGCGAGGGGAGGGGAGAGGAGGTCGGAGTGGGGGTGAGGACGCAGCACCAATGGTGCAAAGTAGCCTTTACAAGTGAAAGGAAGGACGAGAGCTGTGAGGTGGTTTGAACGTCTGTAGGCAGTAGACCAGCTGTTTCTACAGGGCTCACCTGAGGATGGGTTTTTGTTGATTTTTAGAGCGGGGGCGGGCGGGTGGATAGAGAGAAACTCGATTGGTTGCCTCCCGTACACCCCGACCAGGATCGGCCGCAGCCTTGTGTGCGGAGTGAGACACCCACCCACGGAGCCGCCGGCCAGCGCTGTCACAAAACTGATTCAAGTGAAAGTGGGGGGGCTCGTTCAGAGTCTGTAGTAAATGATAAGCGTCATCGAAGCGTTCCTTTGAGACCTACACATGAAAGTGCTGTGTAAGTTCAGGAATGGAGGGCTGTCGATCAGATCCGGCCATTATTCATGAAATAATAATCGAGCTCTTAGGAAGTGGCCTGTCTTAAGCTGCCTGCTTTGTGTTCAGCACTGGGCTTGGAGACTGGGGCACATGCAAAGCATTGTGACCCTAGTTAACACGGGTTTATTGTCTAATGGAAATTTGCTGAGAACGGAACTTAAAGGTTGCACCAAAGAGAACATGAGGTGGTGGACGTGTTAACTACTGCACGGGGGAACCCTTTCACAGCGTGTACGTGTATGAAGCCACCGCCACGATGCACACTTTAATATACATATATATGTGTGTGTGTGTGTATATATATATATATATATTTTATTGATTTTTTATAGAGAGGAAAGGAGAGGGATAGAAAGTTAGGAACATCCATCAGCTGCCTCCTGCACACCTCCTACTGGGGATGTGCCCGCAACCCAGGTACATGCCCTTAACCAGAATCGAACCTGGGACCCTTGAGTCCACAGGCCGATGCTCTATCCACTGAGCCACACCAGTCAGGGCAACGATGTACCCTTTAAATACCTTGCAGTGTTATGTCATGTCAGTTAAACCTCCGTGCAGCTGACACCTGAAGAGCGAGCACCGAGTTGCAGCTGTTGCTGTGCACCGGCCTGGGTGTTGTTCCCATGGGAGGTCATCCTGCCTTGACCATGTTCTTGTTCTGCTTGGAATGCCAATAGTTCTGCCCGGCCAGTGTGGCTCAGTGGTTGA
>NW_006292360.1:385842-389433 GCF_000327345.1 Myotis davidii
GGACCAGAATCGAACCTGGGCCCTTTCATTTCACAGGCCGACGCTCTATCCACTGAGCCAAACCAGCCAGGGCAAAAATATCTATATTTTTAAATGCCAGCTGCTCTCAGCATGATGATGCAAACACGTGTTCCCAGTTTAAAGTTGTAAAGGTGGTGTGTGATCGGGCAGGACATTCGTGGAGGGCAGCCCTTGGGGGGCATTGCTGACTGCAGGATGGCATAGGCTTGAGGAACGAGGGTGGCTGACCGAGAACTGCTGGCCCAGTCGGCGTTGCGGGAGGGTGCAGCTCAGAGCCGAGAGCAGGGGCCTGTGGGGGGCGGGGGGGCAGTGGAGGGGGCGTCTGGCATCAGCAGATCCCCGATGAGTCGTGGGAAAGAGCATGAACTGCATGAATAGACCGAAATCTGCCATTTCTGTTTGAAACCATAGTCGTGTTACTAGTTCTCACTGCTTTCTTTCCAGATGTTTCAGAGCCTCGTGAGAAATGTGTGGGTCCCCATGAAGCCCTACTACACCCAGGTTTACCAGGAGATCTGGGCGGGCATGGGGCTGATGAGCCTCATCATCTACAAGATCCGCAGTGCGGGTGAGTGTCCTCGGGTTGCACTCCTGGGGTCGGGGCTGTAGTTCTTACCTGGGAGTGACCATCGGGACCCACTGGGCCTCCGTGAAAATGTGGGGAGCACACGGCGGCCGAGAGCTGTTTGGGGAAATAGGAATAAGACGTGGCCATCAGGGAACGGACTTTCCTTAGGTTCGGCCCGTGGTGTTTCGAATGCGTAGGAGAGAACCTTAGCTTTAAGAAATGCAGACTGGCTTTTCGGGGGTGAAGTCCTGGTATACAGTGTTTATTGCTCCTTTTCCATTGAGTGTTTGAAAAGAGTCATGGCAGGGTGACCATCTCGCTCTCCGAGGAGCAGAGGTGGGGCCCAATCACGCACTGACAGCGATTGGTTCAAAGAGGAGAAACAGGAGGAAATGTTCCAGTTGCCAGACGAGGGCTTGGGGGGTGGTGGGAGCCAGCGCTCCCTCGGCCGTGAGACGGGGCTCCCCTCGGCCATGAGACGGGGCCCCTCGGCCGTGAGACGGGGCTCCCTCGGCTGTGAGACGGGGGGCCCCTCAGCCGTAAGATAGCGCCCAATTCTGAGAGCTCCCTGTCGGCTCTGACCAGGCCGTGACCTTCCCGCCACGTGCTGGTCCCACACTGAAGTGGCTCCGGGCTTTTGTAAAGCACTGATCGCTTTTTCTTTCTTTTCTTTCAGATAAAAGAGCTAAAGCTCTGAAAGGTGAGGTGTTTGCTTTTTCAGTGGGTGGGAATGAGAGCCCCACCGGACTGGGGAGGGAGTCGGGGCCTGAAGGGAACGGAGAGGGTGCGATGGGGGCTTGCGAAGGTGAAGCCTGCTTCTCGGGGTCTGATGTTAGAGGCGGCGCTCACCCGTGTGCAGCAGGAGGGAGCATACAGGCAGGGAGCTGGCGCCCCTGTAGGGAAGCCCCAGTTGCTGGGAGCACCCCGCCTGGTCGGGGTGTGAGGGGAGCCCCATGATTTAGGCCCTGGTGCTGGGCAGGTCTTCACGTCGCTTCCCGAGTGACAGTGAAACGCTGTCATCTGAGCCCTGCACGCCCCGGGCTGCCCCTGGCCCTTGGGGGCGGGAGACATGACATGGCCCGCCGTCCATCTTGCACCTGCGAGTGAGCTGCGTGCACGCGTGGGCGGCCCGTGTAGAAACAGCCTCTTCGTACGATGGGACATGCTTACACTTTCTGGCTTGTTGAGGCTGAGACAGTAAACTGCACTCTGCTTGCTCTTCCTAACTATCTGTTGTGCTTCTTTCCAAAGGTTCGAGTCCCGCACCTGCTCATGGTCATCACTAGCAGCCGGGCCGAGGGCGCAGCGGGGAGCGTTGGCTGTTAGATGGGGACGAAGGACAGTATCTAGAAGTGCCATGCCCTTGCTGGCATGAATAAACATACCTTAGACACCACGCCTGCGCGCTCTCCCTCCCCCCGCCTGCGCCTGCCGACCCCACACGGACCTCTGACAGCAGAAGCAGCTGGGCGCTCCCTGAGCCGGTCGGCCTAGGGGCCCCCAGGACTGGTGCCAACATCTCAGTTCTCGTAGTAGTTGGGGGTCAGGCCTAGGCACTCTCCCGTCTGGTGCTCAGTGCCCGTAAGCTTGCCCACCGGGCTCTCCTGCGTCCTGGGAGGTGGGGGTGACGATGTGCACGTTCTGACTTAGAGCCGTTGGGAGGGGGGATGGAGAAGCATCCAGCTAAAATGCTTTAGAAAGAAGTCCCATTAGATCGCATGTGGGCGGAGGTAGACGCTCAGGACGTCATCAGGAGGCAGTCATGACATTCAGAACCATCGATCCTTCCCTCCGGTGAGGCTAACGCCACACGAATCCTGTGTGACCTTCTCTGCACCTAAAGCCGTGACCACGCCCTCAGAGCTGTTTTCTTTAACCTTCCACAGCGGTGAGCTTGGAGGCGCAGGGCGCCCAGTGTGAAACCTGGGTCCTGGCAGGTTAGGGCTCTGGCTGTGGAACAGAGATCACGCTGTGGCCTGGTCCCTGGCTGTTTCCTTCCCTGCTCTTCCTCTGCGTCTCCGCCATGCGGCCGGGTCTGGCCCTGTCGTAGCTCCGGTGGCTGCCACGTCCTGTGGGGCCTGTGTCTCCGTGTCTGTTGGGTGGTGGGTCAGGTCGGCCTCCGCCTCTCCCTGCCTCAGGCTCCAGCAGGAGTTGGCGTGAAGGCATTGGACGCCTGGGAACAGGGTGGGGGGAGGGATTCCATTCCCACAGGATTCGCATTTTCTCCCGTAAGAGTTGGGCCTCCAGGGGATGAGTTGGCGCTTGGTTCAGAAAGACCATCTTAGAATAACTCTCGTGGGCGCTGTGCTCAAACCAGCTGGTGTCAGTCACCTGGGGGCTCACAGGACTGCTGGCCTGGCAGGGCCTGAGACTCCTGTCTGTCTGACACGCTCCCGGGCGAGCTGATGCGCAGGGACCACTAGGAACACGGAAAACTGCTGATCCTACAGAGAGCGGCACCCACAGCGCTGACGGCCACGGCACCGCTCGCCACGGTTCTAAGCCAAACGAGGTGGGGCTCCAGGCCCACGTACAGAGGAGGAAGCTGAGGCCGAGAGGCCGTGCGTGCGTGCGAAAGGTCGCCAGCCAGTGCAGGGCCTGGGGCCTGGACTCCAGAGCCTGAACTCGCCCAGAAAGGGAGAAGGTGAGGCCCAAGGGAAGTGGCCCTGGAGGGGACGGCTGGTGCCGCCCACCGCCTGTTCCCTTGTCACCCTGGTTCCTTCGTGATCGTCCGGGCAGATGAAATTGTCTTTAATATTAAAGGTGCTTGTCACCCACCATGGGCCGGCACCTGTGCCACACCTCGTGCAGAGCGGTGGGGGTCGTTGGGGTTCGGGTGAGGGGATGAGCCGAGATCGAGGGTGCCCTCTGAAGGTGGCCGGTCTGCTGGCTGCCGCATGGCTGTTTGACGCAGGGCAGCTGGAGGCGTTGAGGTAGAGGGGCTCACCCGCCAGCCCCAGAAGTCCCGCAGGGCCAGGCGGCGGGGAAGTGAGCCCCCTGCC
>NW_006292360.1:389667-391679 GCF_000327345.1 Myotis davidii
CCCGCAGGAGGGAGCAGCGACTGCTGGGAGCCCACGCAGGCCTTTCCTGAAACCCGCACACACCTCCACCCCGGCCACGTGCTCTGCAGAGCGCCGAGAGGCGGAGGAAAGAGACCGCAGCCGGGCACCTGAGGGGCATCTGACGGTGTAACTGCTCTCCGCGCTTTAACTCGGCCTCGGGGAGCCGCCTTGTCACTGTCCCAGGGTCCCTGCGCCGCACGAGACTGGAAGGAACGGGACGCTGGGCCCCCTGGAGCCCAGAACTGGGTCTGAGATGTGGGCTCTGCGTCCCTCCGGGCCTCTGGCCTCGCCTGCCAGCACTTCGTCCTGCCCCTGCCCCTCTGCCCTGCCCTCTCCTCCCTCTGCCATGACCTTTGACCTCACTGCCCTCCTCCCAGGGCACCTGCCGCCTCTGTCCTGGTGGGAATAGCTGAGGGGACATCTATAGCCGGCTTGTTGCCTGCAGCCACCGTAGGTTGGGGCCAGCCTGGGATGAGCTGCCTGGGCCAGGTGCCCTCCCTCCACCAGCCGCCTGACCCGACCCGTGGGGACTGGGAGCCGCTCCTTCCCGCCGGCTCTGATCCTATCGGGCCGCCCTGACACCCCATCCCGTTTCCACCTCCACTGGTACAGCCCCAGGTGGGTGAAGTGTTACTTAACCTTTAATGGTGGTCGCATTGTGGCATGTCCACTGGCGAGTCTGACCTGAAACTCCAGGTCTGGGCGGCAGTGGGTGTGCTGTGAGCTGGGCCCGGGGCTGGCCTGGTCCTGGATTGGGGGGGCCCTCCCCCCACAGCAGCCCCAGAACTCTGTCTCTCCAGGGGAAACTGATCAGACAGGTTTCTCACCTGAGGGAAGCAGTGAAGCTCCCATGTCACTGCCCACAGCGGGGGGTTCACCCCGAACTCCGCTGGCTCCTGGGGGGCTGGGTGTTCCCCCAGGACGCTCGGGCTCTAGGGGTGAACTCGGGGCCCAGTGACAGCAGCACCCCCTTCTCCACCGACGGCGGGGGGGCTGATGAACACCTGGAGGCTGGAGGTGGGGCGCCTCTACTCCAGGAAATGAGCTCAGGAGAGCTGGTGGCCTGGATCCGGTGGCCTGCCAGAGTCACTTACACCGCATTACACTGGCGTCCGGAGTACGTGGCCAGGGACGTGTTTGTCCTCGCGGGCAAACAAAGCAGCCTTTGTCGCCGCTGCCCGCGCCAGGCCCTGCGACGGGACCTGCTGGAGCCGCCCCGGCGCCCACAGCTGCGGGGACGGTGAGCCCTTCTCGCGTGGGTTGGCTTTGCAGGGTCTCTGCTCCCCCTGGAGCCCCTCCAGGCAGCTCCCTCTCAGCCCCCCAGGTCGGCGAGGGGGCTCTGTCTCCTTGTCTGAGAGAAGGTGGCCTGCACCCCTCAGAGCAGCCTGTGGAGGCCCCTGGGCCCCACCTTCCTGGGGTCTCACCCCGCCTCCCAGGTCCTCGGAGCACTCCCCGCGGCACCCCCAAGACTCACACACCCTTCCCCTGGGCCCCGGCTGGGTGACTCGGTTAAGTTCCTGGTGTAGGAGCCGGCACTCACGCACAACTCTCGTGGCTGGTTCACAACCATCCAGGAAGGAGGGACTGGGCTACGGCCAAATGTAAGCGCTGGGCTGAGCTGTCCGGCACGGGGCAGAGGCCGGGGACCCGCCTCTCTGGAGAGTGTCCCACGTGGAACACAGTGCGGGCCAGGGCACAGTGCCGGCCAGGACTCCCCGGGCTGGATGGCGGCTCAGGCAGCAGGGCCCACTGCACCCCGCAACCACAGCCAGCACCTCGGGAGCCACATGGGAGGGGTCCCCTGTGCGGGCTGCGGAACCCAGAGGACCAGAGGGAGCCCCCAGGCCCTGCTCCCGCCCAGCAGGAGGCCTGCGAGGAGGCCCAGGCGCTTCCCGGGACCCTTGATGTCGGAGGGGGAACGGCCCGCTGGCATCGGGGCCCTTTAGCCGGTGACCTCCAAGGAGACGGCACAGAGTGGGGGGCGGGCGTGG
>NW_006292360.1:391709-393836 GCF_000327345.1 Myotis davidii
GTGGGCACTGGCACCAGGAGCACTCGCCCGCTGCACCCTCTGCCCCACCCCCGGCCTCTCCGCCAAGCCCTGCCCATCGGGGTAAAGGGGCAAGGCCCGCGAGGGGCAGGTGTCCTGAGCTGGGGTGACTTGGTGACTTCCGGGCGCTGTGAGTCAGGAGGAAACGAGTGAGGAGCTGGAGGCCACTTCCCGCGCTTCCTCCTCCGGCAGCTGCCCAATGAGGGCCTCTGGGTGCACAGCAGGCCGCACCCCTCGCCCGCCCGGTGGCCTGGCCTTGACGGCATGGCCTCGCCCTGAGCCAGTCCTGGGGACGGTGCCCAACAGAGGCCACCGGAGCGGGCGTCACCGTGAGAACTGACACTCTCCCACGGGGGGTGCAGCCGCAGGACCGGGCCCTGCCCTGGGCCCACCTGGCATGAAAGGGGGCTCGGACCCTGTCCTGGAAGGCGGGGTCCACTCGGTCAGCTCCCAGCCGGGCCACCCAGGGGAGTGGGGCCTGGCGGAGGGACAGCGTGTGGCTGGACAGTTCCTGTGTGATTCCTCAGCGTCTGGCCGGAGCCCTCGGTACGACACCCAAATTACAGCGAATCACCGAGATCCCAGAGACCCCGACTTACTCCCTCGGCATCTGGACTCTGGCCTGGGTCCCCTTCACTGGCCGCTTCTCCGTGGTACCCCACACTCCCCAGTCAGGCCTGCCCTCGGTTCCCACCAGACCCTGGCCCTCACATGGCGACAGGAACCCAGGGTGAGTCGCATGACCTCTCTGAGCCTCAACTTCCTCATCTGTAAAATGGGCCTGTCTGGGCCGCCTGCAGGTCATAAGGTACAGTCTACATCCTGACGGGGCAAGATCGCCAAGATTTAGTTTGCTTAAGGCAGTGGTTCTCAACCTTCCCAATGCCGCAACCCTTTAATACAGCTCCTCATGTTGTGGTGACCCCCAACCATAAAATTATTTTCATTGCTACTTCATAACTGTAATTTTGCTACTGTTATGAATCGTAAATATCTGATATGCGGGATGTATTTTCATTGTTACAAATTAAACATAATTAAAGCATAGTGATTAATCACAAAAACAATATGTAATTATGTATGTGTTTTCTGATGGTCTTAGGCGACCCCCAAAGGGGTCGCGACCCACAGGTTGAGAACCGCTGGCTTAAGGGAAAAGCAATTTATAGGACAATGCATTTAGAGTGACACCGTTTGAGTTTAAAAACACACGCAGTCCTGGCCAGCGTGGCTCCGTGGTTGAGCATCAACATGTGAACCAGGAGGTCAAGGTTCGATTTCCAGGCAGGACACATGCCCGGGTTGGGGGCTCGATGCCCAGCAGGGGGTGAGCAGGAGGCAGCCCATTGAAGTTTCTCATCAATGTTTCCATCTCTCCATCCCTCTCCCTCCGTCTCTCTCTAAAAATCAATAAAAACATTTAAAACACACACACACAGGCACAAAACGCAGACCGTGTGATTACATAGGCACGTGCCTGTGTGTAAGTAACACACAGGAAAAGGCTGGCGAAATACACACCAAACACACGGGGCGGGGGCAGATTAAAGGGGCGTGGATCCAAGAGGGGCTTGGCTTTTCATTGCTATGCTTCCATTTTATGAGACTGTGATCAGAGGGATTATTATTTCACATAAATAAAAATTTAAATTGCACCCAAGGGTGTGGAGAGTTACCCCCTCAGAGCCGAATGCGGCCCTGCCCTCCTGCCCCTGCCACCCCCCACCTCTCAGCACCTCCATCCGAGAGCACGGGCCCTCGTTAGAGCGTCGGCCTGCGGACTGAAGGGTCCCGGGTTTGATTCTGGTCAAAGGCATGTACCTTGGTTGCGGGCACATCCCCAGTGGGGGGTGTGCAGGAGGCAGCTGATCAATGTTTCTCTCTAAAAATATGCATATATTTTAAAAGAGAGAGAATTGGTCAGACCAAAACTAATTAACCAAACAGAAAAACACAGCAAAACTGAAGGAGACCCGCGACCCTGGCTCCCAGCCCCTGCGGAGCCCCTGCCGTGCCCTGTGAGCACTCCCACTCGAGGCTCTCCCACGGCGCCTCCGGGCAGGCACCCAGGTTGATGGCGGCCCCCACAGCATCCCCCCCTCCCCTCTC
>NW_006292360.1:397555-398469 GCF_000327345.1 Myotis davidii
AAATCAATATAAACATTTAAAACACACACACACAGGCACAAAACGCAGACCGTGTGATTACATAGGCACGTGCCTGTGTGTAAGTAACACACAGGAAAAGGCTGGCGAAATACACACCAAACACACGGGGCGGGGGCAGATTAAAGGGGCGTGGATCCAAGAGGGGCTTGGCTTTTCATTGCTATGCTTCCATTTTATGAGACTGTGATCAGAGGGATTATTATTTCACATAAATAAAAATTTAAATTGCACCCAAGGGTGTGGAGAGTTACCCCCTCAGAGCCGAATGCGGCCCTGCCCTCCTGCCCCTGCCACCCCCCACCTCTCAGCACCTCCATCCGAGAGCACGGGCCCTCGTTAGAGCGTCGGCCTGCGGACTGAAGGGGCCTAATTTAAATTGCACCCAAGGGTGTGGAGAGTTACCCCCTCAGAGCCGAATGCGGCCCTGCCCTCCTGCCCCTGCCACCCCCCACCTCTCAGCACCTCCATCCGAGAGCACGGGCCCTCGTTAGAGCGTCGGCCTGCGGACTGAAGGGGCCCGGGTTTGATTCTGGTCAAAGGCATGTACCTTGGTTGCGGGCACATCCCCAGTGGGGGGTGTGCAGGAGGCAGCTGATCAAATGCCCTCAGGCCTGCCCGTCCCTGGAGCCTGTTTGGCGAGCACGGAGGCCTGCCTGACCAAACCCTGGGGTGCAGCACCTGCCCCTCCCAACCTCCCTGGGCTCGCCCGGGCTCCGGAGGCCCAGGCCTGGCCTGAGATGGTGCGTCAGGCCTGGTGGAATGCCGTCCCCAGGCAGGCACCAGGGAAAGCACCCAAGGTCAGCCTCCCGGAGCCACGCCTGCTGCCTGGTGCTCGCTGGGCTCAGGGAGGCCCGTCACTGCTGGGCAGCAGCGCCCTGTCCTGGGGGCAGGGC
>NW_006292360.1:398539-400441 GCF_000327345.1 Myotis davidii
GGTGTGAGCAGGGGCAGGAGAGCCTAGCCCAGGGAAGCCCCCTGGCAGACGGGGGAAGGGGAAGGGGGGCTCCCGTGACTGGGCCAGGGCCTTGGACCAGGGAAAGGAAGTGCAGGACGCGGCCCCGGTCGGGAGTCCAGCCTCACACTGACCCCACTCCTGCCAGCTGCTCCCTGGAGACCTGGTGGACATGCGGGCCCCTGAGATGCCCTCCGACGGGTCTGGGAGCCTGGGAGGCGTGGCTCTCAGGCAGGCAGTGAGGCCCCGTCACCGCCTGTGAGGTGCTGCCCAGCACCCAGCTCCGTGCTTCCTGGGATGCCAGCCACTCAAGGGTGCATGTTCTTTTTTCTTTTTAAATCTTTGTTGTTGCGAGTCTTACAGAGGGTCCCCCTTCCCCCCCCTGACCCCTCAGCCCCGCCCCTCCATGTGGGCAATGATTAAAAGACTTCATTTTTCCTAGTTAAATAAAAGGTCTGCATCCGTGGGTTACGCATATAAGCATACAAGGTCTTTGGTTGACCACCTCCCACCCCGACCCACCTTCCCTTCAAAGGTGCAGGTCTTAACCTCCGCCACCGGCCTGTGATCACGGCCTGCAACACTGGCCCGGGCTCCACGCCACCTCAGCTCATCCTCACAACAGCCCGTGAGGCAGGATGGTCCTCAACCCACTTCCCAGATGAGGAACTGAGGCTCCGGTCCGCGGGCACAGCGCGTGTGCAGAGAACAGGCCAGGCCTGGGCGTGAGGCCAGACCCCAGCTCGCAGCACCACGCTGTGCCTCTCCCCCCAAAGCACTGCCGCAGGGCGGTCAGGCTGCCGACCTCCGGCCACCTCCGGCCTCACGGCCACTGCCCGACGCGCTGCCTGGAGGCGTGAGGTGAGCTGGAGGACACCAGGTTCAAATCAAATCCGGCCACTGAGTAATGTGTGACCTCAGCCGGGTGACCGTGCCCCCAGGCCTCAGTTTCCTGGTCTGTAAAATGGGGTTGCAATGTCACAACAGCAGCTGATGGTGAGACAACGTGGGGTGAACTTAGGTGACCTGTTCCTCTGGGCAGAGAGAGGGGCTCAGCCCTTAAGTCAGGGTCACAGAACAGGTCAGAGCACGGGGTTCCTCCAGACCCGCCAGCCACCAGTGGGGGCCCCGTGTGCGAGCCCAGAATCAGCCTGCAGGTGCCTCCCTTGGAGGAGGGGGTGGGCCGCACACACAGGATCTCAGGGGCCGTCCCTAACCAGGGAGGCAGCCAGGCCCCCTGCACCTTCCCACCTGCCCCAGCGCCAGCATTTGCCCCACCAGTCACCAGCTCCCCCCCCAACACCCCCTCCCCCAGCACCAGCAGGAAGCAGCTGGAGAGGCAGGGGCAGCAGCAGCACTGTGACCCTGTGACTGAGGCCCCAGCGGCGGGGGACCGCCCATCCCCCCACACCTGCACCTGCCCCTGCCCCCACCCGGCTGTGCAGAAAATACCCGTATTTTTTAATCAGCTTCAGGTTGGAGGGGCCGGGGTGCAGACCCCGTCTGCCAGCCGACAGCCCTGCCCTCCGTGCCCTGGGGATGTTGACTAGGTCCTGCCGCTGCTGCTGATGCTGGTGACTTGCAATGAGCTGCGTCTCCTCCCCGTCCAGGAGCCCAGCTAATCACACTGCCCACTCGGGGCTGCAAGGGCTTATCGAGCACGCATCGCTGTGGGCATCAGAAAACAACAGCGGGCACTTTAAAAACGATAGCGTGAGCGCTGGCCGGCGGCTCAGTGGCTGAGCATCGTCCAGCGCACCGAAAGGTCGCAGGGTCAGTTCCCGGTCAGGGCACATGCCCAGGCTGTGGGCTTGATCCCGTGCAGGAGGCAGCTTATTGATTCTTCTCTCTCTTATCAATGTTTCTCCCCCTCCTCCCTCTCTC
>NW_006292360.1:418917-419338 GCF_000327345.1 Myotis davidii
GGTGTGAGCAGGGGCAGGAGAGCCTAGCCCAGGGAAGCCCCCTGGCAGACGGGGGAAGGGGAAGGGGGGCTCCCGTGACTGGGCCAGGGCCTTGGACCAGGGAAAGGAAGTGCAGGACGCGGCCCCGGTCGGGAGTCCAGCCTCACACTGACCCCACTCCTGCCAGCTGCTCCCTGGAGACCTGGTGGACATGCGGGCCCCTGAGATGCCCTCCGACGGGTCTGGGAGCCTGGGAGGCGTGGCTCTCAGGCAGGCAGTGAGGCCCCGTCACCGCCTGTGAGGTGCTGCCCAGCACCCAGCTCCGTGCTTCCTGGGATGCCAGCCACTCAAGGGTGCATGTTCTTTTTTCTTTTTAAATCTTTGTTGTTGCGAGTCTTACAGAGGGTCCCCCTTCCCCCCCCTGACCCCTCAGCCCCGCCCC
>NW_006292360.1:421028-421658 GCF_000327345.1 Myotis davidii
CCGGCTGTGCAGAAAATACCCGTATTTTTTAATCAGCTTCAGGTTGGAGGGGCCGGGGTGCAGACCCCGTCTGCCAGCCGACAGCCCTGCCCTCCGTGCCCCGGGGATGTTGACTAGGTCCTGCCGCTGCTGCTGATGCTGGTGACTTGCAATGAGCTGCGTCTCCTCCCCGTCCAGGAGCCCAGCTAATCACACTGCCCACTCGGGGCTGCAAGGGCTTATCGAGCACGCATCACTGTGGTCATCAGAAAACAGCAGCGGGCACTTTAAAAACGATAGCGTGAGCGCTGGCCGGCGGCTCAGTGGCTGAGCATCGTCCAGCGCACCGAAAGGTCGCAGGGTCAGTTCCCGGTCAGGGCACATGCCCAGGCTGTGGGCTTGATCCCGTGCAGGAGGCAGCTGATTGATGCTTCTCTCTCTTATCAATGTTTCTCTCCCTCCTCCCTCTCTCTCTCTAAAATCAATAAAAACAATAAAAAACAAGAGAGTGATAATCCCCAGCCCCGCCAGGGGTGGGCCTCCGTGAGATGGCGTCGGGGTGGGACTTCGGGGCTCCGGCCAGCCGGTGCCCACAGGTCCCACGCTGGCAGCCTGGCGCCCCGTGCCGGGCACTGGTGTTACTGGCAGGGT
>NW_006292360.1:421825-422393 GCF_000327345.1 Myotis davidii
GGAGCCGTAGGATTACTGGGCGCCCGTTCACCGCCCTCTCATTGGCAGCTGCGTCGCGCCCTCGGCGTCCAGAGCGTCTCTGCCCCCTCGCCCAGGGCGGAGGTCCAGGCTGCCGGAGGATGCGTCCTGCCAGGGGGACAGACAGATCGGCTTCCGACGCTGCCCTGCGGGAGGGGGGACCGAGCTGAACCCCAGGCTACAGGCCGTGGGGCCTCAGTTTCCCCCATGAGCAGGAGAAGCTGCAGGACCAGGTGACAGGGAGGCGCCCAGGGCACCATGCAAAGGGACGCTCCCGCCACGGCCACTGCCCAGCCCCTCCTGCGCTTTTGGGTGCGGTCCCTGGGGATGAGGTCACACTCGCGCCCTCAGCTCCTTGGAGAGATGTCTGGTCACAACCACTTCCTCCTGCTCCCTGGTTCCCCGGCGTCAGGCCAGCGTTGTGCCCACCCTCCTTCAGCATCAGCTGAGTGTGGCCGGGAGATGACCGACCGCGTGGGGACCGGAGGCAGGAGGGACGCGAGGTGGGCGGCCTGCGGGACAGGAGCTGTGGCCCGAGAGGAGCCGGTCC
>NW_006292360.1:422579-432139 GCF_000327345.1 Myotis davidii
CCTGCCCCAGCGCCAGCTGCACCCTGCCCCAGACCCAGGAGGAGCGCCCAGGCACCGCCCTCACAGCACAGCCCCTGCCCGCCCCCAGGCCTCCCATGTGACCTGCCTGGCAAAAGTTAGAGTCAGAGGGAGCAAAGGAGGGACCCGAGGGGTGGGCAAGCTCAGGGCGGCACCACCTCCCCAGCCAGACGGGCAGGGAGACTCGTACCCCCGTGGGGGTAGCATGTGCTCACCCAGCCCCCTGGCAGCCCTGGGAGGAAGCTGGTGTGCTGGTGGGGGCCAGGAGCACAGCCACGTGCAGGGGCCTGGCTTCTTCCTCAAACGCTGGTTCCCAGGCCGCCCCCCTGTGCTTCCGCCTGTTCTGCCTTATGGGTCCCTGGCCGGCCACCCCGTGCCCCCAGCGCAGTGCCCAGCCCAGAGGGCTCTCCATGTCCGTCCAGGGCCGGAAACCCAGGAGGAGCCCAGGAAGCCTGAGGCAGGGAGGCCGGAGGGAGGGAGCCGGCAGGCATGCAGGGGGTGCTGGGCGTGCCCCAGCCCAGAGCCCAGCTTTCAGAAGACAAAGACGTGAAGGCTCCAGGCCTGCGGACCACCGGTGCATCTATTTTTACATCCGCACTTCCCGCTGCGTTTCCTGTTCCAGGGAGCAGCCGGGGCCTCTGCAAGGAGCCAGGAGCCTGGCAGCCAGACGGCACCTTAGCCCGGAGCAAGCAGGGTCCTCCGCCGGCTTCCGGACACGCGGCGCCCACAGCGACCCTCCTCCCACAGGGTGGCCTGGGGCCTCTCCATCTGGAACACACAGGGTCACGGAGTGGGGGGTCCAGGGGCACTGGCGGAGCTGCCTCGTGCCCAGAGGGTGGCACTGGGGAGTCCCTCCCCAGCCCTGGCGGCTGGGACCGGCCTATGAGCGAACGTAGGAGACCTGGAGGGGCAGGAAGCTCCTGGAGGGACAGGAGGGCAGAGTGGGTGGAACCAGGGGAGCTGCTCACCTTTCTTGCAAGGAGCAGCCTGGACGTGAATTCTGGGAAGCCGTCTCTGGACCCTGGTCGGGGCCCTGGGTGTCAGGGTCCTCACTGTGAAATGGGGCTGCAGCGGCGGCGACCTCAGCCTGGCTCCGGGTCACAGCCACGGTGGGCAGGCCCCTAGTTCTCCCAGCACTGGGACTAAGACGCCAGCTCTGGGCACGGGAGGCAGAAAGGGGCCGACTGGGAGGAGTGAGGCGTCTGCAGGGCGACAGGGGCTTGAGCCGCGAGCCTGGAGCTGAGCCCGGGTCCTCCTCCAGCAGGCCCTCCAGGGGTGTGGCAGGCTCCGTGCCAGGGCCCCCAGATGTTTTTATTTCTTCTAAAATCGGAAAGAAGACAACATCTCAATGCATAATGAGTATATTTGTATTATGTCAATGCAGTTGTAAAATGTAATTTTTGAAATCTATATACATGAAAGCCAGGCGACCAGAACGACCAACCAGAACAGTCGTTCACTACGACGGGCACTGCAGCTGCCCAACCGGCCCTCCCCCAGGCCAGCCAACCTCCGGTGGCCCCTCCCTCTGGCTGGATCGGGGTGGGCCAGCCAGACCACACCTGTGCACGAATTCATGCACTGGGCCTCTAGAGTGTGTGTGTGTGTATTGTTTCTTGATTTCAGAGAGGAAGGGAGAGGGAGCGAGAAAGAAACATCAATGATGACAAAGAATCATGGATCGGCTGCCTCCTGCACACCCCACACTGGGGATCGAGCCCACAACCTGGCATGCGCCCCAACTAGGAATCAAACCGTGACCTCCTGGTTCCTAGGTCAATGCTCAACCACAGAGCCACACCGGCCGAGTGTAAGATGTCACTTTTAATATTCTTTTATGGAGGAGGCGTCCCTGGGGGCCAATACAGAGTCAGGTTTCCAGGAGGGAGGTTCTGATTGGTCAGCTTGAGCCAGGGGCCCCATCAGGACCAGCAGTGCAGGCCAGTGGGCAGGTGATCAGGCCCTGGCGCCCGTGTGAGGGAATCGCCGGGAGTGGCGGGAGCCACAGAGGGCTTATACCACGAGGGGTTCCGCCAGACCCTCCCCTCGCGCCGGGACGGTCCTGTGTCTGCCCTCTGCCCAGGAGCCGGCTGCAGCCTCCCCACCGGCCTCGGACCGCTGCCCTCAGAGCAGGCAGCAGGGGTGACACTAACCGTTCTCAAGGTCACCGTTGCCAGCCCTGACTGTGGCCGCTCCCGAGCGCCCTGCAGTTTGCAGGAGGGACCCCTGGAGTGAGGCCTCCGCTCACCCCCAGATGGTGGGGGCGGCTGAGCCTCTGAGCCAGAGGACTTGGGGTACAGTCCAGGGTGAGGCCCCCCTTACCGGCCACGGGGCCTTCTTTGTCCCTCAAGTTCCTGGTGGTCAAGCAGCTGGGGCCACGGGTGGGCCCCTGGGGCAGCTCCTCCTCTCTGTAAGGAAATGGCAGGATGCCCTAGCTCAGTGGTTCTCAACCTGTGGGTCACGACCCCTTTGGCGGTCGAACGACCCTTTCACAGGGGTCGCCTAAGACCATCCTGCATGTCAGGTATTTACATGACGATTCATAACAGCAGCAACATGACAGTGATGAAGTAGCAACGAAAATAATTTTATGGTCAGGTCACAACATGAGGAACTGTATTTAAAGGGCCAGAAGGTTGAGAACCACTGCCCTGACTGGTTTGCTTCAGTGGATAGAGCGTCGGCCTGCTGACTGAAGGGTCCCGGGTTTGATTCCGGCCAAGGGCACATGCCTGGGTTGCGGGCTTGATCCCCAGTAGGGGGCGTGCAGGAGGCAGCCAATCGGTGATTCTCTCTCATCATTGATGTTTCTATCTCTTTCTCCCTCTCCTTTCCTCTCTAAAATCAATAATATATATATATATTTTAAATGGCAGGAGCCCTGGCCGGGGAGCCCCGTTGGTGAGAGCATCGTCCTGATACGCCAGTCAAGGCACAGGTAGGAGTCAACCAGTGAATACACACACAAGTGGAACAACACATTGATGCCTCTCTCCCTTCCTCTTTCTAAAATTAGGAAAAAAATTAATCATTGTTTCCTTTTGTTATTGTTGCTGTTCATCCTCACCCAAGGATATTTTTCCATTGATTTTTAGAGAGAGTGGAAGGGAGAGGGAGAGACAGAGAAACATCGATGTGAGAGACACATCCATTGGTTGCCTCCTGCACAAGCCCTGACCTGGGCCAGGGAGGAGCCTGCAACCAAGGTACGTGCCCTTGACCAGACTCAAACCCGGGACCCTTCAGTCCGAGTGTCGATGCTCTATCCACTGAGCCACGCTGGCCGGGCTAATCATTATTTCTTTAAAAAAAAAAATAGAAAAGAAATAGCAAGGACCAACCTCAGCATTGCTGGGGCGCACACAGGGCTAGGGGATGGAGGGGGAATCTCAAGAGACGCGGGAAAATTCTGAACCCTCGTGTTGGCACTTGCCGAGTCCTCCGGGCAGCTTAGACATCTTGATGGAAACGTTAGCCCAGACCCCCTCACCCCCACCAGCTGGTCGGTGCTGTCCTGAGGCCCCGACGGACGGTGGGGAGCAGGCCGCCTCTCACCCTGCGGCCGAGCTCCCCGGCCCTCTGGCCGGCCTCCCATGCTCAACCTCAGGCCCCAGCCCCACAGTTTCTAGACTCAGGTGCCCTCATCAGGCCCCCAGCTCATCCTGAGCAGACGCAGGCAGGAAGCCCCTCGCCCCTCGCCTTCCTCCATACGCCCGGGCATTGTCCCGGCCCTGCCTTCACGCCGGCCGCCCACCTGAGGCCTGAGTTGTCTCCTCCTCAGGGGCACGCGGAGGCGGTGCCCTGACACTCATCCCATTTTACAGATGGGGAGACTGAGGCTCGGAAATCAAGTGGCTTGCAAATCGGGATGTGTCAGCTCTACAGACACATCACCCTTATCACAGGCGCTCAAACGCAGTGGCTTCCAGGCTGGGCTCTGGACAACAGCTGTGGGGCTGCAGCGGGTGTCAGGGGTGCAGGGAAGTGTGACCGTCCCTCGGCCAGGCCTCCTGCTCACAGGCCGCCTCCCGCCCTGCTGGCCCACTTGGCACTCAACCAGCGTGGGCTGTGGCCCAGCCTGTTCCGCAGCCTGGCAGGCAGCCTCGAGGCCAGGCCGGGGCCCCCAGCGCTGGTCCTCACACATCCACATCGTCCACACCATCCACACCGTCCACACCGTCCACACCATGGGTGTTAGCAAGGCCAGGGGACCCCGCACAGGCCTGCGGCCTCCCTGCTGGCCCCTCCTGCCCCAGGGCTCAGGGTTGTCTGTTGGCGCATCCAGAGCGCACAGAGCGGCCGGGCAGGGCAGGAACAGGAGCGGAGGCTGCACCCCAAACATCTGCATAGCATCAGCTCCCGCCTGCGCCCCGAGATAACGCAGCCTGTTTGTGGGGAGGTGCACCTTCCGCCGCGTGGAGCCCTGGCAGCCGGGACAGGCGGCACGTCTTGTCACCGAGCTGTTTCCCAGGACGCCTGGTCCGGAGCAGGCACCAGGCCCCACCCTGGGCGAGAGCGCCCCTCCGGGAGCCCACACCCACTTTCTCCCAGAGCTGCTGACACCGACAGCTTTCGGGTCTGGGAGGCATCTCTGTGAGGTGAGGCTCCTGGCGGGCAGCCTGGCCCCTGTGAAGCCCTGACCGCACAGCCTGCCCCCCACCAACCCCCCACTCATCTGTGAGCTGCTCCGTGGGCCACGCTCCCTAAGGCTTGACCCTAATGCCCGGCTGGCGTGGCTCTGGTTGAGTGTCCAGGAGGTCACAGTGCGATCCCCGGTCAGGGCACGTTCCCGGGTTGGGGGCTCGATCCCCAGTGTGGGCGTGCAGGAGGCAGCCGATCCATGGTTCTCTCTCATCAATGATGTTTCTCTCTCTCTCCCTCCTTTCCTCTGAAATCAATAAATATATATATATTAATTTATTTTTTTAAAGACTTGATCCTAAAAATAAGAGACTAAATGAAAGACTCATCGTGGGAGTGGGGGAGAGTGGACAGGGCCACAGGCAGCACGAAGCAGGGAGCCGCCCACCGAGGCCTGGAGGCAGCGGGCGTGAAGGCAGGACGGGAGGAAGGGGCTTGGAGGGGGTGGGGTCTTCTCTGTGAGCCCTGCTCTTGGCAGGGGGGGAAGGGGGGCGGGCAGACCCCTGGGGGCTCCTGCACATCCTCCTTCACTTCCTGGATTCCAGGAAGGCTCCCAGGGCGGCCGTGGACAAGCCCCAGGCGGGCGTGCCCATCCTGTAGCCTGGGCCAGCCTTCCGGTGCCGGGCAGGCCCCAGGAGCGGCCCAGGGCCTCTGGGGGGGGTCCAGCCTCTGGAGCTGGGCTGGCGGCAGGAAGGCCCGAGGCCTGGACGGACAGAGGGGAGGGAAGCCAAGTTCCCTAGAAGCTGTTCCCCGTCCCCAAAGGCAGGACCCTGGGCACCTCCCGGGGAGCCAAGAGGCCAGTCCCGGCTAATGGACCTGCTTTATCCAGCGGCTAAGAGTGATTTTTGTGTCAGAGGTAATTGCTCCCGGGCACAGCTCCCAAATTCCAACCTGCACCTGAGGCCAAGGGTGCCCGTTAATGATTAAGCTCCGACACAGCTTGCGAGGGGTGAGCGCCCAGAACCAGCGGGGGAGGGGAAAGCCCAGCATTGTCTAATGGGGCCCCGGGCGGGCGCTAACAGGCCTCCCATTGTCTGCTGAGGGCAGGTCAAGGCCACCGTACAAGTTACACACACCTGGGATGGGGGGGAGGGGGGAGGTGAGGAGAGGGGAGCGGGGAGAGGGGAGCCTTCTGGCCCCGGGCAGGGGGCTGGGTGGGGCCCGGCATTGCCCACAGAGCTTACCCCAGGTGAAATGAGTGGGTGTAAGTGGGCACGGGCATAAGAAACCCCATATTTGGTGACAGAAAGCAAATGCGGCCTTTCTCCCAAGTGGCCGAGGGTGTTAGAATTACATTCAGAGCGGCCTCGGCTCCAGGCCCAGCTCTGTCCTCTCCCAGCTGTCAGGTGGTGTCTCTAGGCCTCAGTGTCCTCACCTGTAAAATGGGCTGCGGTACCTGACCTCCAGGTCACCCTGAGGCTTAATGAGATGACGACATAAGACAGGCCACGCCGTCGCCTCGGCACAGGGTGCGTTCGCTGCGCAGCCATGACCTTTACTGCAGTCAAGGTCACAACAGCATCTGCTCCTTTGCAGGGTCCTCGGACCCGCCTCCTGCTCTCCTGCGTCTGTGGGGTGCGGGTTCACTGTCTGGGGCGGCCTGAGGAGGCTGAGCAGGTGGAGGGGGGGCACCTGGAACATTGTCTTCTGGGGGGTCAGGAGTCAGCATGAAAGTATATGCCTGGCCCTAGTTGCTCAGTTGGTTAGAGCATCGCCCAGCTCGCCAAGGTTGTGGGTTCGATCCTGCTCAGGACACATACAAGAATCAATCCATGAATGCATAAACAAGTGGAACGACAAATTGAGGTTTCTCTCAAATCAATCAATAAAATTTTTTTAATTATTTTTTACTAGAGGCCCAGTGCATGAAATTCATGCATGGGGGGAGGGGGTCACTCAGCCCAACCTGCACCCTCTCCAATTCGGGACCCCTTTGGGGATGTCTGACTGCCTCTCACAATCTGGGACTGCTGGCTCCTATCACAGCCGCAGCTCATTTGTGCCTGGCTGGTCTCCGTTCCTTTCTCCCCAGTGTTGAGTGTCAGAGCCATTACTGCATGAAGGTGTGAGGGCGTGATGACCATTTGCATATTAGCTCTTTATTATATAGGATTTATATGTATTTTTTATTTATTTTCAGAGGGAGAGGGAGCAAGCAAACATGGAACAGCTGCCTCCTGCACACGCCCTACCGGGATCAAGCCCGAAACCGGCGCAGGAATCTAGGTGGCTACGCCCAGCCTGCTGAGCCACACCAGGGCACCTAGAAAAATATTTTTTAAAGAAAGCATATTTATAATATGGAACAGATTTATTGATATATAATTCACCTACCATAAAATGTACCCTTTTAAAGTGTACAGTGTGGTGGTTTTAGTATATTCAACAGGTGGGACAACCATCACCACCCTCTAACTCCGTCATTTTCATCACCCGAAAAAGAAACCCCGTACCCATTGCCCCTCCCCCAGCCCCTGGCGACCAGGAATCTACGTTCTGTCTCTCTGGATTGGCTGTTCCGGACGTTTCCTACGAATGGAAACAAAAAACGTGGTGTTTGCGCGTCTGGCTTCTTCCTCGCAGCATCACGTGCTCACTGGGGCAGCGTGTGGCGGAGCGTGGGTGCTGGTGGCTGAGCGGCCTCCCAGCGCATTCATTCAGCAGCGGCTTGCTTCCGCCCTGGGCTTCAGGCATGATGCCAGGGAGACACCCGTGTACGGGTTTGTGTGGCGTCTCCACCTCCTGAGGTGTGTACCTGGCAGGGAATTGCTGGGTGATATGGTGGGAAGGAGATTATATAAAGTCACCAAAAAGCCTGGCTGTCATTGCTCAGGGGTTGAGCATCCACCGATGAACCAGGAGGTCACGGTTCGATTCCCGGTCAGGGCACAGGCCCAGGTTGTGGCTCCATCCCCAGTGTGGGGCGTTCAGGAGGCAGCCAGTCAATGATTCTCTCTCATCATAGATGTTTCTTTTGTGTGTTTTTTTAAATAAATCTTTATTGTTGAGGCCCTGGGAGGAGGAGGAAGCTGGCTATAGGGACTTCTGCCCAGGCTCCCCCAGGGTGGGGCCTGGAAAAGGCGGAGATGCTGCGAAGGCGGGGTGCCAAGCGCCCCTTATTGTTCACGTCGTCACTGTCGCCCCGTCCAGGAGGCCAGGTCAGAGGAGCAGGGGCGCCGCGGGCTGGAGGACCTCGCAGGACCCCCTGACCAGACAAAAGCCACCCAGCGGAAGGAAGTGTGGCGGGCACAGCCGCCCTCACCCTCCTGCCCACCGGGCGTGGACAGCCGCCCCACCCCGCCGTCAAGACCTCGCCCCCAGCAATACCACGCCCCTGGCGGTGCCCGCAGACCTAGGGACACCTGAGCCCAGGTGCTGGCCGCCCCCCACATGCTCTTGGCTCACCTGCCCGCGCCGCCCTCAGCCCTGTGCGCTCCTCTGCTCACAGGGTCCCCCACAGGAACAGTGTGGCACCCCCATTACCCACGTCCCTTCCCCGAGGCCAGGTGTGACCAGCAGGACCACAGAGGGTGCCCGGCCTGCCCACCTGGCACTCCAGGGAGGCAGCTTCGCCAGGCGGAGGCTGTGCCTGGAGGCTCCTTAGGGCCCAGGCTCCACCCGGGCAGATGGGCTGCTCGGGGGCCCTTTGCCTGGACCCCCTCCTGGGAACAGGAAGCAGTGTCCCCAGACGGGGGACAGGCACACCAGCCACAGCCATCCCAGTGCACCTGTGACCTGCGCACACCTGGGGCCCACGGCTCCATGAAGGGGCGACTCCGCCTGAGCAGCTGGGGTCCAGAGGCCGGGCCCAGGGAGGGTGGTGACAGGGCCCGCCTAGCAGGGGGTCAGAGCCGGTGACAGGCATGGGAGTGTCCTTGGTCCAGCAGCAGAGGGTGACCAGTGGTGGGCCCAAGAGCAAGGCTGCAGCTGGAGAGGCCCTCACGGGGTCTGGTGGACAGAGGCCACAGCACAGGACAGTGTCCGAGGGGCGACCCTTCACGGAATGGGCTGTATAGAGCGGGGACTGGGGCTGGGGCTGGGCTGGAGGGGGTGAGGGCAGCGGACAAGCTCCAGTCATGTGACCTCAGCAGTCGGGAGCAGGTCAGAGCCCAGTTCTGGGCCCACGTACCATCCTGACCATGGCCAGGCCGGTCCTGCCCAGCTCTCTGAGGCCCAGGCCTGGGGGGTGGGGGGCGGGGAGGGAGGAAGTAGAGTCATGTCGGGAACGCTGGTGCCCGGGCCCTCACGAACACCCCCCAGCGGCCCCACACTCTCACGGCCACACCGTCTCACCCACCACACCCACGGGGCCCAGGCACCTGCAGGGGCCCGGGAAGCTGTGCTTGGCCAGTGGCTCAGTGCAGCCCAGGAACTCACATCCGGACAAGCTCAGCACCGCCACCTCCTACCTGGGGGCACCCCTTCTCCCCTCCTAAGGGCGGTTCAGACACTGGAGGCAGAGATGGAAGGCCTTGAATGTCAGACTGTTGTTGTTTTTTTAAATATATTTTTATTGATTTCAGAGAGGGAGGGAGATAGAAACATCAATGATGAGAATCATTGATCAGCTGCCTCCTGCACGCCCCCCACTAGGATGGAGCCTGCAACCGGAGCACATGCCCTGACCAGGAATCGAACCATGACCTCAAGGATCATAGGTCGACAATCCACCACTGAGCCACACTGGCTGGCCGGGCCAGGTGTCAGGCTGCAGGAACTGGAAGCCACAGGGGTCAGACCTGGGCTCAGTGGCTGCTGTGAGAAAACCCAGGAGGAGTACAGTCAGTCGGTCGGGGACAGGTAGCCAGTGAGGGGCACTGCTGTCTGTGGGGAGGGGCGGTGGGGCCTGGGCTGGGCAGGGACTGAAGGGCTGAGGAGGCGGCTGGGGGCTGGGGGCTGGG
>NW_006292360.1:432257-437874 GCF_000327345.1 Myotis davidii
CAGGACGTCTGGGGGTGGCTCAGGCCCTGTGGGTCTTTGGGGGCCTGTCCCTTTCCCTGGAGACCCAGCAGAGCGGGCGCTGCTCAGTTTCCCAAAAGCCCTTTTCGGAGTGTGGCTCGCGCCCCCACCCCTCCCCCCAGCTGCCCAGGTGCTGTGGACACCAGACACCCAGCTCCGGTCGGGGCAAGTGCAGGCCACCGTGTCCCCAGGAGGCCCTGCACGCAGCCTGAAAGCTGGCCTGTAACCGCAGCTCTCGGAGCCTCCGGAACCCAGATCCCCACCTGAGATCACACCACAGACCTGGTTTAAGGTCCCCGGCCTGGCTGGCCGCCCCCGCGCTGCCCCACTTCACCGTGTCCCTGGGCCAGCC
Source organism: Myotis davidii (assembly GCF_000327345.1). Taxonomy (NCBI): domain Eukaryota; kingdom Metazoa; phylum Chordata; class Mammalia; order Chiroptera; family Vespertilionidae; genus Myotis; species Myotis davidii. The sequence goes on from NW_006292360.1 coordinate 432,628, forward strand.
CCCAGCTCCCTGTGCCCACTGACCCATCTGTAAAGCGAGAGGGAGTGGAAGGTGTCCGAGATCCTTCCTCACACTCCCCCCTACCCCGTGCGCTTCTGGGGGCCAGGCCCATGCAGAGCGAGGGGCTCACGGAGGGGTGCAGTCAGTGGAGGGACAGAGGTGTCCTGGGAGGGCGGTGCATGTGACAGTGGGGCAGAGAAGCGGGAGGGGGAGCAGGTCAGCTGCAGAGCCTGGGGTTGCATCACCTCCCTCCCCCCAGCACCAGCCCCGACTCCGACTCCCCGACTCGACTCGGTGCCCACCGGCCTGGCTGATGAACAGATAGTTATCAGTAGCAGCTCCCAGGAACTACCTACCAGGAGGTGGGAAGCCAGGAGGCTGGCCTTTGGGTCACAAAGGCCTGACTTACTGCCACACCTGGGCCTTAAGGGAAGTCTCATGATCTCCAGCTCACAGATGAGGAGACTGAGGGTCAGAGTGGTCCCGTCACTCAGTGTCAGTGAGTAGCGGTGCAGGGAGGCCCTGAGCCCAGGTGGGTGGGGGTGCGGCCCTGGGACTCAGATGAGCAGGGTGCTGGGCGGCCAGTCCAGGGGAGCCCTGGGAGTGACCTCCCAGGAGAGAGGAGCCTGGGCCCAGCCCACACCCTTCCCTTCGGCCTGCCCTGAGTTGGGGAGTGGGAAGTGGAGGCCAGGCTGAGGCTGAGTCTGGTTGCTGTAAGGATTCCATGAGATAAGGCCTGGGAAGTGCTTAGCCGAGTGCAGTGGTCGGCAAACTGCAGCCCCTTGAGTGTGGCTCTTCCACAAAATACCACGTGTGGGCGTGCACGTACAGTGCAATTGAAGCTTCGTGGCCACACTCAAGGGGCCAAAGAGCCGCAGGTGGCTCGGGAGCCGCAGTTTGCCAACCACTGGCCTAGTGCCCGAGGCAGACACAGAGAGGAGGTGGGCGGACCAGGGACAGGACAAGAGGAGGGAGTGTCCGCGCTGAGCCATCTTCTAACCAGGGAGGATGGAAGCAAGAGCTCCCGGGGTCGGGGGCAGCAGGGCAGAGGCTGGGGTAGGAGGTGGGCAAGGGAGTGGCAGGGGGAAGGGCTGAGGGGCGAGGTCACCGGAGGAGCGAGAATGGAGGGCCCAGGGGATCAGGAGCCAGAGGCAGGAGGGAGCAGGGACACCGGGCCCCCTTAGCACATGGGACCCTCAGGTCGCCAACAGGCCACTTCTGAAGGGGGCACCAGGAAGGCCCCACTTTTTTTAAAAATCGATTTCAGAAAGGAAGAGAGAGGGGAGAGAGATAGAAACATCTATGATGAGAGAGAATCATTGATCCGCTGCCTCCTGCACGCCCCACATTGGGGATCGAGCCCACAACCCGGGCATGTGCCCTTGACGGGAATCAAACCTGGGACCCTTCAGTCCGCAGGTGGACGCTCTATCCACTGAGCCACACCAACTAGGGCGAGAGGCCCCACTCTTGTTTGTCCGCCAGGCCAGCCTCCTGGCACAGCTTTGCTGCCCGTGGGACCGAGCTTGGTCAGTGGCCTCCGACTCGGAAGGCAGGGCTGGGGGCCGGGGCCCTGCTCCAGGACGGCCTCAGAGACGTGGGCTCCATCAGCCCCCGCCCCGCGGCCCGGGGAGGAGGTGCCTGCCTCTGAGCGGAGAAATCTGAGTCTGACAACTAACCAGATGGATTGTGTTCCAGGCTGTAGGCCCAGGCGTGACCGCCATCGGCAGCCCTGCCTCCCGCCTGGCGCTGCGGGCGCTCCTGTGGCTGGGCCCGGGCAAGGGCGCTCTGATGGTGGGAGAGCAGGCACAGCCACTGCTGCCTGCTGTGGGGGGCCCCCGGAACTGAGGGTGAGGCTACGGGGCGCCAGACCCTGTCCAGCCTGGGGAGGCTATCTGGCCTTTCTGGGCCTCAGTTTCCTCATCTGTTAAATGGGAGGGTAGCAGTGCTCATTTGCTGAGGGCTTAACTGAGGTTAAGGTTTTGTGTGTAGCCCTAGCCAGTTTGGCTCAGTGGATAGAGTGTCAGCCTGCAGACTGAGGGGCCCCGGGTTTGATTCCAATCAGGGGCACATGCCTGGGTGGCAGGCTTGATCCCCAGCGGGGTGTGTGCAAGAGGCAGCCCATCGGTGATTCTCTCTCATCATTGATGTGTCTATCTCTCTCCCTCTCCCTTGCTCTCTGAAATCAATAAAAATATATTTAAAGTAAAAATCAATGGGAAAATATCCTCGGGTGAGGATTATAAAATATAAAAATAAAGATTCTGTGAGTAAAAGCGCCCTGAGGGGCCCACGGCTGCAGCACTGAGAACGACACATGAGTTCCCTGGCAAGTCCACTCACCCCTTGGGGGGCTGCGGGGCGGCAAGAGGCGTGGGGAAGGCTCGCAGCAGCCGGGGTTCAGGAACTCAGCGTCGTGAGCCCCTCCCAGTGCCCCTCCAGCATGGAGCCCCTGGCCTCTCCTCCAGCTACAGCCCCCAGGCCTCATCTCCCCACGCCCCTCGCCAAGCCCCGCCCTGTGCCCCTGGCCCTTGGAGCAGGAGTGGCAGGAGCCTGTCACCCTCCGGGCAGAAGCCACTGCACCGTCCCTCTCCCTCTCCCAGGGCCTGCGCCACTGCCCAGCCAGTGAGGCCTCTGCAGCCGCTGCCTGGCTGGAGGCCAAGGCTCTGGAAGCTCCAGGAAAGCACAGAAAGTTCCGGTTGCAGCCCCGCCCCAGGGCCCGATCACGGGAACAGCACGGCTCTGGCAGAGGCCTCCCAGGGCCAGTCTCCCACCCGCCATCTCAGACCTGGACGCCCACCCAGCCAGGGGCCCCTGAACTGTTAAAGCCGCGCAAGTCAGGTTCAAGTCCTTGCCCAGCCTCTTCGCAGCTGTGTGGCCTCAGGCAAGTTGCTCAACCTCCCTGGTCTGTGCACGCACCTGAAAAGTAGGAGTGACTATTGCACTCCCTTTGACCAAGGGTCACGGAGTTGCCAAGCGAGTAAGTGCCTGGAAAGGAGCCTGGCTCAGGGGGAGGAACGGGGCTGAGGAACGGAAGGGGCTGGGTGGAGAGGCAGTGGGTCCCCACAGCCGGTTCCCCCAGGGCTGGCAGCAAGCCAGCAAGGCAGCAGACAGCCCTCGGGAGCCCAGCCTGGTTTTGAAGGTGAGATGCAGGTCTGAGGAAGCTTCAAGGGAAGCCAGTGTGAAGAGAGTCATTCGCTCGCTCCCTTGCTCGCTCATTTATTTGTCCATTCAGTGTATTTATTAAGCACCTATTATGTGCCGGTCACTGGGGAGATTTTCTCCCTGGTGGGGCCTCTGTTCAGAGGTGAGAGGCAGACTTTAAACTGTGCAGAGTGCCATCTGAAGTTCTCCAGAGAATGTCTAAGCTGGCACAGGGCAAAGGGCATGCCAGGTGGTGGGGCCAGGGAACATGGCCTCACTGACGACATATGATGGGGAGCAAGACCTCAAATGCTCTGGAGGTAAGCGTTTGCAGCTGGTTTTATCTTTTTATTATACCATATATATTTATTATTGATTTCAGAGAGGAAGGGAGAGGGAGAGAGAGATATAGAAACATCAATGATGAGAGAGAAGCATTGATTGGCTGCCTCCTGCACACCTCCTACTGGGGATTGAGCCAGCAACCCAGGCATGTGCCCTGACCAAATTGAACCTGGGTTCCTTCAGTCCACAGGCCAACACTCTATCCACTGAGCCACACCGTCCAGGGCTGCAGCTGTGTTTGTGCATTTGAAGATAAGGAGGGAAGGTGAGGAGTGACATGGAGGAGGGAGGGAGTAAGGCGGAGACTGGGTGCCAGGACAGTGAACAGGAGGTGCTCTCCTGAGGGTGGTCATGCTGATGTCAAAGGTGTGTTAACCCAGATGCACAGGAACAATGGACGGGGTTTCTAAGGCCAAGATGAGCCTTTTAGTAAAGAAGTCATAGCCTGGGGCGTGCCCACCCCCAGGACTGCCCACGTAGGATGTGTGATCAGATCCTCCTGTGAGGGTCCGGTCAGTCCCTGAGTTTTGTCAGATGTCCACATGAGCAAGGTGGAAAGGGACTAAGGTGAGAGAGGGCCGGAGGCGGCAGGTGTGTCGGTCCTGTAGGCTGTGGAGGGAACTTGACCTTTGCTGGTGAGATGGAGAACCAGGGAGTTTTCAGAGGGGAGTGAACTGATCTGAGTGACTGTACCAGGCTCACGCTGGGTGCTCGGTTGAGAAAGGTCTCAGGGGTGGGGGTGGGGTGGAGTAGAGACGCAGGCAGCACAGCAGAAGCAGGGGACCAGCGGGGAGGCCCTTGTGGTGACCGAAGTCAGGGAGGACGCCACCCTGCTCTGGGTGGGAGCAGTGGAGGTGGGAGGCCTGGTACGATTCGGGAGAGGTTGTGAGAGGTGGAGCTGGAGGAATTTCCTGGGAGACTGGATATGGGGTGCGAGGCAAAGAGGACCCAAGGACAACCCCCAGGTTGGGGCCTGAGGGATTGGGGCCGCAGGAGTACCCTCCGCTGATGTGGGGGAGACTGTAGGAGTGTATCCGTCTCCAACTGCTGCTATAACAAGTGCCTGCGAGCGCGGTGGTTTTAAACATCCACGCTTATTCTCGTGTAGTCCTGGAGGCCCGACGTTTGAAATCAGTCTCACCGGCCCGAAGCCAGGAGTCAGCAGGGCCGGTTCCTCCTGGAGAACCTGCGTCCTTGTCTCTTCTACCTTCCGAGACCACCTGCCTTCTTCCCTTCAGGGCCCATCCTCGCACCAGCCCAACCGCTGGCCTGTGTCGCCACATCCCTCCCGCCTCTGGACGGCCAGCCTCCAGCAGTGGGCAAACTACGGCCCGCGGGCCGGATCGGCCCGTTTGAAATGAATAAATCTAAAAAAAAAAAAAAAAAAGACTGTACCCTTTTATGTAATGATGTTTACTTTGAATTTATATTAGTTCACACAAACACTCCATCCATGCTTTTGTTCCGGCCCTCCGGTCCAGTGTAAGAACCCATTGTGGCCCTCGAGTCAAAAAGTTTGCCCACCCCTGGCCAGCCTCCCTCTTATAAGGACGCGTGACCGTCTACAGGACCCACCTGGGTGACCCAGGATTCCCTCCCCGTCTCAAGACCCTTCACCTACTCACACCTGCACTCTCCTTTTCCATGTCAGGCCACACCCCCAGGTGCTGTGGATGAGGGCGGGGCTGTCTTTCGAAGGCTGTTACTCGGGGAGCTAGGAACCGGGGGTTTGGTTCGGGACATACTGCGCCAAGATGC
>NW_006292360.1:437918-443423 GCF_000327345.1 Myotis davidii
CGGTCAGATGAAGGAATGTGGATGCCCGGGCTCGCGATGTACCACTGGGACTCGTGAGTGTGTGAACACCACTGGAAGCTGTGAAACTGGAGAAGACGGACAGAGACACAAGGAGAGAAAAGAAAATTAAAAGATTAAGCCAGGAGGCCCGGCCTCTGAATGCCAGGAACTCCACAAAGAAAAACAACAGAAAACAGAAGAAATGAAGTCATCCAAGAAAACGTTAAGGAAAACTCGAAGAACCAAAGGCTGAGGATTCCTTGACCACAAGAAGGCCCACCAAGTTGCCAGCACAGTTAATAAAGATCCACACCAGGCCTTCATCATGAACGTTCGAGTCGGCAGGGATGAAGAACAGACCCAGAGATCCACACCCAACAAAAGCAGCGCGTCTTCAGAGGCTGCGGCTGCAGGACGGCGCCACAGCCCCTGGACGCAAGGGGACAGTGGCACGGCCGCCTGTAAAATTCCCCTGTGATGCTCTCCAACCCAGAGCTCTCTGCCCAGCCACACTACCAGTCAACTGTGGGCACAGAACAAGGACACTCTCAGAATGCAGGATCTTAACAAAATGACTTCCCAGTGCCCTCAAGGAGCTACTGGAAGATGCTCTTTGCCACGAACGAGAGGCAAACTCAGGAAAGCAGAGTGTAGGGTCCAGGAAACAGCTATCCCGGGGGAGAGACGGGGCAAGCAGACTTCCCAGGACAACAGCGAAGGGAAGTCCCCAGGCAACAGTCGTGCAGTAGACGAGAGAGCAACCCATCCAGATGGAGGCATATTAACTCCTAGAAGAACGAAAAATTATAGAGGAAAGGAAAAGTAATCTTAGTAGATATTTCTGCTGCCATTAAATACACACTGAGTGGCCAGATTATTATGACCGGTCAGATTATTATGACCACCCCATCAGTACTTCGTTGGGCCACCTTTTGCCTTCAATACTGTGGCGATTCCTCTTGGCATTGGCTCCCCGAGATGTTCAAAGGTGACGTGAGGAATCTGACACTGTGCCTGATGAATAGCACTGTCCAGTTCTGTGAGATTTGAGGGTTGTGGAACCAGCTGCCTGATGGCTCTTTTAACTTCGTCCCACAAATGCTCAATTGGATTGAGATCTGGTGAGTGTGGGGGCCACATAAGCAAGGTAAAGTCTCCCTCATGTTGTTGAAACCACTCCTGCACAATATGAGCACCGTGGCATGGCACCTTGTCTTGTTGGAAGACGCCATCTCCATTGTGATACGCCATCAACATGATAGGATGAACCTGATCAGCAACGATACTTAGATATGTTGTGCTATTCAGACGTTTATAATGGTCTAGCAACTTCAGCGTGAAATTATAGCTAATTTGCCTACAAACGTCAGGTGGTCACAATAATGTGGCCACTCAGTGTATATGTTCCTTCAAACCTGGCCTTCCGTAAACCCATTCACTACCAGTAACAGGGCTTACTCAGAAAAGAGGGGCAGACACCGACTACTCAGAACCTATGGGACATTTCCAAGAACTTGGGTTTATCGAGGTATAATTTGTATACAGTGACTTTTTCCTTTTGACGTGTACGATTTGATGAGTTTTGAAAAATGTAAGTAGTTCTGCAACCGCCACCACTATCAGGATATCGAACAAGTCCATTACCCAACACGGCTCCCTCCGACTCTATCACAACCAGTCCCCCGCCTCTTCCGGCTGCGACCGATCTCATGTCTGCCCTGTGCCTACGCTGTCCCTAGAATGTCCCACAATGTCGCAGGAACGGAACAATAAAGTATGTAGCCTTTTGCGTCCAACTCCTTTCACTGAACACAATGCTGTTTTTAGGTGTCCATTTTGCTGCGTGTCACTTAGTTTGTGTCCTTTCATTGCTGAAGTCAATTTCATTGTATGGAGATACCACAGTCACCATTTTTTAAAATAAGTTTTTATTGATTTCAGAGAGGAAGGGAGAGAGAAAAACATCAATGATGAGAGAGAATCATTGATTGGCTGCCTCCTGCACATCGCCTGACTGGGGCATGTGCCCTGACCAGGAATCGAACTGGAGGCCTCCTGGTTCATAGGTCGACACTCAACCACGGAGCCACAGTGGCTGGGCCACGTTCCCTGTTTGAATGGAGGCTGGGCTATTTACAGGTTGGGGTTATTATGACTAAAACTGCTATGACCATTCACACGCAGGTCTTTTTGTGAACTTATACTTTCATTTCCCAAGGGCAAGTAACAGAAGGAGGACTGCTTTTCCTTGTACACACACACACACACACACAAACACACACACACGCGCGCGCGCGCACACACACACACACCTGTGAATATCGAAAGTGAAAGACACTGGCCCTGGGGCCTGTGACTCAGAGATGGGCCCGGGCCTGCGGTTTTCCTCAGAGGCCCTGGCATACTATTCGCCGGGATAAAAATCAAGTCTGCGGATGCTTGGATAAAAATAAGAACTCATTTAAACAGGAAGAAAGGCAGCTACTTGTACAGAACTGTTTGCAGGTGTGGATTTCGGCTCAGCATTTGAACCGGGCCTTTCTGGCGCCAATCACGGCGGTGCCTGTGGAGAACCTCAGAAGCCGGTTGCAAGGTGACAAGAAGCCAGGCTGCACCGCCACCACAGCAGCAGGGTGTGCGTGTGCGTGTGCGTGTGCGTGTGCGCATGTGCATGTGTGTGCGTGCCTGTGCGCCTGTACGTGTGCCTGTGTGTGTGCCTGTGTGCATGTGTGCGCGTGCGTGTGTGCCTGTGTGCGTGTGTGTGTGCTTTTGCGCCTGTACATGTGTGCCTGTGTGTGCATATGTGCATGTGCCTGTGTACATGTGCATGTGTGTGTGTGCCTGTGCGCCTGTATGTGTGCCTGTGTGTGAATGTGTGCATGTGTGCGCGTGCGTGTGCGTGCCTGTGTGCATGTGCGTGTGCGCCTGTACGTGTGTGCCTGTGTGTGTGAATGTGTGCCTGTGTGCGCGTGCGTGCGTGTGCCTGTGTGCATGTGCATGTGCGTGCGTGCCTGTGCGCCTGTACGTGTGCCTGTGTGTGTGAATGTGTGCATGTGTGCGCGTGCGTGTGTACATGTGCGTGTGCGTGTGTGCCCGTGCGCCTGTACGTGTGCCTGTGTGTGAATGTGTGCATGTGTGCGCGTGCGTGTGCGTGCCTGTGTGCATGTGCGTGTGCGCCTGTACGTGTGTGCCTGTGTGTGTGAATGTGTGCCTGTGTGCGTGTGCGTGCGTGTGCCTGTGTGCATGTGCATGTGCGTGTGTGCCTGTACGTGTGTGCCTGTGTGCGCGCACACGCATGTGTGCATGTGTGTATGTACATGAGTGTGTGTGCGTGTGAGAGAGAGTGTGTGCGTGTATTTGTGAATTTTCCCCTCACGTCCAGCCAGACCCATCTTTCTTTTTTAATATAAATCTTTATTGTTGAAAGTATTACAGATGTCCCCTTTTACCCCCCCCTGCCCCCCCCCAGCCTGCCCCGCCCCCTGCCCCAGGCCTTCAGCACCCTATTGTCTGTGTCCATGGGTTTTGCATATATGCATACAAGCAGACCCATTTTTCAAGACCAACATTCTCCAGCCCTGGCCAGTAGCTCAGTTGGTTAGAGCAGTGGTCGGCAAACTGCGGCTCGCGAGCCACATGCGGCTCTTTGGCCCCTTGAGTGTGGCTCTTCCTAAACCTTAGGAGTACCCTAATTAAGTTAATAACAATGTACCTACCTATATAGTTAAGTTTAAAAAATTTCGCTCTCAAAAGAAATTTCAATCGTTGTACAGTTGATATTTGGCTCTGTTGACTAATGAGTTTGCCGACCACTGGTTAGCGCATCTCCTGATACATCAAGGCTGTGGGTTTGATCCCTGGTCAGGGCACATATGAGGATTAACCAGTGCATGCATGCACAAGTGGACAACAATCCATGTTTCCTTCTCTCTCTCCCATCCTCTCTCTCTTAAACCAATAATAACTTTAAACATTAAAAACAAACCCACAGACCAGTGCTCTCCGGCCGGCTCCGATGGCCTTGACGCGCTCTTCACGCCTCAGTCAGCTGAGCCACCTCCCCGCTCCAGGTAGGCTGAGGGGCCCATGATTTCCGGTGTCCTCATACCCTTGGGAGGAGTTTGCTAAATTTGTCCAGAAATGTCTCCGGCAGCCCAGTACCAACTAGCAAACACTATCTCCAAGTACCGAGAGGGCCAACCCTGCAGCCAGCTGCTTCCTTCGCTTTTGGCAGAAAGGACGGATCGCCCTGTTCCAGCCTGTGCTCCTGTCTGCGCGTCCGTGCGGAGGAGGCTGCGGTGCACGAGCCAGCGAGGGAAGACGCTGCTATTGAGCTGGCGTGGGAGTTTCAAGGTCAGACTGGCAGGCACGCCTGGGCACCCAGGGCTGCAGGTCATCGATGAGCACAGTGGCTCCAGAGAGCTGGGACCCTCCCGGCCAGGCAGTGTCACACCCCATGGCCGTGGCCACGCCCTTCGTTTGATACAATCCAGACAAACATCCTTGAGGCAGGCGCGGTAAACATCCCCATTATACAATGAGCAAATGGAGGCACAGAAAGGGTGCACAACTGACCCCAAAGGAGCAGGCAGGGCCCAGGGGCAGGTGGTCTAGCTCCCGCCGAGGTCCTAGGACAGTGATGGCGAACCTATGACGCGCATGTCAGAGGTGACACGCGAACTCATTTTTTTGGTTGATTTTTCTTGGTTAAATGGCATTTAAATATATAAAATAAATATCAAAAATATAAGTCTTTGGTTTACTATGGTTGCAAAGATCAAAAAATTTCTATATGTGACACGGCACCAGAGTTCAGTTGGGGTTTTTCAAAATGCTGACACGCCGAGCTCCAAAGGTTCGCCATCAGGTCCTATGTGAAAAGCACATTTTGTTAACTTGTTATAAAATAGCCGGTGGTTAGTTATTGCGACATGGATGCTAAACTCCTAAGAGGAAGCAAGGTGCCCACCGAATGCAGGATTTACTAGCAGAATCAGGAGATCCGGGTGTGAATGTCGGCTCCCCGCCTGGGGAGCCCTCTCCGCCGCCTGGGGAGCCCTCTCCGCCGCCTGCATCCACACGCGTCCGCATCCGGCTGCCGCCAGACTCAGCCGTGTTTGCACAGTGAGCCCCACGTGGGAGGTCAGGAAACAGATCTGGCTTCTCCCTGTGGGGTGGCCTCGGCCAGGCCCCCTCCCAGTGACCCTCCTGGTATTTGCAGTGACCTCCCTGTCACCGCCCTCCAGCCCCGGGGGAGGTAGCCGTCCCACCGTTGCTGTTGCGGGAGCCCTGGCTCTCTCTGGGGTTCCCCCACCCCCACTGTAAGCAGTCCTTCCTGCAAACAGCCCTCCTGGAATTTCCCCAGTCGGCAGAAGCCATCTGTTTTCCCACGGGCCCCTGGGTGATGTGACAGCATCGTGAGTACCGGCGGGAACTGGAAGCACCTGAGCGTCAGGGCCGCCCAGGACCCTGCGCAGCGGTTTGGCTGGGGTGGGGGTAGGGGTG
>NW_006292360.1:443874-446982 GCF_000327345.1 Myotis davidii
TAGCGCCGACCGCGCACCGGGCGCCAGGGACCCAGGGCCGCGTGAGCGACGGGACCACGAGCGCAGACCGCGGGCTGTGTCCATTCGCACCATGTTCTTTTCCAGCCCGAGGACAAAATCACTCCTTAATGCCCACAGCAGCCAGCCCCGGCGGGAGCCGGGAGGCTGGACCGGAGCCTGGGTCCCCACGGGCCCCGCCCCACTCGGGGGTGGGGGGGAGATGAAGGCACCGGGATGGTGGGGTGGAGGTTGGGAGACTGACTGCCTGGCAGGGAGCGGGGTCTGAGGCTGGGGCGCAGGAGCCCCAAACCCCTGGGTCTAACTACCCGCTGCCCCCGAGGGTTGTCAACCTTCCTAATGCCGCGACCCTTTAATACAGTTCCTCGTTTTATGGTGACCCCCAATTTCATTGTTACAAATTGAACATAATTAAAGCATCGTGATTACTCACAGAAACAATATGTAATTCTGATGTTTTCCGATGGTCTTAGACGACCCCTGTGAAAGGGTCGTTCGACCCCCAAAGGGTTGAGAACCTCTGCACTAGGGCCTGGCCAGGTCTGATTGCCCTTTAGGATCATCACTCCGCCTGCAGGGGGCTAAAGTGATGAGGCAGGTGACTGGTTGGGAGTGGCCCCCGCCATATAACATTGGAATTCTGTATCACCTTTGCCATTTTCCCGTCAATCTAAAATGGTTCTAAAGCCCTGGCCAGTGTGTGGCTCGGCTGGCTGGGCATCGTCCCATGCACTGAAAGGTTGCTGGTTCGATTCCCGGTAGAGGGTGTGCAGGAGGCAGCGGATGGATGTTTCACTCTCACATCCATGTTTCTCTCTCGCTTGCTCTCCTTTCCCCTCTCTCTAAAAATCAAGAAACTATTTTTAAAATGGTTCTAAAAATAAAGTTTATTTTTAAAAAAGTAAGAGCCGAAAGTGACGCTTGGGTTTCTGTCCCTCATCTACCCAGTTCCCACTCTCCCCTCCAGTCACTGCTCTACCAGTGTTCTGCGGATCCTTCAAGAATTCCCTCAGGGAACGCCCTCTGTGGGGCACACCCAGCCCCACCTGAATCTCCGTTTCGAGTGAATCTTCTTTCTCCTAAACCCCAAGGGTCCCCACAAGACTGGCCACCAGGGGAGCCACGGGCAGCGGCGGCTCCTCCCAGGCTAACCCCCAACCTGCCCCCAGGCCCCCGTCGCTGCCCCTCAGTGAGCGGACAGCAGCCCCGCCTTGGCCCACTTCCTTCCCACGACGGTCCTAGAGCCAGAACAGCCCACCGGGCTCTCTCCCGCTGCTGCTTCTATCCGAGACCCTTCCTTGCTTCACTGGTGTTCCAAGCTCTAATCAACAGACTCAAAAAAAAACAACTTCCCTTATGCAAATGTGAATCTATGCTGATTTGCTCCCCAAATGGCTTTTTAAAATTTCCTTTAAAGAGCATTTACTCATTTTAATGTAAAACAGTTCACAGATACTTACTAGAGAGAAAAATACAATGCACCTCATACACCCCTCACCCATGTCCAGCCATTACCAAGGCTTTCTGCGTATGGGTCAGCTAGCATCTCTCTCTCTCTCTCTCTCTCTCTCTCTCATTGGCTAAGCCGTTTTAAAGCAGATTCCAGGCTCCTTACACCTGCGAGCAGGCAACCCCGAACAATCCGGACATCTTCTGTCACCCTAAGTTCCTATCCCACCGTCAACAGAGGCTCCTGAAGATTAGTCTGGCGATAGGGAGACACGAAAAAGCTCTGCAGGGCGGGTGTGTGCACGGGTGACCTAATTATGCCGCGTGTGGGATGGTTTGGGTGTGGAGGAGGTTAGAGCAGGGAGGCCAATTACGACGCCCTTGGTCTAGATGCCAGGAGATAGGCCTGATGCCAGGTGTTTGCAGCTGCGTGGGGAGGAGGGGGACCAGCTGGAGAGACTCTGTGCGGAGCCACTGACCGGCCTGGGCTCAAATGGATGCCTGCCTGCCTGCCTGCCTGCCTGGAGGACAGAGGGACTGACGTGAGGGTGGGCGCCTGCCACTCTCTGTGCCCACAGGTCCTGCAGGCAAGAGTGGGACCTCAGGGGCAAAGGCTCCCCTTCTCAGGAGAGTGGCTCATTTTGATCACCTCACCCCAGGGGACACTTGTCTGCAGTGGGCCAGCGAGGGACCGGACCCCTTCACAACTCATGAGCATGAGCACGTCAGAGCTGGAAGGCCTGGGCGGGTCATGGAATGTAACCCCTCTCTGGTCACACACGGGTAAACGAGTTTCAGAGAAGGGGTGCAAGTCCCTCGGGCCACAGGGGGAGTCAGAAGCAGAGCTGGAGCCCGGCCGGCGTGGCTCAGTGGTTGAGTGTCGACCCATGAACCAGGAGGTCATGGTTTGATTCCCATGCGGGGCACGAGTTGGCGCAAGAGCCTGGTCTCTGAGTTCCTGCCTAGGATCTTGCTCCCAGAAGGGATGCCTCTAGCCACTGACGCCCAAGGGCGTACATTCAAGGTCCCAGAACATGTGCGTAGCCTGCTTGCTCATGGCAGCCTCACTCCAGACATCTGCTGTTGACGGAGGAGCAGCTACCATGCTCCACTGGCTGTGTGAGGGCCTTTGACACATGGGTCTGAAGCTCCCCAGATCCCGCGAGGCAGGTACTGTTATGTCTGCATCCTCCCATTAGAGAGACGGGCAAACTGACATACAGGGCGATGGTGCTTGTCTAAGGTCATACGGTGTGGGCGCGGCAGAAGCAATGTCTGCATAACTGAAGCTCCCCTCTCAGCCACACACACACACCCCCGCGGCCTCCGAAGGTCCCCGGCTCCAGGAGAGGGCAGCGGCTTCTCCCGGCCTCCTCCCTCCTGGCTCCGCACCCCTCCCAGCAGCCGGCCTCCTGGGGGAGCAGACGGGTTACAGACGGACCCTTCCCACGGCAGGTTACGGCCTTTGGTGCCGGGGCCATCAACAGGCTTCCCCTTCTGGGTGCCGTGGGCCACGGGGGTGCTGTGGACGGGGTGGCAGGGCAGGCAGGCATCCTGCCCGCTGGCCAGCCTCCCCCGGGCCTGCTCCATGCCCTGCACTGGGCCCTGGGCACACGGTGGTCCGTCCAGGTCTCTGTCGCT
>NW_006292360.1:449051-476426 GCF_000327345.1 Myotis davidii
CAGCCGTGGGTGCTGAATTCTAATTCTCTAGTCCAGCTTCTTGGGAAGCAAAGGTCATGACACAGGAAGAGATTGCGGACGGCGGTGCCCAGAGGGGTGGGTTGGCTTTCCCAGTGCCGCCTATTTAGTGAAATTCCCAGACACACTGAGAGCGAAGAGCAGCGCCGTGCCCTCCTCTGCAGCCTCTGCCTGGAAGCCCGAGTGCTCTCTGCGGCTGCGCCCAAGGGCGTTCGGTCGGACCCCTGATCCCCCCGGGCGCTTCCTCCTCGGCGTCCCCTCCAGCCGGTCCTGCTGCAGCGCCTGAGCCTGATCCGTCCTTGGCCTCCGGGCGTGTTGTGTTTCTGCGCGTTCGGTTTTCAGTGAGGGACTTGTCTTTAAGGGAGGAGAGCTGGGTGAGCATCCGAAGATTCCGAGTCCCGCGCTGGCTCTGCTACTTTGCAGCTTTGTGACCTTGAACGAGTCACGGCCTCCCCGCCAGGAGTTTAGTGGGGAGGGAAACACACCAGGGTCCGGGGCCCCCCTGCAGTCAGACAGCTTGAGGGGTCCAGAGTGCCTGTGGACGCCATGCAGGTGTTTACCATCCTGCATGGGCTCTGTGTCGGTTTCTAATTTTACCCCCTGCAAGATAAGGTCCTTGGAAACGGTCCCCTCATTCTGCCGGCTGGGTTTGGAGCATTATGGTGTGGAATTGTGTAGGCAGTTTCAGTTCAACCTGTAAGGGTGGCTGATGTATTACACTACAGTAATATGGAAGGTTGCCTACAAAATTTTGCCTGATTTTACCATTGCATAATATTTAATTCTAAATACCCTGTTTTTTTTTAAAAAAAAGCTTAGTTTATATTTTTCACAGGATACATTCAGACATTTCACCTCTGCATGGCCGTTTTTAGTCTGCCCTACCAGCTTTCCTTTGTAAAGAAGTTTGCTTAGCTGGCATTTGGGAAATTTCTTTATGATACTCAAAATAATCCAATACTGCTGTTAAAAAAACAGCTAGGACTATTAACTATATCACCCTGCTTTTGTTTCAAAATGACTTCTAGAGACAGATGGTATTTTTTCTCTTAGTCCCTCTGTGTGGCCTTTAACTTTATATTTCCTTCTTGATCCCTAAAAATACTACTTGTAGGATTGAGTCTTTCCTCTCTTAACACAGTTGGGGTTGATTGTAAATGTAATGACATGTGATTCTTACCTGATAGTATTGCAAACTACATACCCAAGATATGAATAAGATTTCCTTCCTTTATTGTGTATTTGGTATTCATCATCACGATGAATCATTGAAGCAAGATTGGGTCGTATTTTGCATAGTTTGTAGAGAGCAGCACCCCCAATAGGAATGTAATGTAAGCCCCACAGACACAATTTTAAATTTTCTAGTAAATACACTTAAAAGGGTGGTATTTTCTTTTATTTTTATTTGTTAATATTTTTATTGATGTGAGGAAGGAAGAGGGAGAGAGAGATAGAAACATCAATGATGAGAGAGAATCATTGATTTGCTGTCTCCTGCACACCCCACACTGGGAATCGAGCCTGCAACCTGCTCATGTGCCCTGACCTGGAATTGAACGGTGACCTCCTGGTTCATAGGTTGATGCTCAACCATTGAGCCACACTGGCTGAGCAAAAGGGTGGTATTTTAAAAATAATGGCTTTTATTAACTCATTTATATGAGAAATACTGTCATCTCAGCACGTAATCAATATGAAACATTATTAATGTGGTATTATACCCTTTTTGTACTAAATCATTGAAATCTGGTGAGTTCAGTATGGATTAGGGAAGGTTCACACTATAGAGCACATCTCCGTTCAGACCAACGCATCCCAGGTGCTCAGCAGCCATGTGTGTTCAGTGACCACAGGAGGCAACGCAGGGTAGAGTGTGTTTTAGTTTATCTGAAAATTGGCCGTTAGTGTGCAGTGTCTGTGGTGACTTCGAACTGACCAAGTGGTCAATTCAAAAGCATCTGACTATGTTCTCATCTGACACATCCAAGTCTTTGTAGAAGTCTTCAGTTTGCCCATTACATAGAGTTCCATGACTGTCTACTTTTAAACAGTTACATTTTGGAATCTCTCCTTACCAAAATGGTTTTGCATGCTATTATCTGTAGTTACTCGCCTTTTTTTTTTTTTTTTCGGTCAGTGGATGACATTTTAAGGGTCTTTTCCCAAGAAACAAAATGGGCTGTATTTTAACGATTATTTGTTGACTTGTCCCTAAGATCTGGACCTGGAAGCATTTAGGCTCTGCGTAAAGAACTCTGATAGAAATAAGGATTTTAATAAAAATCGCTTGATTTAGAGCCTAAAAGCATGAAAACTGTCTTGATCATTAATCAGCATTATTCTTTTTAAAAAAATATATTTTATTGATTTTTTTGGTTACAGAGAGGAAGGGAGAGGGATAGAGAGTTGGAAATATCGATGAGAGAGAAACATGGATCAGCTGCCTCCTGCACACTCCCCACTGGGGATGTGCCCGCAACCAAAGCACATGCCCTTGACCGTCCGCAGGCCGACGCTCTATCCCAGGGGTGGGCAAACTTTTTGACTCGAGGGCCACAATGGGTTCTTAAACTGGACCGGAAGGCCGGAACAAAAGCATGGATGGAGTGTTTGTGTGAACTAATATAAATTCAAAGTAAACATCATTACGTAAAAGGGTACGGTCTTTTTTTTTTTTTAGTTTTATTCATTTCAAACGGGCCGGATGCGGTCCGCGGGCTGTAGTTTGCCCACGTCTGCTCTATCCACTGAGCCAAACCGGTCAGGGCTATTATTTTCTTTAAAAAAGAGCAAACACTTGCAGTTGGTAAGTCTTTTTGTGCCTTGTATATGGGTAATGGTGCTAAGGATACTTTTTCCTCTTCCAAAGGAATGCTAACTGAGTAAAGGAAGCTGTATGGCTCTGGGCTGTGTCCTGTTCCTCAGAAGGGCAGGCTGGTGGCAGTGTTTGGTTATGTTAGCAGTGGGACTCCTTACCTCTCGTGGACCCACGCAGTGGGACTAGCTGGCTCCTCGCATCTCCGGCCCTGGAGCCCTTTCACCACATGTCGCTATGGTCTGTGAGTCACATTATTTGGTGCTTAATATTTAGCGCCCATTAAGCGAACACTTATTTCAGTGTCTTCCCAACCACGTTGAAACATTTAGCGGTATTAGCGCAGGTCTCCCTCTTTTTGAACCATCGGCGGTCATTACTTGATCAAACAACAAATTGGAGTAGGAGCTCAGCCGCTAGTCCTCTCTAGGTAGTAACTGTGTGACCTCTGGACTTAAGCTCTTCGGACCTCCACTTCTCATCTGTAAAATGAGTTGGTCCTGGTGATTTCCAAGTGGTTATTTTGGTCCCACACTTGATGTATAGCAGATGCTTTCATGAAGGTCCATACTATTCATATTGGCTACATCAA
This sequence comes from Myotis davidii, assembly GCF_000327345.1. NCBI lineage: Eukaryota > Metazoa > Chordata > Mammalia > Chiroptera > Vespertilionidae > Myotis > Myotis davidii. Next base: position 452,480 of record NW_006292360.1, read on the forward strand.
AGGGTGAGGCAGCCTGGCACACTTTGTGTTGGCAGCCTTTTAGTAAGCTGCCCAAACACCTTTGTATGATAGGGCAGCTAGGAAGAGCTCAGTCGATGTTCGCTATTCTTGTTAATTAATAATTAAGTCACTGATAGGCTTAAATGTATAGCCTAATTCAATAAACAAAGACTAGATGATATTTTTAAAAAACTTGGAAAACATTTATTGACTTTCCCACATCACTAATCATTGGTATGAGTAGCTAAATCTTACATCTCCTCAGGAGAACATAGCACTATTGTCTGTTACATCCTATGGAGAACTTAAATCGTAGGTCACAGTGTCAAGAGCTCCTGGTTTTGGTCTCATAAGCTCTCTCTGAAATGACCTATGGAGAAGTTGTTCTTAAACAAAAATTACACACGTAATATTACCATTTAAAATAATAAAACTATTTCTAGCCTTTGGACTGCCAAAAATTTCACAAAAGGAAAGGCAAAGCCTTGATCCTACAAAGTTGTGCCTATAAAAGCTTTTATTATTAGTTTTATTGAACTTAAAAATAGCCTGCATGGATAGCTCTTCTAAAGGCTGCAGTATTAAGTACAGCCATAAAGTTTTGCAGCTCTTTAACTTCCTACAATGCAACTTAGTAATAGTGGGCACCCCGTGAATGGTGCCTGTCACTCTGCGCCAGGGCCCTGTGTCATCGGTTTTGTGGTGCTGTCTGCATTTGTATGGTGGACTGAGGCTCAAGAGCTAAGGAAACTCGGCTAAGGCCCCCCAGCTTGGCAGTGGGGAAGCAAGGTCTAAAAACAAACGGTCTCAAAAGCCTTTGCTCCTGGCCTCTGGGCCAGTCACTCCGGAGTTTGCTGAAGTCAAGGCAAGGGCTAGAGGCGCTAGCAATCTGAGGTTGGCTGACTTCCCACCTTGTGCTCAGTTCAAATGAAGCGCACAATTGAAAAGCATCCCAAGGTGAATCGTTTTCATAAAGTGATAGCTTTCACCATCTTGAGGGACAATGCTATTTTAAATGTAAATGTGTCAAATGTATCTTTCTTTTCTCAGCATTCTACTTTGAACAGAACATGTCGGTATGGATACTTAAGAGTTACTTAGGATTTTTAGCAGGATAGGAGCTAAAAATATCACCAGGTTATTATATTGAAGTTATATAAGCATGCCTTTTTTCCCTGTATACAGATGGGCAATAGTTTTTCAGTAAAATTTTGGTGGGTTGGTGCCTTGAAGTGCTGTTGCCATGGTTCTTTCACAACCTATGGCTCAAGGCTGAATGGAGGCATGGTGGTGATCGAGTTCTGTTATGACATTTTCTTGCTTGATTGTTTTATTTTGCTGCAGAGGTAGCTGTATGACTGTTGTTCATGCTGATTAAAAAGATTCGGAGGGCCCTGCGGGGAAGAATGGGTTTTATGTTGGCTGTGTTGTTTGCGATGCCTGCTGTGATACAAAAAGACGTTACTCTTAAATCTGCTGTTACTGGATTTTGTAAAATAAAAATCCTTTCATGTGACATCATGCAGAACAGTAGAAGACTGAAGAAATGAGGTAGTTTTGATTAAAATTAGTAAGTGACATTCAAAATATTAAGTGTACAGTTCAGTACAGAATCTTGCCAGTGGTATGGTTAGTGTATCTAGAGCACATGTTAACTGAAGTGTGGGTAGCATCATGATTTATAACATGCTGAGATTATAATCATAGCTCAAGCAAATGCAAAGGCCCTGTGGTAGGAGTGTGCTCAGCATACTGGAGAAACACGAGGAGGCCCATGTGGCTGGAGCAGACAGAGTATGTGAGGGGGGAATGGAGGAGATGCAGTCAGAAAGGAGGTGGTGTTGGGGGGCTGGTGTAGGATCCGGTCCTCAATAGGCTATGGTAAAGACAAAGGACATGGAGAGAAACTTATATTGAAAGAAATGAAACAGAGCGGTTTACTTGCCCTCTATAATAAACCCTAATATGCAAGTCGACCCAACACCAGAACTACCGGTCACTATGACTCACACTGACCACCAGGGGGCAGACGCTCAATGCAGGAGCTGCCCCCTGGTGGTCAGTGCGCTCCCACAGGGGGAGCTCCGCTCAGCCAGAAGCCAGGCTCACGCTGGCTAGCGCAGCAGCAATGGCAGGAGCCTCTCCCGCCTTCACAGCAGGCGGGTGGTAAGGAGCGAGGGGTCCTGGACTGCGAGAGCCCTGGACTGCAAGAGAGATGTCTGACTGCCAGCTTAGGCCCGATCCCCAGGGCCTAAGGGGGATCAGGCCTAGGCCGGCAGGTGGACATCCCCCAAGGGGTCATGGACTGTGAGAGGGTGCAGGCTGGGCTGAGGGACTCCCCTCCCCCACCCCCAGTGTACAAATTTCGTGCACTGGGTCTCTGGTCCTATATACTAAAAGCCTAATTTGCAAATTGTCCCCTCTACTGGGAGTTCAGTCACTTGCTATGACATGTGCTGACCACCAGGGGACGGCGCAAAACATGGCAGGCATCAGCGACACGGCACTGGCAGTGAGTGACAGTGGAGGCGCTACCAGCCACAATGGGCCCTGAAGAGAGCAGGACCACAGTGGGATGGTGGAGCAGGTGAGCGGGCGGCGCCAGGACAAGGTGGGTGCAAGCAGGGCCCAATTGCCCAGCCAATCACCCTGCAGACAGCAATGAGCAGTGTCGGGGCGGGGCCACTGCTCGGCGCCCAGGCGCTGAGGAAGCCGAGCGGGGGGCCCAGTCGCCCCATCGATCACACCGCAGACAGTGACCAGTGATGATGGCGGGCAGCGGGGTCACCGCCTGGCTCCCAGGCACGGAGGGAGCCAGGCAGGGGTCCGATGACTCAGGCAAAGGGGACCCTGGGGGCCCAGGTGCTGCCCAGGGCCCAGAGGTCAGCTGGGACCTGCCCTTCCATTCCAGATGCTCACGCTTTGATCGCCGTCCAGGCCTGCGGACCACACCCGTTCATGCATTCTGTGCACTGGGACTCTAGTTGTATTATAAGTAAGTCTGAGTAGCAGGCTTTGCCTAGATGACTTCACTATAGCAAATAAGAGTCAGTTGGCTCACGTGTGAATTCTGGTATCACCATTTATTGACTCTCTGACCATGGAAAAGGTTATGTGAACCCTCAGGTCCTGTCTCTAAGCAGAGGATAATAATGGTAACCATGGCCCGGCTGGTGTAGTTCAGTGGTTGTGTCAGACCTGTGTATGAACCAGGAGGTCACGGTTCAATTCCTAGTGGGAGCACGTGCTCGGGTTTCCGGCTCAATCCCCAGTAGGGGTCATGCAGGAGGCAGCCTATCAATGATTTTCTCTTATTGATGTTTCTTCTATCTCTTCCTCTCTGAAATCAATAAAAGTATATTATTATATTAAATATATATTTTTAAAAATAATGGTAACTGTGTAGGGTTGTTAGGATGATGAAACAGATTTTTAAAGGGAAACGTGCCTGTTGTGTAGTAAATGCTCAGTAAGTATTAGTTATCTATATATATAGAACCAGCGACCGTAACGCCCTAACAACCATAATGACCAATCACTATGATGCCCACTGCAGCCAGCAAACTGGCCAGATCAGGGCTAGGGCCTGCCAGCCAGCCTCCCACAGCCCCTCCCCTGGCCGCTGACCCCAGATACCCCCCCCACCCCATTTGGGGGGTGGGGCCCACTGCCAATTGCCCACAACCCCTCACCCTGGCCGGTCCGGCCCTGATCAGGCCCCGATTAGGGCCAGGCTGGCCGGACCCCACCCGTGCATGAATTCATGCACTGGGCCTCTAGTTTATAATGTTTCATTTCCTCTGGAAAGCTTTCACCATCTTTCCCTTGGCAAAATCCACCAATACAGGCATTCAACCTGGTGTGTCCTTTTTTTAAAAAAAAAAAAATGTAATTCACATCCCATAAAATGCACTTTGTATAATTCAAGCAGCTTTTAGGATACTTACAAGATTGCACGCCATCGCCACTATCTGACTTCAGAATATCTTGCTGGTGTGTCTTTGCAGTACTTGGCATAGTTACAGTCTTTTGTGTGACTGGAGGATGCCTGTTTCTTGTCCTGTCCATTTTATGAAGGCAGGAGCTGTCACCTTTTATTTGCTATTTACACCAGTGCGTAGCCCAACGACTGGCCACATAGTCCGTGTTCAGTGATGATTTGTTGCACAAAAGAAGATATGATACAGAAAGTAGTGTTGGACTCAGTTGTGAAGAGGCACGTGTGTGTGGATTCTGTAGTAGGATTTGCATTTGATCCTGTGGGTGATCAGAAACCATCAACATTTTGAAGAAGTAGAGTGATACAGCTAGGTTTGTCTGAGAGAATTCTAGCACCAGGACAATAGGACTAGCAGTCAGGAGACCAGTTGGTGCAGGCCGGACTCGGCCTGAAGGAGAAGAGAAAGACCCAGTCAAAAGGAGGTAAAGTAGATTTGATGGAGTGACTGTGAGGGTGAATGTGCGTGCAAGGAAGTGTGATTGCTTGCAAGTGTGCTTACGTGTGAGTGTGTGTGCCCGTGGGTAACTGTGTTTGTGATTGAGAGAGAGAGAGGAAGGAAGGGCAGTGGCTGGAGTTGAGGATAACAAGTTTATTGCTTCAGCAGCCAGGCTTGTTTTTCCTTTACGATAGAGAACACTTGAGAAGGAAAAGATTTAGAGGGCTCTGTGGGGGAGGATGAGTTTTATGCTGGCTGTGTTGTTTGAGATGCCTGCTAGATGCAAAAAGACGTTACTCTTAAATCTTAAGCCTTTACTTAAACATAGCAAGCAAGGAAGTCTTTTGCCATGTACTGAGTGGTTTTTAATAGGTGTTTGGCGTTTTAGATGGCTGCCTGGGCATCTGTGGCACACCACACATGTCAGCTTTTGTGCTTGTCGATTGCTTACCAGCCCCACCCTGACCCCCACTAGACCAAGCTTCCCTGGCAGTGGCCGGCCGGGGCCCCGTCTGTGTGCTCCCAGCACCTCCCATAGTTTATACGTACACTTTTTACAGCCGTGTGTTCTGTGCCTGCATTGGTGGTGTGTGCCCTGCTTTTCACCCTGTTGAATGTTCATATTTCTCTCTAACGGCTGTCTTGAGAATAATAGCAGAAAATAATAGTTAACCTCACAAGAGATCGAAGTGTAGAGATTTTTGTGACAGAACTAGAGATGAGAAGTGAAGTTTGGTCACCGTGTGAGGAAAGACAATTTGGGGATTTACAGGAAAACACACACTCTCCAATAGGAACAAAGAGTGTTTTGTGGTAAGAAGTACAAAAGGTGAAAGGGTATGGCATAGTGAGGACAGCTCAGACTCCGGAGCCAGGCTGCCTGGCTTCAAGTTCTAGCTTTGCCACTCACTAGCTCTGTGGCCTTGGGCGAGTTGTTCGGCCTCTGTGCCTGACTTTCCTCTTTGCAGTGGTTCATAACTGAATTTCTAAAGGTGTGGTGAGGATGGCCCGGTGCTTAGAGCACTGTGTCAGGGACAGGATAAGCTCTAGGATGTCTGCTCTTCCTGACTGGTGCCCAGCGGCCGGGAGGCTTCCTGGCGACCGGGGTGCAGCTGGGAAGGCTGTTAGGGCACTGCACCCACCGGGTCGCGCTTCTGTTGGTGCCGGGGGAGCGGTGGTTTATGCACACCTGCCATGTTGATAGGGCAGAGAGCGAATGGTTTGCTTTTCCTAAAAAGGAAGGTTTGCCTTCTCTTTCTAGTGCCTTCTGCGTGCAGGCCACAGCTCAGGGGTTTACCACTTACAGAGCCGCTCAGTGTTGGATCTGGGAGCTTCTTTCTGCTCTACCGAGAGGACACTTCCAGGCTCCCTTATTCAGAGCACCCCCTTTCTGGGCCTCCGTTCTCTCTGTGGTGCTTGTGCTCACTGGGCATTTACTCGTGGGCGCTCTGTGGAAGCAGGGCTTCGCTTTGTTTTCCCACCCCAGTCTCCCCGTGCTTAGGGCATTGCCGCCTCTGGTAGCATCCAGGAAGGACTTGAGTGGCCTCAGTGGCATTTAGGGGCACCATTAGATGCTGCTTCTGTGCTGGGGCTGGGCACAGGCCCTGTCGTAGCGAGCTCCCAGTGGGGCACAATCACACGAGCCAAACAATGCCATTCCGAAAGGTAAGGATTGCAAGGTGACAGAGCTCAAGGTGTAGTTGGGACACAGTGGGGATAGGAGTCATTTTGGGATGTCGGGAGCGTTCACCAAGGAGTGACACTGGGGTGGAGTTTAGAAGGATGAGGAAAGGGGTGCAGAGGTAGGGCAGGGCTCATCAGGTATAACAATATGTGCAGGGCGTTGCGATCTAATTTCCTGTGGGGTGTTGCGGGAAAGTGCCGGGAACGTCAGGCCAGATGACGCAAGGCGGAGGCTACAAAGGGGGTAGAGGTCAGATTCTGAGGGCCACGTATGACCTGCATACGAGTTTGAATTTGATCCTGAGAAAGATAGGAAACCATTGAAGGTTTCAGAGAGGAAGGGAGAGGGAGAGAGAGAGAGAAACATCAATGATGAGAGCGGATCATTGATCGGCTGCCTTCTGCACGCCCCCGACTGGGGATCAAGGCCGCAACCTGGGCATGTGCCTTGACCGGGGATTGAATCATGACCTCCTGGTTCACAGGTCAATGCTCAACCAGCTGGCTGGGCTGAAGATGGTTTTTATAATTGTGGTAAAATAACTATCATAAAATTCACCATTTTAACTATTTTTAAGTATACAGTTCTGTGGCATCAAGCACATTGCTCATCAACCATCACCACCATCCATCTCCCGAACTTTTTCATCTTCTCAAGCTGAAATGTCTGTTGAAGGGTTTAACCAGGGTTGTAAAGGGCTCCAATTGATGCGAGGTGTCTGGAGTCGACGAGAGGGATCTGCTAGGATAGTCGAGGCAGGAAAGGGTCTCTGAGCCGTCAGAATGTCACCAGAGAGTCTGGCCTTGAAGCCAGTTTTGTTCGGAGAACTTCTTCAACCCTCACTTAACCTCTATCCTCCCATGTTGCACAGTCTAATTCCAAATCTTCAGGTGCTGCATTGGAGGTTGCTAGAGGGGTGTCGCTGGGGGCAGACAGACTGATGGAAACCATAGCAAGTCACAGCTTTAAGTACAGCCTGAGGTTGTGGTCTGAGGTCTGAGGGTGGGCAGATGTCACAATTACAGATTACACACGATGGTAGCTGAAGTTCTCATGATGACCGAGTCATCAGGAAAGAGTAAATATCCATAATGCAGACAGCAGCTGGGCACATTCCAGATGAGCTCTGTCCAACAGAAACATCAAGTGAGCTCCACATGCAATTTTAAAATTTCTAGTAGCCACATAAAAAGTGGGGGGAAGCAAGTTAAATTAATTTTAGTAATATATTTTATTTACTTACTATATCCAAAATATTATGTAAATATTAGTGCCTGGCCCATGTAGCTTAGTGGTTGAGTGTCTGTGTATGAACCAGGAAGTCACGATTCTATTCCCTGTCAGGGCACATGCCTGGGTTACGGGCTCGGTCCCCAGTGGAGGATGTGCAGGAGGCAGCCGATCAATGATTCATCCTCATCATTGATGTTTCTCTCACTCCTTCTCCCTTCCTCTCTGAAATAAATAAAAATAGATTTTAATAATAGTAAACATTTTATTTTAACATTTTTTCCCACTAAGCCTTTCAAAATTTCAGAACATATTTTACGCATATATAGTACATCTCATTTTGAACTACCCACATTTCAAGTTCTTTATAGCTGTGTGTGGCCACATCATATGTACTATAAAGAACCTGTAAGCCCTGGCCAAGTGCCTGGGTTTCAGGTTCAATCCCCAGTCCTAGTTGGGGTGCACGTGTGAGGCAACTAATGGATGTTACTCTCTCACATCAATTACATCCCCCCCCTACCCACCCCTCCGTGTGTGTGTGTGTGTGTGTGTGTGTGTGCGTGTGTGTGTGTGTGTGTGAGCACCCTCTGCCGAGGTCTATCCTGGGCCCTGGAGGTGACTCTCATTTCCCCTGGGTGGAGGTCTGTGCAGACACAGGGCTGGGCCTGACCCGGGAGCAGAAGGTCCAGGGGGCAGAAGCAGCAGCAGGGACGGGGGCCAGGTGTGAGGCCTCCTGAAAAGCTGCTGGTCACTGTCATTGCAGAGCTCCACCAAGGTCAATGTGCTGCATCTGGTGGTGCAGGAAGACCCCTGGCCCCTTGACTGGACGGTGGGGCACACCACTGAGGGCCAGGAGAGGCCTTGTCCATGTTCCTTCAAGTCTCTAAAAATCAGTGGGAAATACCCCTGGGTGAGGATTAACAACAACAACAAAGTCCCCGGCATTTAGTAAGTGCTATAATGGGTGCCATTATCCCCCAAATACTCTTCCAGAGTGTTAGATGGTGTGTCAGTGCTCCATTTTAAAGTCATTCTTGCTTTGGAAACAGCGTAATTTCTGATGGGCATTGAACAAGTTTCCACAGGCAAAGAAAGATGTTACAGTGTAACTTTGTGAGAATACTCTTTCATCATGTCTTCGGCTAATCAATTTCTTGTTTGCTGCAACATTGAGGCTGCTTAACCTCCGCAGAAATAGTGTAATTAATAATGAAAGGATTTAGGATTATAATTAAAATTAGGAAAAATTTGAAACAATGATTCTATCAACATTTAATTATTAGTGCTATAATTAAATGACCCTCTTTCTGAAATATTTTACCAATCCTACTTTGTGTGGGGCGACTGCCTAGACTGACTTTTCCTGTCGGTATGCTCTGACACACTGGGTTATTTTGAGGGTCTCACCTTCTAATATTATTTGTATTTAGAGTAGAAAAGTATAAAAAGTAAAACTAAAACATAAGAAGATCACTGTCTCGCAAGTGGAAGACATTTGCGAAGTGGAAGCCCTTCATTACCATCTAGCGCAGCAGTCGGGTCCACAGAGCACTGGCTGGCAACCGCTGCTCTAGAGTGAAGCCTGGCTGGAAACAAGCCATGGTGGTGTGGCGATTAAATGGCACAGAAGAGAGCCGTGCCTAATTGGGCGGGAGTATCTGATCAGGGCTGTTTTCATCCGTCCCATTGGCCCCCCCACCCTGCTGCCCAGTGTTCGCACAGTTAAATGGATTCTCTACTTAGAACACAATCTGCCTGCCCCTGGCTCCCATTCACAATCTCCCCTCCCTCCATGGAGGATTCCAGTCTCAGCCTATGGCCGCTTCCTCTGGGAAGTCTTTCGGGACTGGCGTCTGGGGCAGGCAGCCTTCCGTGGGCTTGCATGGCGCTCTGCAGCTTCCCACTGCAGTTCCCTGGTGTCTTGCCCTCAGCTCCGGGTTCGGGGAGGTCAGGGAGGGGCCTGTCCTGTCGGCTGTGGCTGTGCCAAGCCTGCCCAGGGCCAGGATGGGCTCAGTGACACTTTCCCAAACAAATGAAGGAGCGATTTTGTAAATGTGTCCAATTTATGTTACGCACAAGGTAAAACGTTGCTTTGCACGGTGGGGTTTGGCTTCTTGTGCCTGTTATACCGCAGTGTCTCGCCATAAACCAAACCCAGGAACCCACTTTATAACCTTATGTGGTTATTTGTCTCTAGAATTGAACAAATCCTCAAATATCATTGTTAACAGAGAAAGCTTATGGTCTAGTCAGTTTCTGATAGGAGTTCTTTTAGAAGATTGCTAGTTATTAGATACGAAGCCTTATGGGGTAATCATTACCCGGTAATGGGAGGGAAAGTGGGATATTTTTACTGTAGTAATAGCTGCTCATGCTTTTGGTAGTAAAGTCAAAATAACTAAGTTCCATGACTACATTTAATGGACAATGAACTTTTGTGATTGTTTGTTTTTTAGAATATATTTTTATTTATTTCAGAGAGGAAGGGAGAGAGAGAGAAACATCAATGATGAGAGAGAATCGTCGATCGGCTGCCTCCTGCACGCCCCATGCAGGGGATCGAGCCCGCACCCGCCTGTGCCTTGACCAGGAATTGAACCGTGACCTCCTGGTTCGTAAGTTGACGCTCAGCCACGCTGGCCTGGCTGTCGGGTGTTTTTGTTATGTGGAAACTATGATTAAAGTTTCCTCATGGGACACTTTATGGCTAATGATACAAAAGAACCTGTTTCTGGCAGGTTTAGCTAATATTGCGAGAAGCCTGGCGCTAGAGAGCACCGAGGTGAACATTCTGTACCCACGTGGAATCAGGCAGGACAAGACTATAGACTCGGGGTTCTCGGTTTTTTGGAGGCTCAAATAGACGTTTAGATCTTGGCAAAATCTCACTGCCTTCATATCCTGCCCCTCCCCAAACACCACCTGACATCATCTACATTTAATTGGCTTACACTTGTGTTTTGAAATTTTCAGTTTGTGTATTGAAGCCTTATTTGTTTGTCAGAACCATTCCTTACACTCTCTGTTCCTACAAAGCGAGGAGGGCTGGACAAATAATGACGAGCCTTCCTAGTGCTCACTTAGCAGGTGCGCAAGAGCTGCTTTAGGGCAGCTCCTGGGCGCAGGTGGGCTCCAAGCTTGGGTTACATGTGAATTCTGAACTCGAGAGAAGCCATGACCCAGGCCTAGAGTGGGAGCAGTTCTGTGCAGGGTGTTGGAGCTGTATTACAGCAGATGTGTTTGTGCCCCCACTATATGCATCATGGACATGCGAACGGCATAGTAGGGAAGATAAATGTAGTACAGAAAAGGTGGCAGTCAGCAGGTATCTACACAACAAACACCTGTTAACTTCTATAATGTGCCAACTCAGTTCTAGGCACTGGAGACTTAAAGACTCTAATCCCCCGTCTTCAAGGGGTTTGTAGTCTAGTTGATGGAAACATGCAAAATAGGTACATTGTGGGACAGGAGTGTGTGAGAGCGCAGACTCAGGCCCCCCTATTCCAACCCTGGCCTTGCCGCTTCCTAGCTGGGTGGCCTTAGACAAGTTACCGGACCTGTGGGAACTTATCTCCTCATCTGTAAGGGAAAGTGACAATGCATGCCTCTAGTGAATTATGGCAGGCCCTATAGGGAAATAATCTGTAGCCTGAAGAAAGAATGAAGCAGAACTGTGTGTTCTCATGGAAAAATGCCCAAAAGATAGTGTTGGCTGAAAAAAACACTACTTCATGTGGTCTCACTATAAGAAGAAAAGAGTTTGTGGTGCAGAAAAAGATCTGAAAGGATAGATACCAGGCATTTGAAGTGTGGATCATTAGGGGGACTTTTTAATTCCCTCTATTATTAGACTCTTTTAAAAAGATTTTATTGATTGATTTGAGAGAGAGAGAGAGAGAAACATTGGTTTTGTTCCACTTATGCACTCATTGGTTGCTTCTTGTATGTGCTCTGACTGGAGATTGAACCTGTAATCTTGGCGTATCAGAACGACACTCTAACCAGCTGAGCTACCCGGCAAGGGCTTATCAGTGGTTCTCAACCTTCCTAATGCTGCTAAAAAGATTTTATTGATTGATTTGAGAGAGAGAGAGAGAGAAACATTGGTTTTGTTCCACTTATGCACTCATTGGTTGCTTCTTGTATGTGCTCTGACTGGAGATTGAACCTGTAATCTTGGCGTATCAGAACGACACTCTAACCAGCTGAGCTACCCGGCAAGGGCTTATCAGTGGTTCTCAACCTTCCTAATGCTGCGACCCTTTATTCTTTTGTTTTTTGTGTTTTTTTAAATGTATTTTATTGATTTTTTACAGAGAGTAAGGGAGAGGGATAGAGAGTTAGAAACATCGGTCAGCTGCCTCCTGCACACTCCCTACTGGGGATGTGCCCGCAACCCAGGTACATGCCCTTGACTGGAATCGAACCTGGGAGCCTTCAGTCCACAAGCTGACGCTCTATCCACTGAGCCAAACCGGTTAAGGCTTAGATTCTTTTGAAAAAATAATGTACGCATATTAATTTTCCACCCCCAAAATAATAAAGATAATAGTTTTAAAAAACAAAAAGCCCTCCGCCCAGGATTGAACAATATGGTGCATGGAGAATGCCCAGCAGGAGGCCTAGCACATAGTCAGTGAAGGGAGACTGTTACCATTATTGCTGGACTGGCAGCTGATATGGAGGAAGACTGCTAGACTGTAGAACCCTGGATGGGTGAAGTCGAGTTCTGCCGTTTGAATTTCCAAGGTCAGCCGATTCCTTGCGTCTAGGATCTTGGTTGTCTGGTGGGGCCCAGATCTGGGCATGAGTCCTTATGCCCCGTGGACTTTCGCTGGCCTTGGGTGAGAGAGACAAGACCTACATACGGGTCAGGTGTCCCCAGTGCACACGCACCCCTCTCTGTCCCCTCTTCTCATTCTCCTTTGAGGATAAAAACATTGTCTACCTCCCCTTGAAGGGAGGGGGAGCGGCCTGCCCAGTTGTGACGCCTGTCCTAAGGGACCCAGGACTGTCCTGGGCAAGGTGGTGCCGTAGGCTCTCCGTCATTCCTGGGCTTAGATTTGGACCTGGAGCAAGGACGAGCCTCTCTGGGCCCAGCTTCTTCACCTGTCAGATGAGGATGGTGCTCCTCCCTCTCACTTACATGCCGTAGCCTGTTCTGTTCCTTGTTCCGGCTGCTAAAGGATTGGAGAAGAATGTTTTTGAGGTTGTATCGATGGGTCATTGTATAAGGCTTGCCTTTCATCTGCCTGTGAAGTAGATGGAATGAACTTGAAAAAAGAGAAAACTATTTTTGGGGTTTTTGTTTCCATTTTAGATCTGATTTTTAAATGATTTGTTGCTTTCCGGTACTCTCTCTGGAGAGTGTCTTCTTGTGGGTGAGACAATGTCGCTTTCCAGGGGCATGATTTACAGCGGGTGCCATTCATGCGGGTGTGCGGGGACCTCTTGATCTTGCCTGTTGTTCTGGGAGTCGGTCAGAGAGGCCATGTTTGTTCTTAACTATATGGCAGTGATGGCGAACCTATGACACCTCTGGCACGCAAACTCATTTTTTTGGTTGATTTTTCTTTGTTAAATGGCATTTAAATATATAAAATAAATATCAAAAATATAAATCTTTGTTTTGCTATGGTTGCAAATATCAAAAAATTTCTATATGTGACACGGCACCAGAGTTAAGTTAGGGTTTTTCAAAATGCTGGCACGCCGACCTCAAAAGGTTCGCCATCACTGCTATATGGTCACCTCAACTGCTGTCTCCTGCCGGCAGGCCTGGGACTGATTTAGGATTAACAAAATGGTGTGGCTTAGCTTACATTTTCCAGGATCCCGCGATGTGTATGGAGCCCTCTTATATGTTCAACGCCTATGACTGGTCTGCTTTATGACCAGCTACCATTTATAGCTTGCACTTGATTGCATGTCCCTGTGTCAGTTTTGTTTCATGGTTCTCTTGCTACTTCATTTTAGTTTGTTTCTATAATATTAAAAGTTCTGGGGTTTCCCCCCTTACCTTCTCAGTGCCCCTAATTGTTGTCAGGTATTTAAATAAATAAGAGAGAAAGGAAATTAGATTTGAGAGCATGTTGCTAGTCAGATGTCTTGCTAGACATTTTACAGACCTTCTCATGTAATATTAAGTAAGCAGTGTAATGAAATAAACTGCTGGGAGGGAGCAGCCTGCCCGGCTGAGAAGCAAACGACCTGATTTCAGCCTTTGTTTTGTTACTAAGAAGATTTGTTAACCTTGACAGATTATTCCCTTCTCTGGGCTTCTGCTTCCTGGTCTGTAAATGTGGAAAGGGTGGTGGTGAGGTGAGGTTCCTCCTGGTGCTGAGATTTGACAGCTCCTCTTTATGATCGCCTTCATGTGAGACTCAGCATCTCTCTTGTAATTACGTTGAATACTTACCAAGGATTAAAAAGCTTAACCTACTCTTAAGACTTAAAAAGCTTACATTTTCTCTAAAATAACTCAAATCACCCAAAAATAATTTTTATCTTTTCTTTCCCCCAAACAACTTCAGTGCCTATTGGGGGGAAATCGATGCACCTCTATGCTGTGCTCTCAAATTTGATGAGTTTAATAGGACTAGTTACCTTAGGGAACACAATACTTCATTTTTGTGTTAAAATACAGGTCATTGTGAGCACTTCCTGAGTGCTGAGCCAACAATAACATGTTAAGTATTTCTGAGACACAGGAAAGGAAAACTTTGGGCACTGTAGCAACAGAAAGACCAAGGGAAAGACGATCTGCCAGGCGAGTCCCAATTTCTCTCCTTTCTGGGTGGAAACAGGCAGGGCTTTCAGCTTGGCACAGGCGGGCTGCCTTGTGCTTGCGAGGCTCCGGTGCTGGGAGTGGAGGGAAGGAGGGGCGGCCCCGCTGCGCATGCTCCGTGAACTGGGGACTGAGCAGGTGCTCTGCTGACCTTTCCTCCCTCCCCGCCCCCATGGTTTTGTTTTCATTTTGTGCAGGTCGAGGGCTGGTCAAGGCCTGGGAGGTAGGGTGGTGTGCTGGGCCACGTTCACATCTGAACTCAGCTACCCAGTAACTGTGGTGCCTCCATTTTTATGCCCCAGGTTTCCCATGTGTGAAATGCTGATGATTTTAGTACTTAAATTCATTTCGGTTTCAAGTGGCAGGAACCAACTCTTATATCTGACATCTGAGAAAAGAGAGGATCTATGGGAGGGAGAGCTGAACAACAGAATCTTCCGGTGGAGCAGGGCCTGGGGCAGCGATGGGGGACCTGGCAGCGGGCGTGGAGGCCTCCTTTCCACAGCCTTGTCTCGCAGCCCACACGCCCTCCATCAGCCAGTCTCGTCAGAGCCTCCACAGCCTGCCCAGTTTCCGTTCTGCACGTCCTCTGGGAGTCTCACTGCCTCCTGGATGCTTCTCCTGTTCAGCCTCCTAGGGTCTCCCTGCTGTGCTCTTCCCACAGCCCGCTCTCCACAAAGCAGCCAGAGTGAGCCCATGAGTCCTTGTGCTAAAACAGGCCCTTCCTGGCTGAGAACCGCCAGGGCTTCCAGGCTCCTCTGAGCAAAAGCCAACTGGAAGTTTACCTCTCAACTCCTATTGTTCCCCCCTTGATCTCTGCGCCAGCGGAGCTGACTCCTATGGATTCTGCATTTTACCAGGCATTCCTCTGCCTCAGGGCCTTCGCCCTAGTCCCCCCGCCTCCGCCTCCGTGTTCCTCCTCCACGCTGCCTGCCGGCTCCCTGTCACCTCCTTCAGCGAGGCCTTTTCTAACCGCCTTATTTAAAATTAAAGGTGTCCTGTCCCCATGTCCTTTGCCTGCTTTGTTTTTCTCCATCACCATCCATCAGACTGTATGTTCCCCCTACTACTTTGTCTCTTTCCCCAGGCTATAATCAAAGCAGAACTCCACGGGGCGAGAACCCTGCCTGCCTGTCAGGGCTGCCTCTCCAGTGCCTGGCACAGCGCAGGCGCTCAGCAAATACTTGTGGAATGAACAACATTTTTTTTTGTCAAGTACCTCCCTGCGTTGAGTCAGCAGTGTCAGGAGGGATGGGCATGTAAAATAAGCATGACCCCTGGGAACTTACCCGTGTGTGAGTCCCCGAGAGGAAGGGAGAGAACTGTTGTCTGGAAGCCACCCCACTCGGGGTCCCTGAGGTCGCTGTGGAGACTAAGTCAGTTGGTGTGTGGTGGCCTAGTGGGTGCTGAGAAAATGCTCATTCTTCCTTTCAGAAACATGACTTCTCGTCAATATTAGCATGCAGAAATTCAGTCAGCCTCCACGGTAGAGGTCACCACTTGGAATGGTAAGAAATATGGTCATATAATAATAGGACAGCTCATGCAGCTAATGTTTTAGTGAGTAATGGAATATGGAGTTCTCTCTTCAGAAGGAATGGTGTGGAAGCTTTGCAAATTGTGCACAAGCTTTTATCAAAAGGCTCTCTGGCATCTGAGCAGACACAAACCTCAGGACCCAGGCCAGGTTAAAAAACAACAAAAACAGTCAAGTTCATAAGAATCGGAAGGCGTAAGTTTTCATTTTAGCTTTTCTTTAGTAGGATCTTTTTTTCTCTGAGTCAGTCTCAGCTGTTAAGTGCATTCATCTTTGAATTTTGTAATGAATCTTCTCTAATTTACTCTTTTATATTCATACTTATAATGTTTTACTTTTCAAAGGTACATGTACATTAGATGTATAAAGTGGGTTCTCCCATTATAAAAAATTGTTTGACTTTATGTTCCTATCTGAAACTTTTGGATGAAGATGGTTTCTTGTAGTTTCATATATAAGGTTGAAGAACTTGAATAGCTGTGTCGTTTGTTTGTTTGCTTTTGTTTTAAGTGATCATGAATTTAAGCACTGTTTTGTTCCTGAGCTATTGGAGTAGAAATTTAAGCTTTGCAGCCAGACACCTTTGGGTCAGACACTCTGGCACTTCTTAGTCATGTGATCTTGGGCAGTCCTTCAGTCTGTCTGCAGGATCATCCTGGCACCTCACTCCGCAGGCCTGTTGGGAGAGTTCAGTGATACAGTGTGGGTAAACAAAGGTCCTGTCCACCACCGCAGTGAGCACTGAAATAATAGTGTTTTTATAATTAATAAATTGTAAAAGTCCTTTGATGATGCTAAGTATCTATCTATAACAATAAAGGTGTAGTATGCAAATCAACCGAATGGCCTAACAGCAGAATGACCATCCGGACGACCATGCTATGATACGCACTGTCACCAGGCCATCCAAGGTGGGTGTGATGCGATTGGCCGGAGCGGGGTGGGGGGGTGGGCTGCCATCACCCACGATTGCCCCGCAGAGGGAGGCCCAGGCCACGGGCCCGTGGGGCGATCAATCGGGGGGCTTCCCCGATCATCCCAAAGAGGGAGGCCCAGGTGATCAGTGGGGTGGGAGGGACGGGGGGGGGGGGGTGGTGGCGGATGCGGGCAGTGCCAGGCCAAGGCAGGTGTTGGCAGGAGGTGGGGCCGCAAAGCCGGGGCTGCGGAGCCGGCAGCTGGGGAAAGGAAGGCCTACTCTTGCGCGAATTTCATGCATCAGGCCTCTAGTCTTGTTAAAAACCTCATTCTGATTTTAGACATTTAAAATATGTCAATACTAGCAGAACATGAAAAAAAGAGAAGTGTGTAGCTCTGTAAGTACCTTACCTCCAACAACCAATTTTCCTAAGCATAAAATACGAGCAAGCCACTTACTGTGAAAACTTATTTAAAAGCTTTGAGGTTTTACTTTTCAGAGTTGCTAACAGAGCTTAGGTAAGTCTTTTTATAATAGGTTCTGTAGGGAGATTAGTAAATTAGTGTTTAGTTTTCTTTTTCATAATGACTTTTAGATCCTACTCACAGTTGTCATTGAACAATGCGAACACTGAACATTTTCTTCCTCCGAACTCGCCTAATTAGGTGAAACTTGACCCCCTCTGAGTCTCTGCTGTAACAGGGGTGGTCTGTCTTGTTCCGCTAGTATGCCTTATCATGGCTCATGTCATTAGGGCCTGAATTGAGATTCCACAGGGCCTCAGGGACATCTATTTAAGTATTTTTCCTTTGTAAATGGCACAGGTAATCTCCAGGCACTCAGACTTTTTGTTTTCCACACTTCAGTTTTGCTTAGTTTTCTAAAGATGAGAGACATTTTGGAAATGGTAACTCAGAGCCTTATAAGCAAATTCAAAGTAGCATCTGGTTCTCAAGAGCTGATTCAAATCTGAAAAAAAAAATGGGCAGAGTCATTTGTAAAAAGACAAGGGCTCTATTGGACTTTTCCTTTGTAAATTGCATTCTCATTAAAAAAAATTTTTTTATTGATTGATTTTTTTTCGAGAGACAGACATGGATTTTGTTGATCCACTTCTTTATGCATTAATTGGCTGATTCTTACATGTGCCCTGACCGGGGGTGGGACCTACAGCTGTGGCCTGTCTTGATGACACTCTAACCCAGCGGTCGCCACCCCTCAGACCTCACGGACCACCGCTGCTCTAACCAACTGGGCCACCCGGCCAGGGCTGCATTCTGATTCTGTATCAGACAGATAGTATCTATCTACTGTGGTGGATCTGTAGACATGATTACATTAAGGCAGTGATTTTTCAGCTGGTGTGCTGCAGAAATTTTAAAACATGCGATGCCTGGCTCTCCCTCCCCTTCCCCCTCCTCCCCCAGGCCAGTCACCTTCACCTTCCTCACTCCCAAGCTCCTAAGGCCCTTCCTTCCTCCATAACTTGTTTCCTCAGCCCATTTCTCCTACAAATTACTTTTTCCTCCTCTGTGATTTTCCAAATAAATGTCCTCTTATTAAAAACAAAACCAAAAAAAATGCAATACCTGACCTCTCTTCCCTTAGATTGCCAAATAAAAAATGACAGCAGCCAAAACAATAGTTGTCCAGTGTGAATGAATCAAAATTATACCCTTTTTTGGGTCAGAATCCAAAAATATGTTTGTTGGTGTGCTGAAGGATTTTAGTAATTAGTTTGTGTGTGCCATGAGATGAAAATTGTGGAAAATCGCTGCATTAAGGTGTTCTTTCAGGGGCTTAATTTTGCTAATTATCTGTGTTGTTTTAAGCCTTGCTTCTTGCTGGGAAAAGGATTAGTGATCAACTTTGGGTATTAATAGACATGATTAAGCCAGGATTTGTACAGCTATAAATGTTTATTACTTGAGGAAAGAAAAATGTATACAAAAGAAACTATATGTTTATTCAAAGTTGTTTTTATTGGGAAAAATACTTTACTGATTATATAGGTTGAATAATTAGCATAGCTAGATATTTTTAAAAACAACAACTTTAGCCCTAGCCAGTTTGTCTCGGTGGATAGTGTTGGCCTGCAGGCCAAAGGGTCCCAGATGCGATTCTGGTCAAGGGCACGTACCTTGATTGCAGGCTCCTCCCGGGCCCTGGTTGCCGGGGGGTTGGGGGGGTAGGGGGCTACCAGTCGATGTGTTTCTCTCATATCAGTATTCTGCTCTGTCTTTCCCTCTCTCTTCTACTCTCCCTAAAAATCAATAGAAAAATATCTTCAGGTGAGGATTCACACAAAAAATAAAATTAAAATTAAAAAAAAATAAAATAGCTTTATTGGTCTGTGATTCAGCCTCTGGAAACCACTATCTACTCTCTTTCTCGGTGGGTTTGCCTCGTCTGGGCTTCTCATGCAGATGGAGTCACACAACATGTGACCTTTTGTATCTGGCTTCTTTCACTCGGCATGATGGTTTTTAGGTTCATTCATGTTGTAGCATTTACTTCATTCCTTTTTATGAGGAGTAATATTTCATTGTATCGATACACATACTACATATCATTGCATAGATAGATATAGATGAATTATCCATCAGTTTGTGCTATTTCCGCTTTGGGGTTATTATGAGTAATGCCTCTATAAACCTTTGTGTTTAGGTTTTTGTGTGGGTATGTTTTAGTTCTCATGGGTATGTACCTAAGAGTAGATATGTTTTTTAGATACATATAGGAATATCTGATCTTGAATTTTACAGAGAAATATGTAGAAAGAGGAAGTCTTATTCTGAGAATTATTGGAACATCTAAGTTAAATTTTTTAAAGGTCAAGAAAATTTAATTATAGGTCATTTATATAGTTTTGTGAGATAACCTTTATGGTTGGTTATTTAGAAGAATGCATGATTCTTTGTTCTGGTGCCCTTGTATAATGAATGTTGCATTTCAGATAGTTTCAACTATAAAAACTGGATAAAACAGTTTGTTGAGAGGTTATTAAATAATGGGGAGTATATTGCAAGTAGGAAAGTATTTATTAAGACTTTTGCTATCGTTCCTTTTTTATTTTGAATAAGTTTGAAGTAGGGGTTCAGCCATAGTTTTGGAGTCAGACAAGGGTTAAGTACTGCTCACGGTTATTGTTGGGTCAGTGACTTGGAGCAAGTTATTAAACTTGTCTTCCTTCCCCTGAGCTGCAGGACGAAGGTGGTACTTATCTCAGAGTTGGTGTGAAATGAGAAGGTGCGACACAGACATCTCAGTGCCTGATGATGGGCACTGTGATGTCCCCCCCACCACCCCAAGCATGAGTCCTCATTTAGTCCTGGTAGGTTTCATGAGGCCCCGAGAGCAGTATTTTTCAGACTGCTTGAAACATGGCCCACACGAGGAAACACCTTTACAGAGTGACTCAGTCATACACATATCCACACACATCTCTATGCAATGATAAACAGGATGGGCAAAAATAGGTTTATTCTTGTATTATTAATTATTGTATGATTTATTTGTATCATAACTGTAAACCTACTTTTTCCCACCCTGTACAGAGTCAGACTTTCAAGAGAGAACTTTTGCCATGTGTGATGGACTGTTTTATTTTTACTTTAAATTAATAGACTGTTTTTTAGAGCAGTTTTAGATTTACACAAAAATTGAGTCTTGACCATTTCCCCTATTATTAACA
Organism: Myotis davidii; assembly: GCF_000327345.1. Lineage (NCBI taxonomy): Eukaryota > Metazoa > Chordata > Mammalia > Chiroptera > Vespertilionidae > Myotis > Myotis davidii. The sequence goes on from NW_006292360.1 coordinate 472,770, forward strand.
TCTTGAGATAGTGCGGTACATTTGTTGCAGTTGATAAACTAATGTCGATACATCTATACATATAAAAGCCCAGTGACTGAATGGCAGAACGACCAGAACGACTGGTCGACCGGTCGCTATGATGCGCACTGACCATCAGGGGGCAGACGCTCAACGCAGGAACTGCCCTCTGGTGGTCAGTGTGCTCCCATAGTGGGAGCGCCGCTCAGCTGACTGGGATGAGCTGCGCTTCCAGAGCAGGCGATCCCTGCAGGCCATGCCACCCACCAGTGCATGAATCTGTGCACCAGGCCTCTAGTCTATCTATATATATAAAAGGCTAATATGCAAAGTGTCCCCTCGGGAGTTTGACGGGAGACCAAGAGTTCAATCGCTTGCTATGGCGTGCGCTGACCACCACAGATAATTAGCAAAATTAAGCCCCTGAAAGAAAATCTTAATGCAGCGATTTTCCACCTTTTTCATCTCATGGCACACACAAACTAATTACTAAAATCCTACGGCACACCAACAAATATATTTTTGGATTCTGACCCAAAAAAGGGTATAATTTTAACTGTCTCTCTCCTCACAGACGAGACATGATTACATATACGCTTCTGCAATGCTGATATTTATAAAGACCACTGTTCTCCAAGGGCCAGTTCTGCTTCTTTGCCAAAATAACACAAATTCCAGTTATGGAAACGGAGCTTAACATGATCTAACCTGCACCTCTATTTTCTTCAGAGGTCATTCTTTTCCCCAAATATTTAGAGGGGGTGGGATGGTGGGGGGGTGGGGGAGGACTCAACCAATACCCTGCAGCGCCACCTTGTGGAAAGAGGGAAGGCTGTAACAGGCATGGCCATGACACCTGGGTGTGGGTGAATCCTGCCAAACATCACAAAGGCATATGCGGGCGCCTGAGGTTTACGTACCATTTTTTTGGATGATGCAAAAATAGGGTTATTTGTACACACTCCAGTGGAGGAGGGCAGTCTTTTGTCAAGTGGAGAAGATCAAGATGTCAAGCAGCTGATCTTGGCACCTACTCCGATGGGAAGACTTGCTTTGTAGGTCTGCTTCCCTGACGCATCCGCAGGCTTCTTCCAGGCGTCTCCCCCTCCGGGGCCTGGTTTCTAATCGCTCACAATAGCCTCGCTGGATTTGCGGCGGTCTGTGCTTTCCTCCTGTTCCTCCAGGACCTTCCCCAGGAAGCATACGAATCCATATTCTTTGTTGGCAGGAGCTTGGTTAACTGGTCTCCCAATTCCAGAGCAGACTCCAGGCTTGTCTGCTGGTCCCCGTTATCTCAGCCTCTTAAACCCCGGGAGGCGGATTCCACTCCCACACTTTCTTAGCTATTTTAGGAATTGCTTTCCGTTCTCCCTCTCCACCTCGGCTCGATCTTCAAAGAATTCAGCAAAAAGAGGTTGTACTGAGTCTCCAGTGGAATTGTAGGCCACAGATACAGGAGCCTCACTGATGAGAGGCTTACAAGATGCCACGTGGTTAATAGCAACACTGCACCGCGGAGGGGGTTGGTGGTCTTCCAGCTCAGCTTTAGAGAAAACCAGGCGTAGAGAGTGCCGTGCTCACGCTAACATTTTTAAGGTGTTTTTTCCTTCTCTGATGTGGACAAGAGGGTAAAATATTAGACATTTTTTTCTATTGAGACCTTGAAGATGAGAAGACAGCCACCTACCCTCCATGTCTCCACCTATTGTAAAAAGAACCTTTATCACTGGGGAGTTGATTGTGTGCCTGCTGTATGCCAGACACCACTCCAGGCTCTAGTGACTCAGCAGTGAACTCACTAAGGCTCAAGCTCTCAGAGAGCACGTGCCGGTGGGAGGAGGCGGAGGATAAACACAGGTACACACCACAGATGAGGTGGCAGTAAGTGCTAAGAAGGAAAAACTAGAGTAGAGCGAGAGGACAGAGTGGGGAATAGTGCTGCTGAGCAGATTGGTCAGGGAAGGCTTCCCTGAGGAGGTGACGTTTGAGCCGAGGCTGGAAGTAGAGTAACAGGCACGTTAGTAGCCGAGGGGAGGGTGGTCTAAGCAGAGAGCAGCAAGGGCACAGGCCGGGCAGGAGTGCGCTTGGCCTGTTGGGAGAGCATGACAATGCCCGCATGTGTGCGTGGAGCAGGGGATGAAGGGAGGCGCGGCGAGAGGCGTGTGTCTGTGGTGCAGGTCGTGTGGGACCTTGTGGACAGGACCTGAGACGGAGTTTACGCTTCGAGAGCTGGGACACCACGGAGGGTTTGGAGTGAAGTGGTGTCCGAAGGGCGAGTGGAGACGCAGGTGGCTCTTGCCGACGCCCGGTCGGAGGTGGGGTGGCCTGGGCCGGGAGGAGCCGTGGAAAGAGCTGCCAGGTTCTGTGTGCTTTTACCTGGGGGCCGAGAGCGCTGCTGATGGACTGTGGGGCAGGAGGGGACCTCCCGGTGTCTGGTTGGTGCTCCTGGCTCTGGGTGGTGTGCTGTTCACTCTGAGAGGCAGGTAGGGGAGTGGGAAGAGGCATTTAAGGCAATGTCTCAGGCTTAGCTTTCCTTTCAGCCCTAATGCTGAGTCTAAACTGGTGAACAGTGTTGCAACATGTTGGGGCCGGAAGGGAGCTTAGTGCTGATTCTCAGATGGGGCAGGTGGCCCACAGGAAAGCTGAAGGGGCTTTTGATGTCCTATTCCCACCCCAGCTGGTCCTTTCTATGGCTTTTATGTGCTCTTTCCTCATAAGCTACCAAGTAAGTTTCACAAGTTACTGAAATTGCTTTAGCTTTTATTATCTTATTTCCCCTCGATTCTCTTTTGTCACCCCTGCGTTCCTTTTCCATTAGAAAGTGGAAGTAGGTGGGGATTGCTGAGCTGAGGGGTTGTCCTAAAGGACGTCCCAACCTCGTATCTGCTGAGCTCTGATGAGAAGGTAAGACACAGAGACCGACAAGGGAGCAGCTCCCCCGGCGCCAAGTCAGTGCAGAGCCAAGGAGAGAACCCAAGGTTCTTTCTTCTTTAATCTTCACCCGAAGAGATTTCCCATCGATTTCTAGAGAGAGTCCAGGGAGGGAGAAGGGGAAAGAGCGAGAGAAGAGCGAGAGAGAAACATCAACGTGAGAGGCACATCCATGGGCGCCTCCTGCATGGGCCCTGGGGCTGGAGGGCCTGTACCCGAGATGTGTGCCCTTGCCCGGGAATTGGACCCAAAACCACTGAGAAAAACTTGCCAGGGCTCCTCTTTATTTGTTTTAATTTTTATGGAATTTATTGGGGTAACATTGGTTAATAAAACTATATAGGTTGCAGGTGTACAATTCTATAATACATTGTCTGTATATTGTGTGTTCATTGAGTTTCCTATTTCAGGCTTTTTGTACCATGCCAGTAGAGCTGCTTTTATTTCCTTTCCTGGAAGTTTACTTTTTAAAAACAGCTTTATTGGAGTATAGTTTATATACCTAAAATTCAGCCATTTTAAGTGAACAATTCAGTGATCTTTAATAAATTTACAGAGTTGTACAACCATCCCCACAATCTAATTTTAGAACATTTCTGTCACCCCAAAAGAGAAATGTGGGGCCTATTTGCAGTCCGTCCCCTAACTTCTGTCTCTATAGACTTGCCTAATACGGACATTTCATATAAATAGAATCATTACAACACGTGGCCTCTTTTGTCTGGT
>NW_006292360.1:476494-484762 GCF_000327345.1 Myotis davidii
CTTGTGGCCTGTGTTAGGACTTTGTTCTTTTTTCTTATTGTTGGATAATATTCCATCGTATGATGACCACATTTTATTCGTTCATCAGTTGATGGACATTTGGGATGTTCCCACCTTTTGGCTACTATGAATAATGCTGCCAGGAACATTTACATTTGAGACTGTGTGTGAACAGATAGTTTTATTCTCTTGGGTAGGTAACTAGGAGTGGAATTGCTGGGTTAAATGGTAAATCTATGTTTAACATTTTAAATCTGCTGAACGGTTTTTCAAAATGGCTATAGCATTTTATATTTCCACCACCAATGTGCAAGAATTTGTTTCTCCACGTCCTCATCAACGCAGTTATTGTCTGTCTATTCTGTTAATATGATAGTGCCTTTCTTTTCTTTGTTCTGGGTGGTTCCCCCGAGCTTTATTGATATACGTGACATGTAACATTGTGTCATTGCATAATTAACATATAGCATTGTGAAACATTGTATAGAGTGTGATGATTTGTTGCATGTCTGTATTGCAGATAGTTCCTATTTTTTAATGGTTTCTACATCCTTTTTTTGAATTGATCTCAGAGAGGAAGGGAGAAGGAGAGAGATAGAAACATCAGTGATGAGAGAGAATCATGGATCAGCTGCCCCCTGCAAGCCCCCTACTGGGGATTGAGCCCACAACCTGAGCATGTGCCCTGACCATGGAATCGAACCATGACCTCCTGGTTCATAGGTCAATGCTCAACCACTGAGTCACGCCAGCCAGTGCCAAGTTTATAAACATTTTAAAGGTTCTTTGTAGATTATTTAAATGAGTTATTGATTCCAATTGATTTTCTTTCATAGTCAAACATTCTTAAAAGGATAAGGTGACTCTTAAGTTACTTGATGCAGTTCTGCAGTTGCCTGCCTCCCTCCCTCATTTTCTGAGCACCACATGTGTGTGCAGATCTTACTCAAGCACTGAGTTAGAGAGAGAACACATGTCCTGCCCTCAGTGCCATTACAGTCCTTCTGGGTTTATCAGTCCTTTAAAAAAAATTATATATATTGATTTTAGAGAAGAAGGGAGAGGGGAGAGAGAAATAGAAACATCAGTGATGACAGAGAGTGATTGATTGGCTGCCTCCTGCACACCTCCTACTGGGGATGGAGCCTGCAACCTGGGCATGTGCCTTGACCAGAAGCGAACCCGGACCCTTTAGTCCACAGGCCAACGCTCTATCCACTGAGCCAAACCAGCTAGGACAGGCCCTTTTTTTTTAAATAGAAATCTGTGCATATTGCGACATGGTTTGTTGATTTCAAGACGAGGTCACAACTCACTCCTGTGAGTCACAGACACTGTTCCAGTAGAGGATATAATCATGAGGACCAATGATAATTTAGTGTAAGCATGTTGTGCTAAAAATAGCCACTGTCTGTTAGAGGAGAGCAGAGGGAGCCTCTGTCTCAGACTAGGTCAGGATGGGTGGACTGGGTCGGGATGGGTGGACTGGGTCGGGATGGGTGGACGGGGTCGGGATGCGTGGACTGGGTCGGGATGGGTGGACTGGGTCAGGATGCGTGGACTGGGTCAGGATGGGTGGACGGGTTGAGGATGGGTGGGCGGGGTCGGGATCGGTGGACTGGGTCGGGATGGGGGGACTGGGTCAGGATGGGGGGATTGGGTCAGGAACCAGGGATGGGTGGATGGGGTCAGGATGGTGGGACTGGGTCAGGATGGGGCGACTGGGTCAGGATGGGGGGACTGGGTCGGGATGGGTGGACGGGGTCGGGATCGGTGGACTGGGTCGGGATGGGGGGACTGGGTCGGGATGGGTGGAGGGGGTCAGGATGGTGGGACTGGGTCAGGATGGGGCGACTCGGTCAGGATGGGGGGACTGGGTCGGGATGGGTGGACCGGGTCGGGATCGGTGGACTGGGTCGGGATGGGGGGACTGGGTCGGGATGGGTGGAGGGGGTCAGGATGGTGGGACTGGGTCAGGATGGGGCGACTCGGTCAGGATGGGGGGACTGGGTCGGGATGGGTGGACCGGGTCGGGATCGGTGGACTGGGTCGGGATGGGGGGACTGGGTCGGGATGGGTGGAGGGGGTCAGGATGGTGGGACTGGGTCAGGATGGGGCGACTCGGTCAGGATGGGGGGACTGGGTCGGGATGGGTGGACCGGGTCGGGATCGGTGGACTGGGTCGGGATGGGGGGACTGGGTCGGGATGGGTGGAGGGGGTCAGGATGGTGGGACTGGGTCAGGATGGGGCGACTCGGTCAGGATGGGGGGACTGGGTCGGGATGGGTGGACCGGGTCGGGATCGGTGGACTGGGTCGGGATGGGGGGACTGGGTCGGGATGGGTGGAGGGGGTCAGGATGGTGGGACTGGGTCAGGATGGGGCGACTCGGTCAGGATGGGGGGACTGGGTCGGGATGGGTGGACCGGGTCGGGATCGGTGGACTGGGTCGGGATGGGGGGACTGGGTCGGGATGGGTGGAGGGGGTCAGGATGGTGGGACTGGGTCAGGATGGGGCGACTCGGTCAGGATGGGGGGACTGGGTCGGGATGGGTGGACCGGGTCGGGATCGGTGGACTGGGTCGGGATGGGGGGACTGGGTCGGGATGGGTGGAGGGGGTCAGGATGGTGGGACTGGGTCAGGATGGGGCGACTCGGTCAGGATGGGGGGACTGGGTCGGGATGGGTGGACCGGGTCGGGATCGGTGGACTGGGTCGGGATGGGGGGACTGGGTCGGGATGGGTGGAGGGGGTCAGGATGGTGGGACTGGGTCAGGATGGGGCGACTCGGTCAGGATGGGGGGACTGGGTCGGGATGGGTGGACCGGGTCGGGATCGGTGGACTGGGTCGGGATGGGGGGACTGGGTCGGGATGGGTGGAGGGGGTCAGGATGGTGGGACTGGGTCAGGATGGGGCGACTCGGTCAGGATGGGGGGACTGGGTCGGGATGGGTGGACCGGGTCGGGATCGGTGGACTGGGTCGGGATGGGGGGACTGGGTCGGGATGGGTGGAGGGGGTCAGGATGGTGGGACTGGGTCAGGATGGGGCGACTCGGTCAGGATGGGGGGACTGGGTCGGGATGGGTGGACCGGGTCGGGATCGGTGGACTGGGTCGGGATGGGGGGACTGGGTCGGGATGGGTGGAGGGGGTCAGGATGGTGGGACTGGGTCAGGATGGGGCGACTCGGTCAGGATGGGGGGACTGGGTCGGGATGGGTGGACCGGGTCGGGATCGGTGGACTGGGTCGGGATGGGGGGACTGGGTCGGGATGGGTGGAGGGGGTCAGGATGGTGGGACTGGGTCAGGATGGGGCGACTCGGTCAGGATGGGGGGACTGGGTCGGGATGGGTGGACCGGGTCGGGATCGGTGGACTGGGTCGGGATGGGGGGACTGGGTCGGGATGGGTGGAGGGGGTCAGGATGGTGGGACTGGGTCAGGATGGGGCGACTCGGTCAGGATGGGGGGACTGGGTCGGGATGGGTGGACCGGGTCGGGATCGGTGGACTGGGTCGGGATGGGGGGACTGGGTCGGGATGGGTGGAGGGGGTCAGGATGGTGGGACTGGGTCAGGATGGGGCGACTCGGTCAGGATGGGGGGACTGGGTCGGGATGGGTGGACGGGGTCGGGATGCGTGGACTGGGTCGGGATGGGTGGACTGGGTCAGGATGCGTGGACTGGGTCAGGATGGGTGGACGGGTTGAGGATGGGTGGGCGGGGTCGGGATCGGTGGACTGGGTCGGGATGCGTGGACTGGGTCGGGTTGGGTGGACTGAGTCAGGATGCGTGGACTGGGTCAGGATGGGGGGACTGGGTCGGGATGGGGGGACTGGGTCAGGATGGGGGGACTGGGTCGGGATGGGGGGACTGGGTCAGGATGGGGGGACTGGGTCGGGATGGGTGGACGGGGTCGGGATCGGTGGACTGGGTCGGGATGGGGGGACTGGGTCAGGATGGGGGGATTGGGTCAGGAACCACTTCTGAAAGGTGGGCATTGGGGGTGATGGAGGAGGAGGAGCAGGAGCAGGAGCAGGACAGAGGGAACAGTTGAGCAAAGATGTCTTGTCATCAAATACTTGTTACAGCACATTGTATAAATCTGTGTTTCTAACTGCACTTAACCAAATCTTTTATTTTCAACACATTAATCTTTTAGGAAAATTAAACATTAACTTATTTTTTCCTGTAATTGTTTTCCTTGTTCACTTAATCCTTAACCCTATTGGGTTCCATGTCTATTTTACATGTACTATTAAGAAAGGAAAAAACACTACTCATTAAATTGTGACATGCTGTCAATTGTAAGATATATTGTGATTTCTAAGATATTACTATATAAACAAAACACAGTGCTCCTAGAATCAATACTCTGATATTTGTGTTGGAGATTCTTCACGTATTTTTAGCTAAGGCAATCTTGCTAGAATAACAATAGCAGTCACATGCCAAAAAGCTTTAATTTTAGATGCTGCTTTAGGGAAATATGTGCCGTCCAGGTCAATTCCGACTTAATTATCTTGAAAGCTTTTTAATCTGTCATGATTATAATGAAATTAGCTTTGGTTGAATAATAAAGGTGGGGGGAAATGAATTTTGCCAAGATTAGGAAATACAGGGTTTTCTAAAGACTGTAAAGTAGAATTAAAAAGTAATGTTTTAGTGATCTTTGCATAAGTTTCCTGGGTGTTCTTAACTTTCAAAAATCCGTGTTCAGCCTCCCAACTCCGCCATTCCACCTCCTCTCCCTTCCCCGTCATGTTGAGCTTATTCATGAGATGCAAAGTGCCCCAGAATAGTGTCCTGCCGTCATTCATTCTGGCAGCAAGTTCATAAAGAATGCTGCCTTTCCGAGTGTTAAAGGGGCTGCTCTGTGCTCTGGTGGGGAGTGAGCCTGTGAGGCCTGGATCTGGCCAGAGCCCCAACTTCCAGAAGCAAATGATTGTGTAACACTCAATGGCTTATCTGTGGAGAACAGCCCACGGGGTGCTGTGGCAGGCCCATGGGCAGGTTGAGGAGAGCGGCGCTCTGCTGGTTAGTAGGGAGCAGTAGGAATAGCACTCAGTGGAAGTGTTGGGAATATCTTACTAACTTGAAATATTTTTAAAATATTTTATTGATTTCAGAGAGGAAGAGAGAGGGAGAGAGATAGAAACATCAATGATGAGAGAGAATCATTGGCTGCCTCCTGCATGCCACCTCCTGGGGATCGAGCCCACAACCTGGGCATGTGCCCTTGATAGGAATTGAAGCCCAGACCCTCCAGTCCACAGGCTGATGCTCTATCCATTGAGCCAAACCGGCTAGGGCCTAACTTGAAATTTTGATATATAAAGCATGGTTTGGGAAAAGACTATTAGGTCTTGGAGAGCTGGGCTATGAAATCACATAGGAAAATCTTCGCCATTAGAAGAGAAAAGTAAATGTGTGTGAAGAGGATAAACACATGCTCCAGCTCAGCTGTTCTGGTGAAACTTGGAGCATTAGGCCCTTTCAGTCTGGACTTGTTTGCACTGGATCCAGGAATTACCTATTTTATCCCCAATTCTATAGATTCCAGCTCATTTATTTCAATATTCAAGAGCCCTCAGTTGTTTGTGTTGTTGTTAACCCTCATCTGAGGATGTTTTTTCCATTGATTTCTAGAGGGAGTGGAAGGGAGAGGGGAGAGAGAGACGGGGGGGAGGGGAGGAGAGAGAAACATTGATGTGAGACAGAGACATCAAATGGTTGCCCCCCTCACATGCACTGGCCAGGGCCAGAGTTGAACCTGCAACCCAGGCACATGCCCTTGACTGGGAATCAAACCTGTGATTCTTTGGTGCATGGGCTGATGCTCTAACCATTGGACACACTGGCCAGGGCTCCCATATTTTGTGTGTGTGTGTGTGTTTTTAAATATGTGTGTGTGTGTGTGTTTTATGGGTTAATGAGCAGAAATAACAAAGTTCTTATAAGATAGAAATGTGTTCATAATATCCAAGAGGAACAGAAGGAAAAGTGCTTGTTTATTGCACAGATTGGATGTACCTTAGATTCCTGCAGTATTTCCTCAGTCCCATGGCATGGTGGAGGTGTTACATTTGTGGGTCTTTCATGGAGCCGACCAGACGTTAATGTGCTCCCTACGCGTATACTGATGAGGCTGTGGTAAATGAAAGATTCCCGGGTGGATTGGGCGGAGGGGTGTTAATGCTGTGATGTAACAAAGATACCTGTGAAGAGTTCCGGGATCACAAAGGAGGGACCGTGAGTCCTCCCTGGTGAGAGTAGGTGGCGAAAGGAGGTTTTGCAAAGGTGGTATGAGCTGAATTTTGAAGGTTGACTAGGAGTTTACAAGCAGATAGGATGAGTGCATGGGCAGAGGGCCAGCAGCCTGAGAGAAGTTGAGGGAGCAAGGTCAAGGTTCGCTGTGGGAAGGCACTAGGACTGAGAGGGCGGAGGAGAGGAAGGGACTCTGCAGATAATCCTGTCGGCTAGGCCTTCCCAGATGGTCCCCGTGAAATCCAAGCCCCCTAGAGTCTGGGAGGGAAGAGCCTTTGAACAGAACAGCCTTAGAGTCTAAGTCCCCAGAAGAGACACCTGGTTCATGCTGATGTTCCAGAAACCGGCCCTGGCAGGGGTGCTGTGAGGCAGTGCGGCCCCTGAGTGCTCTGCAGGGGAGCGGCTCTCCTGGGCCAGAGCAGGGGCTGGAGGGGCAGGTGGCAGTGGGCAGATTGGTGGTGAGGAGACCAGTTCACAACTATATCAATTTTGGTTACATAAAATTTGACCATTGATATAAAGATGTTTAATCGCAAGACTTAGAAATTTAGGGCTCTTCTAAGAAAAAAGGTTTTTAAGATGAGAATTTGGGGACAAATGCAGGTTTTATTGTTGATTTTGAACAAAGATTAGACAAATGTTTATAATGCTGTCCGATAAAATAAAATCTTTGGTTTGCATTATACTTTAAGAGTAATGTTCTGCCGAAACCGGTTTGGCTCGGTGGATGGAGTGTCGGCCTGCGGACTGAGGGGTCCCAGGTTCGATTCCGGTCAGGGGCATGTGCCTGGGTTACGGGCACATCCCCAGTGGGAGATGTGCAGGAGGCGGCTGATCGATGTTTCTCTCTCATCGATGTTTTTGGCTCTCTGTCTCTCTCCCTTCCTCTCTGTAAAAAATCAATAAAATGTATTTTTTAAAAAAAGAGTAATGTTCTTTTTTAAAAAGAAATTCTCTTCCGACATGACCTCTTCAGATCTTAGATCAAAGTGGTAGGATTTTTTTTTTTAATCCTCAGCCGAGGATATTTTCCCATTGATTTGTAGAGAGAGTGGAAGAGAGAGGGAAAGACAGAGAAACATCCATGTGAGAGAAACACATCGATTGGTTGCCTCCTGCACGCGGTCCGGGCTGGGGAGGAGCCAGCAACCAAGGACATGCCCTTGACCAGAATCAAACCCGGGGAACCCTTCAGTCCGCAGGCTGACACTATCCGCTGAGCCAAACCGGCTAGGGCAAAGTGGTAGGATTTTTTAAAGATAAAAAATGCTAGAAAATTTTAATTTTTTCAAATACATTGTAATGTATTTTTATATTTAAGGGCACTTGCATTTCTTTTACTGTGATACATTAATAACCAATTTTTAAAAATAAATTGGATTTTTGGTCTTTTTGTTATAATTTAGGAGCCCTTTATATATTGAAGAGATTAGCCTTCTATTTGTAATATGAGTTGCAAATATTTTTCCCCAGTTTGTCTTTTTTGCTTTGTGAAAGATTCTTATATTTAATTACTTGAATATATCATTTTCGAAATGGTGTCTGTTTTTTGAGTCATGGTTGGAAAGGGCTTCTGTACTCCAAGGCTATAAAAAGGAATTTGCCCCACTTATTCTAGAACTTTCATATCTTTATGATTTACATTTAAATATTTGATCAGTTAGGCACTGTTGTTGGTTTGTGATGTACAGGGTGAGTCCATTTGTTCCAGACAGGTGTTTAGTAGCTCGTACACCATTCATTGTGTAGTCGTTTCCCTCCTTGACTGAGACGCGGCCCTCATCATCCACCATCCCTGTGTCTGCACTCGCCGTCTATCTGTGCGCTAGTGCCGTGTTGTGTTGATACTTTATGATGTCTGGTAGTGCTAGTTCTCTTCTAATACTCTTCTCTTTTGGGACTTTTCTGGCTGTTTGTACATTTTAACTTTTCTACATGAACTTTAGAATCAGTTGGTGCATTTCCCAAAACTGATCCTATAGGCATTTCGGCGGGGGTGGGAGTGG
>NW_006292360.1:484908-500947 GCF_000327345.1 Myotis davidii
TGGGGAGTTGCTTTCCATTTACTGATTAATCTCTTTACGATAATGACTAAGTTGTGGCTTTGACTTCATCTTTTCTCTTACAGATGATACTAACCGTGTTCTTGAGCAACAATGAACAGATTTTGACCGAAGTTCCTGTGACACCAGAAACGACGTGTCGAGATGTCGTGGAGTTTTGCAAGGAGCCTGGGGAAGGCAGTTGCCACTTGGCTGAGGTGTGGAGGGGAAATGGTATGTGTGCGCCTCTCAGAGGCTGAGGCCCTCAGACTCACTGGTCATCAAGCGCACAGCATGGCTCTGGTTTCCAGCTTTCTGTAGTAATCAGGAATTGGGTGATTAGAATACAGGTAGTATGGTATTACATGGGGATGGGTCTTACAAATGCTGTTCATACAAAGGTGTTCTGTGACTTGACCCTTGCTGCAGACACCAAAGCAAGCAGGGCCGTGGTCCAGCTCTGTGAAGTCTTTCCTGATACCACTGCTGCCCTATAGTGTTTGGTGTGGTACCTGTCAAGTGTTTCATCTACTTTAACCGAATATAACCTCATGAAGGCAGATCATTACTGTGTTTCCTGTGTATAATAGTAGGTCCTCCATAAATATGTATTTATTAAAGTGAGACGAGTAAATAAATACTGGTACCACGTTGAAGGACCTTGTCCGCTAGTTGGGCAGTGTAGGTAATATGATTGCTGAATACAGGAAACTCTGCCAAACAATTTGGACTCTTAAAGGAAGGGTTGGATTTAGATAGACTGGGATATTCTAAGCGGGGCACAGTGCGAAGGATCGGGGAGAGAAAATGTGTGTGCGCCTGAGACTGTTGAGAGATGGTGGGCAGCAGGGTGGAGACTAGACCAGCTCACGCAGCCTGGGCAGAGGGCAGCCTCCCTTCATCTGCGGCAGGAGGTGGCCGTTGGGAGGTCTGTGTTGGAAAATAGGAGAGTGCTCAGCTGGGACATTTTGAGTTCAGGATGATAATGAGATGAGCATCCAAATGGAAGTGTTTAAAGGGCACCTAGAGATAATCAGTGAAATTGTCCTTTATTTTTTTGCCCCACATTTTTAAAATTCAGGTATAATTGACAACATTATTAGTTTCAGATGTACAACATGATACAATATTTGCATATATTGCAAAATGGTCACCACCATACGTCTGCTTAACATCCATCACCATACACAGTTATGGAATATTTTGGGGGAGAGGAGAACTTTTAAGATCTACTCTCTTAGCAACTTTCAAATATGCAATAAAAAATACGGAATGCTTCATGAATCGGCCTGTTATCTTTGCACAAGGACTATGCTAATCTTCTCTGTATTGTTCCACTTTTAGTATACGTGCTGCTGAAGTTAGCATTTTTTTTATTTTTGTTATAGTTAACATACAATTAATTAGTTTTAAGTGTATAACACAGTGATAAGACACTGTATAAAGTGATCAGCATAAGACTAGTACCCACCTGGCACCATACATGGTTATTACAATGCTGTGGACTATATTCCCTGTGCTGTACTTTGCACCCCTGTGTCTAATCCTATAACTGGCAACTTGTTCTTCTTAATCCCCTTCACCTTTATCACCTAGCCCCTCAGCCCCCCACCCCCAATCTGGCAACCATCAGTTTATCCTCTGTATCTATGAGCTTGTTTCTCTTTTGTTTTTTCATTTATTTTGTTTTTAGGTTCTACATATAAGTGAAATCATGTGGTATTTGTCTTTCTCTGTCTGACTGATTTCACTTAGCATAATATTCTCTAGGTCATCCATATTGTCGCATATGGTTGGATTTCTTTCTTTTGTGTATACATACCATGTCATCTTTATCCACTTGTCTGTCGATGCACCCCTAGGTTGCTTCCATATCTTGGCTGTTGTAAATATGCTGCAGTGAACATAAGGGCGCATGTATCCTTTCAAAGCAGTGTTTTCGATTTCTTCAGGTAAATACCCAGAAGTGGAATTGCTGGGCATATGGTAGTTCTATTTTTAGTTTTTTGAGGAACCTCCATACTGTTTTCCATAGTGACTGTAACAGTTTGTATTCCTGCCAACAGTGCATGAGGGTTCCCTTTTCTCCACTTTCTCATCGCCCTGTTGTTTGTTGTCTTTGTGATGGTAGCCATTCTGACGGGTGAGGTAATAGCTCATCATAGTTTTGATTTGCATTTCCCTGATGATTAATGAGTGACATTGAGCATCTCTTAATGTGTCTGGCCATCTGTGTGTCCTGTTTGGAGACATGTCTATCCAGGTCTTATGCCCATTTTTTAATCATACTCTTTGCTCTTTTGAGTTGTATGACTTCTTTATCTCTTTTGGATATTAGCCCCTCATCAGATGTATTCTTTGTAAATGTCTGCTCCCATTTAGTAGGTTGCCTTTTTGTTTTGTTGAGGGTCTTCTTCATGGGGCAAAAGCTTTTTTAATTTGCTGTAGTCCTCTTTGTTTATTTTTGTTTTTGTTGTCTTTCCCGAGGAGACGTATCCAAAAAGATATTGCTGAGAGTGATGTCAAAGAGTTTACTGCCTATGGCTTCTAGGAGTTTTATGATTTCAGCTCTTACATTTGAGTCTTTAATCCGTTTCGAGTTTGTTTGTATATGGTGTAAGAAAGCGGTGTAGTTTCATTTATTTTTTTGCATTTATCTGTCTAATTTTCCCAGCACCATTTAATGATGAGACTGTCTTTACTTTACTCCAGTGCTTCCGTTAGCGTAGATTAATCGACCAGATAAGCATGGGTCTGTTTCTGAGCTCCTGTTCTGTTCCGTTGATCTGTTTGTCTGTTTTTGTGCCAGTGTCATGCTGTTTTGATTATTATAACCTTGTAATGTGGTATGATAACAGGTAGCTTGATACCTCCAGCTTTGTTCTTTCTCGGTATTCTTTGGCTATTTGGGGTCTTCTGTGGTTCTATATAAAAGTTAGGATTGTTTGTTCTAGTTATGTGAAAAATGCCATTGGTATTTTGGCAGGGATTGCATTGACTCTGTAGATTGCCTTGGCTCATATGGACATTTTAATGATATTTTTTCCAGTCCATGAGCATGATATATCCTTGCATTTATTTGTGTCTTCTTCGGTTCCTTTCATTAATATACTGTAGTTTCCAGAGTATAGCTGCTTTACCTCCCTGGTTAGATTTATTCCTAGGTATTTTATTGTTTTGGTGCAATTGTAAATGGGATTTTTTAAAAAATTCTTTCTAATTGTTCATTATTAATGTATAAAAAATACAACCAATTTCTGAATATTAATTTTGTATCCTGCAACTTTACTACATTCGTTTATTATTTCTAATAGTTTTTTGGTGGAATCTGTAGGGTATTCTATATATATATTGTATCATGTCATCTGCAAGTAATGATAGTTTTACTTCTTCCTTTCCGCTTTGGATGCCTTTTATTTCTTATCTGATTGCCGTGGCTAGGACTTACAGTAATACTATATTGAATAAAAGTGGTGAGATTGTGCATCCTTGTCTTGTTCCTGATCTTAGAGAAAACGCTTTCAGATTTTCAGCATTGAGTATGTTACCTCTGGGTATGTCATGTATGCCTTTTAGTTTGTTGAGGTATGTTCCCTTTACTCCCATTTTGCTTAGAGTTTTTATTATAAATGGATGTTAAATTTTGTCAAATGCTGCTTTTTTTTTTGCACATTTATTGATGTGATCATATGATTTTTGGCCTTCATTTTGTTTTTGTGGGAAACAACCTTGCATCCCTGGAATAAATCCCACTTGATCATAATGTGTCACCTTTTTAATGTATTGTTGAATTTGGATTGCTAATATTTTTGTTGAGGATTTTTGCATCTGAGTTCATCAGGGATATTGGCCTGGTCCCCAAGTCCATTTGAAATCATAACCTGTGACTTTATCTCATCACAATGAGGACGGTCACCTCGGAGCGCAGAGGGTCACGGCGTGCTGTATTTGCCATGGCTCTTCCACATGCTCTTCCGTTGTCTAGAAGAATCCCTGGCACTTGCCCTGCTTTGCTTGGCTAAGCTCTACTTTTTGCCTCTCGGCCCTTCCTTGAATCCTGGAGGGTGTTAAATGTCCCTCCCCCGGGCTCCAGTGCTACCATAGGATTTATTGGAACATGACAAAGTAGCCTTCGTGGCGCTCATTAGACTAAATCCCAGGAGGTGGGAAGTTGTCTCTTCACCATGGTATCCCCAGCGCCCGCCTGGTGCTCATAACAGGCCCTTAGCAAACACTGAGGCCACTGACTGAAGTGGAGCAGCAGCGCGGGGCCTTGAGGAGATGTGTCCAAGTAGATGAGATGCAAAGGAAGGGGGAGTTCTATAGCCAACAGCCTGTCTCAATCTCTTACCCTAGAGCAGCAGTTCTCAACCTGTGGGTCGTGACCCCTTTGGGGGTCGAACGACCTTTTCACAGGGGTCGCCTAATACCATTGGAAAACACATATATAATTACATATTGTTTTTGTGATTAATCACGATGCTTTCATTATGTTCCATTTGTAACAATGAAAATATAACTTGCATATCAGATATTTACATGACGATTCATAACAGTAGCAACATTACAGTTATGAAGTAGCAACGAAAATAATTTTATGGTCGGGGGTCACCACAGCCTGAGGAACCGTATTAAAGGGTCGTGGCATTAGGAAGGTTGAGAACCACTGCTCTAGAGGAACCTTTAAAGTAATATTTGGGCTTCAGAGAACCCCTGCGTAACAATCACTGCATCTGTGACTCACGGCATGCCAGTGCGATCGTTATGTCACAGATGTCATTCAGTGTGGTTGCCAATGCCTTTGGGAAGAAAATAGTTCTCTGTGGGCCTGCGTATTCGTTTGCCAGGGCTGCCATAACACGTACCACAGCCTGGTGGCTTACCCAACAGAAACTTATTTTCTCGATTCAGGAGGCCAGAGGTCTAAGGCACGGTGCCAGCCAGCTTGGTTTCTCCTGAGGCCTCTCTCCTTGGCTTGTCAATGGCCACCTTCTCCGTGTCTCTGTCCTGATCTTCTCTTATAAGGACACCAGTCATATTGGATTAGGGCCACCCTAATGGCTTCACTAACTTATTACCTCTTCAAAGGTCTTATCTCCCAATGAGACCATGTTCTGAGGCTCGGGGGTTAGGACGTCAGCGTAGAACTCAGCTCAGCCCGTGACAGTCGTTAACTTGCGGTTTATTCCCCTGCTCTGTGGCCCTTCCCCACACAGTGTCCCCTCGCACGCACGCAGACAGGAGGGAAGGTGACCCTTCGTGCTTCCTTTTGTGGGATTGCCTCCTGGTTTTCTCTGCCTTATCCAAGGACCCGAGGCTCGCCTGAGGAGGTGCATGCGCTGTGTCACAGGACGGTGTCGGGCAGTGTGTTTCCACTTTGAAGCAATCACTGAACCTTCTCATGTAAATAAAGGGAGTGATGCTTAGTGGACTTTTCTTGAAGTTAATCTTTTCTATAAATTTTGTTAATTCGTAAGAGAAAACAATAGATTTTTATAGGCCTAGGTACGTGAGTGTTACTTACAAAACTAAATTACGGAATAATTTTTACTTCTTTATTGTTCAGTTTGTGCTCGTTTTTGCTGTGATACCCAATCTGAGTTGCACTTGAGCTAATCAACAGAGACGCGACCGTTTCTGTCCTTGCCCTCAAGTCTGCCGAGGGAGGCGAAGCTGCCTGCACACGCAGGAGGCGCAAGGCCACAGCAGTGTGGTCATGTCTCTAGGAGTGACAGGGTTTTCATCTCTCTCTTTTTTAAAATCGTCCTCTTGTGCCTTTAAGAGCCAGCCCTCTACTCAGGACGCCCCTCTAAGCACAAGGGAGACCTTTGTGTGTCCCGCCAGACGCCCTGTTCCAGTGGGGCAGGTGTCCTTCCTGTGGGAACCTAGAACTTATCGAGGGCCCCTGCATCACCCCTTGCTTGTTTGAGAGGGTGCGCTCCCCAAGTCCTTTCTCTTCCCTGAAAGTCAGGTCCTCAGACTGAGCAGAAGGGAGGAAAAGTACTGTTCCATTTTGTTCTCTCTCCCCACACCATTTCTACAAGCCTTGGGACTTGCTAGTATCCTTCCTCAAACTGTCAAGCAAAGCAATAGTGGGAATATTTCAAGATTTCATTTTTTTCCCCTTTAAATTGAGTTAAATTCACATAATATAAAATCACCATTTTAAAGTGTACAGTTGAGTGGTTTTTAGGACGTTCACAGTGTTGTGCAACCATCACCAAACTCTGCAGCTCCCTACCCCTTCCTCCTCCAGAGCCAAGCAGCCACGGTGTGCCCCCCTGCTCTGTGGACTTGACACTCCAGGCCCTCGTAGAAGTGGGATCATACAGTGTGTGGCCTCTTCTGTGTGGCTGCTTACACTTAGAATAATGTTCTCCAGGCGCATCCACGTTGGAAGCCTGTGTTAGTACCTAATCCTGGTGCGGCTGGATGGTCACGCTGTCTGATGGACCACATCTTATTCACCCGTCCAGCAGTTAATGGCCGTTTGGGTTGTTTCCGCTTGGGGCCCCTGTGACTAATGCTGCATGAGCAGCTGTGTGCAGTGCTGTGTGGGCTCACTGCATTGCGAGGCAGGGTACGTCCCATCATCACGTGCAGCATTTTAATGAATAAAAGGTCCCACCGGTTTTTGATATGTTCCTTTGAAGAGGGGGAGGCATACTGCTTCATGACAAATATTGTGAAGGGCATTTTTCCCCAGTGTTGCCTGTTTAATGTTGGAAAATTACTTTTATGTTTACTTCTTGTGCTTATTAGTTACCTACATTATTGTTCATTCATATTCCTGCTTTATTTCATTAAAGTTAAAGTTTAGTGCTTGTAATAGTCTTGAATTCTAATTCATATGTGTATTTATTTAAATTTATCTTTATTGTTTGCTTTGGGTAGGAATTACGTTGTTTGTTTCTGAGATAAATGAGATGTGTTTTTTCCAGAACGCCCCATACCCTTTGATCACATGATGTATGAACATCTTCAGAAATGGGGGCCGCGGAGGGAAGAAGTGAAATTTTTCCTTCGACATGAGGATTCCCCGACCGAGAGCAGTGAACAAGGTAAATGAGTGCTTTCCCTCCCTTTGTTAAATTTTGCCATAAAATTTAATTTAAAAATTTTAAAATAAATTACTATGCTGTGTTGCCCTTCACTCACAGTGTGAGAGGGAGAGTTGGTGTCTCACACTCCTCTGACCTCTGTTCTTGCAGTTGAGTTATTTCACAGTCCAGGCGCCTCGCCCTGGCTCCCTCTCAGGACCATCGCCCAGGAATGCACTCAGACATGCTGTTCAAAGGAATTGCTTTTGATAGATACCAGATGGATCAAATATCTAGGGTTTAAGAGTAAATAAAGCCATGAAAGGATTAGAAAAATGCTGAGAAATATGTTTTATTTTTCAAGTGGACAGGACCTTTCTAAGTGTAGCAATAAACCAAAAAAGAAAAGACAAACTGAATTACTGAAAAAGCAAAAACTGTCTGTTTGGCAATAACCACCTTAAGCAATTTCAAAAGACAAATTATAAACTGGGGAACAGCATTTATGTAGCTCATTAGCAAAGGGCTGGTTTCTTTTACATATAAGGAGTTCCTACAAATCGATACAAAAAATGAAATAAAGTAAAACCCAGTTTAAAAAAATGAGCGATACATACAAACATGCAGTTCTCAGGAGAGAGAGTATCGTGGCCCTGGGATGTGACAAGACGCCCAGCCACATCCTGACAGAAGAACTGTCCCACTGGTGAAGATGGGACACTTAGTAACAGTGTTGGGAGGACGCTGGGAACAGGCACGCCATGTGTCCGTGGGAGTGCCAGGCGACAGCTTTTGCAGAGGGCAGTTTGGGCATATCTGTTCCGCTTACAGAAGCACAAACCCTTTCACCCAGCGATCTCACTTTTGAGAACTCTCCCTAAAGCTGTGCTACACACGTACAGGATGGTGGATGCATGGTCACTCATGGGGCACCACCGATAGGAACAGCCTACATGCCCACGGGGGCCTTGGGCTGAAAATCGTGCTGCATCCAGCCGCGGGCTGCTCACAGCCGTGACTACAAGCCCTGTGCCCCGACCCCGGTCCTGGACGCACCACGAGGCTGAGCACCGTGGGAACAGTATGCACGTGGGACCTCTGTCTGACAGGCAGCGTCCTGTCCCACACTGGCTGGTGCGTCTGAGTGTCTGGAAGGGCACTGAGAAACTGGCAGCGCCCGCCAGGCGGCTCCGTTAGCCGGAGTGCCATCCTATACACGAAAGTTTGCGGGTTTGCCTCCTGGTCAGGGCGCAAACTTAGGTTGTGGATTTGATCCCCCGTCGGGGCGCGTACGGGAGGCAACCGATCAATTTTTCTCTCTCACATCGATGTTTCTCTATCTCTCAGTGAAAACATACCCTTGGGTGAGGATTACAAAAAGGAAGCTGGGTGCCGAAACTGGTTTGGCTCAGTGGATAGAGCGTCGGCCTGCGGACTGAAAGGTCCCAAGTTCGATTCCGGTCAAGGGCATGTACCTGGGTTGCGGGCACATCCCCAGTGGGAGATGTGCAGGAGGCAGCTAATCGATGTTTCTAACTCTCTATCTCTCTCCCTTCCTCTCTGTAAAAAATCAATAAAATATATTAAAAAAAACAAAACAGAACAAAAAGGAAGCTGGGGATTGTTTATTGTTTGCCTGTTTGTTCCTTTTGCATTTTGAACTTTGGGAATATACTACCTCTTTTAGAATTAAAATTTAACCAAAAAAGGGGAATGTTTTTTTCTGAAAGCATATAAACCAGTGGTTCTCAACCTTCCTAATGCCGCGGCCCTTTAATACAGTTCCTCAGGCTGTGGTGACCCCCGACCATAAAATTATTTTCGTTGCTACTTCATAACTGTAATTTTGCTACTGTTATGAATCGTCATGTAAATATCTGATATGCAGGATGTATTTTCATTGTTACAAATTGCACATAATTAAAGCATAGTGATTCATCACAAAAACAATATGTAATTATATATATGTTTTCCGATGGTCTTAGGCGACCCTTGTGAAAGGGTCGTTCAACCCCCAAAGGGGTCGAGACCCACAGGTTGAGAACTGCTGATATAAACTGTACAGTGAAGAGACCCTTAACTTGTTATTTGACAGTGATTGTGGATTACTTCTGCTGTTTTAAAAAATCAACAGCAAAAAGATATCCTTCTGTAAAGAGATTTCTTTATGTGAGTTATTCCTCTTTATTTGTGGTTTACGTGACAGGACATTGTGCCCTCAGGTGCACACTCTCTAAGAGCCCCTTTCACAGCTGGTTTACAGGGCACCATCTCTCGTGGGTTTCACTCCACTGGCTGCTGGGCATCCGGGGTCAGGAGACCAAGGCTGCAGGTCTAGCTCTTCATCCCCTTCTGCCTCAGACCAGAGCCCCTCCCGCAGGGATTTGCTAGCTCCGTGCAGTCCCACAGCAGTGCTCTCGGGATCAGAATTCATGCGCACCCTCTACCCGAGCCCTCCACATACGAATGCCCTCCCTCCCTTAGCTCTGCACAAGCAGCTTTACTTTTCACTCTTATCACCACAATATGTGTGCATAACGCTTCATGTCCCGTGCTGGTGAGGTAAGGGGGAAGGTCTCATTTCTCACTTTATGACGTTTAGAAGTGTTAGGGATACTTAAGAGAGCTGTCTACAGCCGTAAGGAAAGTATGTAGTTTACAAAGTGATCCTCAATAATTCTAGTGCCCACCTGGTATCACACCTAGTTATTACAACCTTACTGACTGCATTCCCTGTGCTATGACTGTTTCGTAACTGGCAGTTTGTACTTCTAATCCCTTCACCTTTTTCACCCAGACCCCAACCCCCCTCCCATCTGGCAGCCCTCAGATTGTGCTCTGTGTCTAAGAGTCTGTTTCTGTTTGTTTGTTTGTTTTGTTCTTTAGATTTCACATATCAGTGAAATCATATGGTATTGCCCTAGCCGGTTTGGCTCAGGGGCTAGTTGGCCTGCAGACTGAAAGAGTCCGGGTTCAATTCCAGTCAGGGGCTCATGCCCGGGTTGCAGGCTCACTTACCATTTGGGGGCATGCAGGAGGCAGCCCATCAGTGATTCTCTCTCATCATTGATGTTTCTATCTCTCCCTTCCTCTGAAATAAATACAAAATATATATTTTTTAAAAATCATATGGTATTTGTTTTTCTCTGTCGGACTTATTTCACTTAGAATATTACCCTCAAGGTCCATTCGTGTTGTTGCAAATGATAAGATTTTATTCTTTTTTATGGCTGAGTAATATTCCACTGAATATATGTACCACATCTTCTTTATTCACTTTATTCACCCAAGGGTTGCTTCCATAGCTTGGCTATTGTAAATAAAGCTGCAGTGAACAAAGAGGAGCCCATATTCTTTTGAATTAGTGTTTTAGAGTTCTTTGGATAAACACCCAGAGGTAGAATTGCTGGGTTGAAAGGTAGCTCTATTTTTAATTTTTTAAGGCACCTCCATACTGTTTTCCATAGTGGCTGCCCCAGTGCAATCCTGCCAGCAGTGCACGGGGGTTCCCTTTGCTCCACATCCCCACCAGCACGCAAGTCTGTTGAGTGATTGATGATAGCCATTCCGACAGGTGTGAGGTGGTCATTGTCCCCTCTGCCTCCTCTGCCGCTTCCTCCCTTCATAGTCATCCTCTCTGGTGCCCTGACTCAGAATACCATCCCCAGCTGTGGTGCTCTGCCCTCTGCCTGCTCCTGCCTGTGCTCATGCTTGTGCTGTCTGTCTGTTAACTCGAGAAATTGGCAGAACAGCTCACAGGCATCTGCTCCCTGTTTTGTTCTGTTCACTGGACTTCTCCAGCTTATGCTCTGAGCAGCCAGAATTGAGGGTCCAAGACTCATGTTTCCTCTGTGCTTCCCCCAGAGCTGAGGGACAGGCGGTCATCACCGATGGACATTATTTAAAAGGGATGGTATTTGAGTGTAAGTAAGAGATACCCCTACCTAGCAGGGTGAGAGCCCTCTATATGGCAGCTAGAGGACAGCACAGAGGACATGTGCTTGAGTCACCTTTCACACTCGGGAAACCGAAGCCTGGCGTGTAAAGTGACTGACAAAGGTCATGTGCAGGGCACGGCCTAGTGCAGTGATGGCAAACCTCTGACACCTCTGACACGCGAACTCATTTTTTTGGTTGATTTTTCTTTGTTAAATGGCATTTAAATATATAAAATAAATATCAAAAATATAAGTCTTTGTTTCACTATGGTTGCAAATATCAAAAAATTTCTATGTGACACGGCACCAGAGTTAAGTTAGGATTTTCAAAATGCTGACACGCTGAGCTCAAAAGGTTCGCCATCACTGGCGTAGTGCGTGGGGAGTGGCATTATGGTGGTAGAGTCGAAGCCACCTGGGCTCCGCCGGCTGTGCTACTTCCAGGGTGTGGACTTGGGCAAGTGGCTTCACTTCCCTGTGCCTGTTTCCTCCTCTACAGGACACATGGCTTATGGTGGATTGAGAGCAGCACTGGGGCCCAGCCGGCATGGCTCAGTGGCTGAGCATCGACCTATGAACCAGGAGGTTACAGTTCAGTTCCCAGTTAGGGCACAGGCCTGGGTTGCGGGCTCCATCCCCAGTGGGGAGCGTGCAGGAGGCAGCCAGTCAACGATTCTCTCTCATCATTGGAGTTTCTCTCTCTCTCTCTCCCTCTCCTTTCCTCTCTGGAATCAATAAAAATATTTTTTAATTGTCCTTAAAAAGAGAACATGGTTTTTCTAGTATATTTTTAGTAAGTTTGGTCCTCTCATTTCTCTAGGTGGCCGTCAGACCCAAGAGCAGAGAACCCAGAGGAATGTAATAAACGTGCCTGGAGAGAAGCGTGCTGAGAATGGGGTGAGCAACAGTGAATTGTATTGAAATTTTTTTAATGCTTTTTACAAGTACTAATTCATTTTGGTTATATTTTCTTTTTAAAGAATTATTATTTTAGTAGAAATTATTTCTGTTGAATATTTCACAACTTTTTATGAAGTATAAAGAGGCAGTCACTGAGTGGTCTCACCTCTCCAAGCCTGGTCTGTGCGCTGGGTCACCTCGAGCGGAGCAGTGCCCTCCACGCGTGTCGGGAACAGCAGCTCTCGCTTGTGTGCGTGGGGCAGTGGCCTGGCCCCTGCCTGGTGGCTCAGTATCTGGGCTGAGAGGCGAGCAGGCAGCGGGCTTTGTGTCTTCAGTGTGGCTGCCTTGAGCTTTCTGTCGGATTTTGAATGACACTGGCTAGTGGGCTGACGTCCCTACAGCCGCGAGCAGGAGAGGCAGCCTCCTCTGCCACATGGTGTGGAGCTGGCGAGCAGGCCCGGCGCTGGTTAGAGGTGGGCAGTGTGTCTAGGTGAGGGGTTCTTTTTAAGAAATGTCTGGTGTACGTTGAAAGAATGAGCAGGTAGGGACATTTTCAAAATGGTCTTTCCTGAAAATTGTAGTAATGACTTTATCAAATAATGTTAAATCTGGAGAACTGGTTTCTTTTTCTGGCTCTGCCCGTAACCAGGTGTGTAGTCTTGGACACATGACTTCCTCCAGATTCTGGTAAAGAACTTGGGTCTGGAGTGTGAGGCCGTGTGAGGGCACTGGCCTCAGAACTTTCTAATGAGCTCACTTTGAGCAAGTCACCTTGCCTCTCTGCTTTCCAACTTACTTGTATCAAATTGCTATTTAGTAATTTTACTGTGTACCGTTGTGGCTTTTTGTTGTTGTTAATCCTCACCCAAGGATATTTTCCCATCAATTTTTTTTAGAGTGGAGAGGAGGGGGAGAGACACAGAGAGAGAAACATCAATGTGGGAGAGACACATTGATTGGTTGCCTCCCGCACGTACCCTGACCAGGGCTGGCAATCGAGCCTGCAACCGAGTACGTGCGCTTGACCGGAATCAATCCCGGGACCTTTAGTCCCTAGGCTGATGTTCTGCCCACTGAGCCAAACTGGCTAGGGCCCATTGTGGCTTTAAATGATATGCTTAAACCTCTGTTTCTCTGTGCTGTCAACTCTAAATCATATCCCTGGATCTCCCCCTGCCCCGCCCCGTCTCCCCTGCCCACCTACTTCCAGCTCTTATACCTGTACCTCTGTGTTGCCAAGGTTGGTGATGTGTGTGAGCTTATCTAACTGCAATGAAGCCTTTTCTCCTTTGTCGATAGTTGGTTATAAAGTGGAAGCCCATTTTAGATTTTGCAGCCACCCACTGCAGAGCCAAGTGATATGCTAGATTGTATTTTCTTCTCTGTGGTTCCACCCTCCTAACCCTTGTGCTGCTCAGGAGAACTGTCCTCATGTCGATGATGGATTCTCCTCCCTTACCCT
Organism: Myotis davidii; assembly: GCF_000327345.1. Classification (NCBI taxonomy): domain Eukaryota; kingdom Metazoa; phylum Chordata; class Mammalia; order Chiroptera; family Vespertilionidae; genus Myotis; species Myotis davidii. The sequence continues at coordinate 498,246 of NW_006292360.1, forward strand.
TCAGTTCCTGAAGGTCTTTTGTCAGACCCTCCAGTCAGTCTGCCACAGGACATACTATCCAAAATGGAGCCCCTGTGCGTCTGCAGGCATGCGCTTCAGGAAGTCCTGAGAGGAAAAGGCCCAGACTCTGTTGGTAGAACTCGTGATTCAGGCGGTCTGGGTGGGACCTGGAAAGCTCCCCAGAGGGCTCTCTCATCCCGCCGCGCGTGGGACCCCCGGCCCAGGGCCGTGTGCGTCAGAACTTCTGTCCGACAGAATTTCAAAGATCCTGTTGAGGTCTGAGACCCCCCTGACGCTCAGGGGGTGAAGTAAGTACAGACAGGCTTCGTGTGGAGGCGGATGTGCACACGTGTGATGAAGGGAAGGGCCCAAGGAGGGGGTCCGGGGGTGTAAGGCGGGGCATTCTGAGGTGTGGTGGGGTGGGCCGTGGTCGGTTCTTGCAGATGAAGTTGTTTCTTGTTAACAGGGAGGTTATGTTTACTTTTCAAGATCAACAAAACTGAAGCCTGAAACCTAAATTAAATGTGTTTGCAGCCTTTATGTGACTTGTAATTAGAGGGCGAGTCTAGAGGTATACCTTACTGCTGGGAGCATTACATCAAAGGTGTTATGTATTTTATGGCCTCACACCTGCCTTTTAAGCCTAATAATACACTACCTCTGTAAGCACTTTATTGTCTACAGAGCACTTTTTTGTGCACTTTTAAAGTTAATGTGTTCAAAACATCTTTCTCCAGGATGTTTTTGTGTATACCCTGGCTATAGAGACATGGCACATGGAACCTTGTAGCCTTGTGGGTGGACAGCAGCTGGGAACGGATCAATTGACAGCTGAGAGAGGTGGGCGTGTGCTGGGAAGAGGACAGGATGCTGCTTTGCAGTGATTCATGCCCGTGACCAGCTGCTCAGCCAGGAGGCTGGGGACATTCTGCTCTGAACATGGCAGGTCCACAAGTCAAGTCGTCTGAGAAATAAAGGCCCAACCCCCTGGCGGAAGTCTGGTGGGCCCGGAAAACTCTCCGTGCGACTGTTTCCTGCTGGGTTTGGGAGCCCCAGGCCACATGCACACGTTGTCATTAGCACCCAGAGCTCCAGTTATCCAACAGAATTTTGAAGCTCTGGTTTGACCTTATCTGTAAAGGCAAGTTGACTTGCTCTCATTGTCTAGGCCTGTTTTGGGTGTCCAGGACCACCCCACGCCACTGCTTTACTAGGACTCACAGGGCTCGGGATGGTCGTCCTCCTGGCCGGGACTGTCTGCCGTGGGGAGGGCACAACGCAGGGCCACGCAGGGAAAAGGCACATGGGCAAAGCCTGGAGGAAATGAAGCCAGGCTTCCGGAGTCCTCTCCCAGTGGAGCCGCACAGGAAGTGCTTAATTCCGCCAGCAGTGAGCTGTGACAACATGTGCAATGATGTCACCAGGACACTCATTGGAGGGGCCAGGGCCCAGGCATTTTATTGGGAGCTGCTCATATAGGCAGCCTCTATCTAAACAGGGGTGAGGACCCTCTGGCCTGCGGGCCATGCAGGCTCATGAAATCATTTGGTCTGGCCCTGCCAAGGCATTAGGGGTTAGTTAATTAAATATTTGACCAAATATAGCAGGCTAATTTTTAAGTTGATAACTTTGTATGACCTGAGAATCTATCTACACAAATAAAAGAGAAACATGCAAATTGCCCATCCCCCCGCTATGCCCACCAGCCAGGTCATCCCTCCGCTATGCCCACCAGCCAATCAGGGCAATATGCAAATTAACCCAACAAAGATGGCGGTTAATTTGCATACACAGGCACAGAGCGAAGACTGAAGACAGCGTAGAAGGAAGCCCAGTGCTGCAGAAGGGAGTGAAGCAGCAGAAAAGGGAACGAAGCTGAGGCAGCGGACACGGGAGGGAGTAAGGCAGTGGAGACGGGAGGAAGCGAGGCAGCAGAGATGGGAGGGAGTGAGGCAGTGGAGACAGGAGGGAGCGAGGCAGCGGAGATGGGGGGGAGCAAGGCAACGGAGACAAGAGGGAACGAAGTGGCGGAGAAGGGAGGAAGCGGAGACAGAAGGGAACAAAGTGGCAGAGACAAGAGGGAGCGAAGTGGTGGACACGGGAGGAAGTGAGGCAGCAGAGATGGGAGGGAGCAAGGCAGCGGAGAAGGGAGCAAAGCCCCTTCTCTGCTTCACTCTGGCCTCAGGAAGCCCTGTTCTTGCAGGAATAGGCCCGAGGAAGTCCTATTCTTACAGGAATCTTCCTGCAACAGGCCTCTAGTATGTATATAAAAGCCTAAACAACTGTTTAACTGGTAGCTATGATGTGCACTGACCACCAGGAGGCAGACACTGAACACACAGGCATGGAAACATGGAACAGACTGATGAATCTCAGAGGGAAGGGGGAGGGTGGGAAGAGATTAACCAAAGATCTTATATGCATACTAGAGGCCCAGTGCACAGATTTGTGCACTAGTGGGGTCCCTTGGTCTGGCCTGTGGGGATCGGGCCGAAACCGGAGTCCAACATCCCCCGAGGGGTCTTGGATTGCGAGAATGGTGGGAACCCTCTCAAATTTCAAGTGCCCAGGGGTCAGCCAGGAGCCAGCCTTGCAGGAATAGTCTCTCAGACTCGCCGGCTCGGGCGGGGCGGCGCCGGTGTGAACTCTCCTGAGCAGCACTGCTTCCCTTGGGGGTCCAGGAAGCCCCCTTTCCTGTCCTC
>NW_006292360.1:501003-501299 GCF_000327345.1 Myotis davidii
TTGGGCTGGCCTGTGGGGATCGGGCCGAAACCGGAGTCCAACATCCCCCGAGGGGTCTTGGATTGCGAGAGGGCGCAGGCCAGGCCGAGGAACCCCACTGGTGCATGAATCCGGCCTCTAGTGATATAATAAATATCCAAATGGCCCTTGGTAGAAATAAGGTTCCCCACCCCTGATCTAGAAAGTACCAAAACTCCAGACTCCCAGAAGGAAAGCAGGTGTTTAATACAAATCATATTATTTACACAAATGGTTTAGGTGCAGTGAACCCCCCTCCTCCTCCTCCTCCTCCTCCT
>NW_006292360.1:501365-510902 GCF_000327345.1 Myotis davidii
CTTCCCTTTCTTAATAGTTCTGGGAATGGTGGGAACCCTCTCAAATTTCAAGTGCCCAGGGGTCAGCCAGGAGCCAGCCTTGCAGGAATAGTCTCTCAGACTCGCCGGCTCGGGCGGCGCCGGTGTGAACTCTCCTGAGCAGCACTGCTTCCCTTGGGTGTTCAGGAAGCCCCCTTTCTTGTCCTCAGGCAGCCAGCCAAACCTGAGCCGCTTTCTGCTCGAATCCTATACACCCAGTTAGTGGCCAGGGTCAGTTGGTCCTGCCTCTGTTTTCATTTAAGAGCTTTATAATTTAGCTCTGACATGGGGTCTGTGGTCCAGTTTGAGTTATTTTTTGTATATGGAGTGATGTAGGGTCCAGAGCCATTCCTTCACATGCAAATATCCAGTTATCCCAGCCCCGTTCCATGAAAAGACCGTTGCTCTGCTCATTGCATTGTTCTGGCACCTTTGTTCAAACAGTGGGCAATAAGGTCAGAGTTCTTCTGGAAGCATTTATTATTGACAGGGTCACTCAGTCCCCCTGTTTTCCATCTGGTACCCAGGACTCAACGGTGCCGATGTCTCCCAGGCCAGGTAGAGTTTCACTTGTCCAGAGAATAGCCTCTAGACGCCTGCCCGGCTGTGGCCCGGAGCGAGGAGCTGGGGAGGCCGTCCAGGAACTCCAGCGTGTCCTCAGTGCCTGTCACTCTCTCGGCCTGCTCTAGGCGCCCTCCACCCCCCTTCTCTTTCCAGGGGCACATGGTGCTGTCAGTCCCAATCCTCTGAAGATTCTGTGATGTAAGTGGGCCATTTATCCAATTTCCTGTTTCTAGCTGAGGATTGTCTCAGACCTGCTACGTCAGTTCCTTCTCATCCATTCTCTTTCAAGCTTCTGACAGTGTTGTCTCCACTCCTGCTATTCCTGTGTGTATTGTGGTTTCACATTATTTGATGTTAAAAATTCCTTTCTGTCATTTAGTGGAGTTTTGTTATTAATAAAATTAGGATCAACGAATCCTCCATTTTGAGCAGAATTAGGTGTGGCTTTCTTTTCATTTCTCCCGTGGGGAATTGTTGGATTTACTGATTCTGAGGACTGGCCTCTGTCAACAATTCTGGAAGATTCCCAGTCGTCTCTACAGATGTCCTTCCACATTCTTCTGTTTTCTTCTCCCGGAACTTGGTGAAGCACGCATGTCTTTCATTTTATTATCCTCATCTCTTCATCTCTTCTTCATGCTTTACTTTCTTGGTCTCTGCACTGTGTTCTAGAGAACTCCCCCCTTCCAGTGAATGCGCTGTGTCTGTCACTGTGCGTATTTGGCTGTGCAGCCATATAATGTGCTTTTAATGTTATGTGTGATGGAAAGGCAGGACACAGCCTGGGAGAGACTACCTGCAAATTCTATACCTGATAAAGGACTTGTTTCCAGAATATACAAAGACCCTCAAACTGAATAATAAGAAAACAATAGTTTTAAGATAAAAGGGCCAAAGATTTGAATTGATGCTTTACCAAAGGAAATATGAATGTCAGATAAGCACACGGGAAGGTGTTCAACATTTGTCTTTAGGAAAAGGCAAATCGGGAGCATCGTGAGGCCCACTGTTGTCTGTTGGAACGTCTGAATTAAAAGGCCGGATCGTCACAGGAGTGGGCGAGACTGTGGAACCCTCATGCGCTGCTCTTGGGAATGGTCTGGTCTGGAAAACAGCTGGGCAGTGTTTTCAAACTTGAACATAATGATTCCATTATACGACCCAGTAGTTCTGCTCCTAAGGATGTACTAAGAGCAAGGAGAGCACGTGTCCGCGCAGACTTGCACCTGCCCATGGCAGCTTGATCCGCGGTCGCCGGCGACTGGAGAAAGCCCTGATGTCTGTCCACACAGGGAAATGTTACTGAACAGTAAAAGGAATAAACCACAGACCCCCGCTACCATGTGGAGGAATCTCAGTCGTTTGCTGAAAGAAAGAAGCCAGACAATAATAGCACATGCTCCATAGTTATGCAAACTAATTTCTGATAACTGAATGTGGAAGGGGTGCCAGGAGGTGTGGGAGGAAGGGAGCACCAGGGTTTTTGGCGGGTAACAGGTTTGTTCATTTTCCTGATTGTGGTGGTTTCATGGTGTATATGTTTGTGAAAACGTCAGGTTGTACACTTTACTAGTAGATGTGTGCAGCTTTTATGTCAATTGTACCACAATAAAGTGATCTTTAAATTCATTAAAATTTTCAGTTCTAGAAGTTATAGTTTGCACTTTTCCACCTCTTTTTGGTTACTCCTTACTGATACTTTAAGTTTTCTTACATTTTTTAAGCAGAGTAAACATAGTTATTCTGTAACTAATAATCTTCATATTTGCATGTGTGACTGCTGCTGGCTTTGAGTCATGGTGCCTTGATCACGTGTGTTTTGCTTTTGGACAATGAACTGCTCATTTTCTTGGCACTTTACCTGTGAGCAGTTTTGAGTCCCGGATAAAGGTGGGATTTCCTAGAGGTTTGCATGTGCTCTGGTCAGTAACTGTGCACGCAGACAGGCTCACTGCGGTCCCCTCTGCAGGCCGAGCAGCTCGCGTGAGGGGTCTAGTGGTGACAGATGCTAGGGAGCTGCCCCTCCCCACTCATTCACTGTCACACTGAGGCTCTAGCACCCTGGGCCCTGAATGTCTGTGGGCATCTCCTATTGAACTCTCCACCCTGGCTGATCCTCGTTTCTCTTTCTTAAGGCTCTGAGGGGTGAGTCTTCAGGTGGGACAGGCCATCAGGGCCCAGGCCAGCGTGGTTTCCCTTCGTACTCAGAGCTTTTGCCGTCTCCTTATGCTTGACCATTTTTTTATCTAAAAAACAGCATTTTAATATGATTCAGACTAGCAATAAATCAATAAGTGTTTACCTTTTTAATAAGGACGCAGTAAATGGCTGTTGGGCCAGCCACTGTGGCTTAATTGTTGAGTGTCAACCTATGAACCAGGAGGTCACAGTTGGATTCCTGGTCAGGGCACATGCCTGGGTTGTGGGCTCAATCCCCAGTAGGGGGCGTGCAGGAGGCAGCTGATCAGTGATTTCTTTCATCCCTGATGTTTCTATCGCTCTCTCCCTCTTCCTTTCTCACTGAAAACAATAAAAATATATTTTAAAAAAATAAGTAAATAAATGGCTGTTGGTTAGGATCAATAATATGTGCCTCTGCTGGGCCCTGTAAGAAGTCTGGGAGGGCAGTGCCTCCTGTGAAGTGGAAAGGTGCCCACTTGCTACGAGTTGTGGTCCTGACTGCTGTACCTACACTGAGTTGCGAGCTCAGCTTTCTCATCTGTGAAGCAAGTGGTGTTCCTCACAGGGTTTCGTAAGCATCAAATCAACTGTGGTCACTGTACACTCAGGTATATGCAAGTGTCTGACAGACTGTGGCAAGTGCTCATGACATGTTGAATCTCTAGAATCCAGAATTTGTTAAAATGACGGAGTTCTCTCCCATCTCTGGAAGTGATGTCAGATCCTGAGTGTCAGAACAATTGTATGAGAGATTCCCTAACGGATCAGGAAAGCCTTAGGAAGCAGATGGCATTGTGACCGGATCTCCAGGATTGGTAGAGTTAGGGAGGGGGGAAGGGCGTTGTAGACTGAGGGAAGCAAAGGAAGTGCTGGCTCTGGGATGGAGAGGCGAGCCCTGAGCCCTGAGCTGTAGCCGGTTGAACTGGGGCAAGGCAGGCAGGCTCCAGTCAGAGGTGGTGCTGGCGCCCGGAGTAGAAGGAGGGAATTTAGGGGGAGGCCAGGTTGGAAGGAGAGGGAGGAGTCTGGTTTTACACATGCGGTGGTTGAGGCCCTGCACTCGGCAGAGCATCCACACAAGAATGTGAACTTGGCCACGAGAACTGGATCTAGAGTCCTTGCAGGGTGGGGAACCTTTTCCTGCCCAGGGCCATTGGATGTTTATAACATCATTCAAGGCCGTACAAAACGATCCACTTAAAACTTAGCCTGCTGTATGTGGTCAGACATTAACTAACTCACCCCTGATGCTGTGGCAGGACCTGACCAAATGATTTCATGGGCCTGCGGTCGCACAGTGATTGTTCTGAGGGACTTTATTACATGTTTCTAATCACTGAAATGTCGTACCACCAGTTTCAAATTATATTTAAAACATTACCTGGGGAGACAAAAATACATTTTATTAAAGCCACGTCGTCAACTGGCTTGTGATCTAAAGTTTTCAACCGTAATTATCAAGTGAGTTGTTTCTTAATATCTTTTAGAAATCTAGTTCTTATCACCTATTCTTTTAAACAGGCTTATTTTGTTAGCTTTATGACTCATGACTCATACACATAATTAGTACAAATGAGACATTAACCTGGGAAACAAGCCTCCTGTTCATATCTAACTTTTAGCAAAGGTGGGCTTAGCTTCTTTATTGAAAATCGAGTCACAGTACATTTGGGGCTGATAGCTTGATTATGGACATTTTATGCTTACTTTTTTCATTACTTATCAAAATACCATTTATATGGAATCTTCTCTTTGCCAAGAGGTTAACATTTTATTTAAAAAGAGGATATCCCTAACCGGTTTGGCTCAGTGGATAGAGCGTCGGCCTGCAGACTCAAGGGTCTCAGGTTTGATTCCGGTCAAAGGCATGTACCTTGGTTGCAGGCACATCCCCAGTGGGGAGTGTGCAGAAGGCAGCTGATCGATGTTTATTTCTCATCGATGTTTCTAACTCTCTATCCCTCTCCTTTCCTCTCTGTAAAAAATTAATAATTTTTTTAAAAAAGAGGATAATTAAACTTTGAACAAGTGTTGGCAAGATGTGGACAAGTGAGGACTGTCATGTTGTTCGTGGGAGTGAAATGACCTTCACCTTGGCAAACAGTCTGGCCAGTTCTGTGCGCCTGCCGCACAGCCTGCCTGCTCCTCTTCCTGGTGCGGACCCCCCAGAGTCACGCAGCTCTAGGAAGGAGTGCTGGCTGGTACGTGGGACAATGTAGGCAACTCTATGAGAAGCCAGACCCCCAGAGTACATTGAAGGGCCCTTTCCGTGGAATTCCAGAGCAAACGGGCTGGGCCGTCCTGCAGAGCAACAACCCCGGACCAGGGGTTAGGTTGAGGGTCAGTAGGACACCTTCTGGGATCGTGAAAATGTCCTGTCTCTCGGTGGGGTGGTGGCTACACTGTGAGTTTGAAAACGTGCTACCACATTGGAGTGTGATCCGGGCATAGGGGAAGGGGAAGGAAGTATTGAGTCACTTGCAAATCCATTCACCCAGTCATATTAAGCATTAATCTTTCAGCATTGATCATTGGTCATTGGTCAGTGGTCGGAGGCTGTGGCAGGCACTGGGCCAGGTGCTGAGGCTGCGCATGAGCGAGGACTGTGGGAGCCTGGTGGGCTGTCAGTAGCTGGAGCCGCTGGTGTAAGTGCTCGGTCAGATTAGTGCTTTGTATGTGAAAGTATTGCACGTTGGAGGAATGAAGTCCCTTCGTGTTTCCACAAGTAGATTTGTGGAAGTTTGGAGAAAGAAGGGGATGAGCCCTAGCTGGTTTGGCTCAGTAGATAGAGCGTCGGCCTGCGGACTAAAGGGTCCCAGGTTCGATTCTCGTCAAGGGCACGTGCGCAGGTTGTGGGCTCAATCCCCAGTAGGGTTTGCAGGAGGCAGCCGATCGATGATTCTCTCTCGTCATTGATGTTTCTATCTCTCTCTCCCTCTCGCTTCCTCTCTAAAATATATACATATATATACACCAGAGGCTCAGTACATGAAATTTGTGCACTGTGTGTGGGGGGGTGTCCCTCAACCTGGCCTGCACCCTCTCCAATCTGGGACCCCTTGGACATCCCTCTCACAATCTAGGACCGCTGGCTCCTAACCGCTTGCCTGCCTGCCAGCCTGATCTCCCCCTAACTGCTCCCCTGCTGGCCTGATTGCCCCAACTGCCCTCCCCTGATGGCCTGATCGCCCACAACTGCCCTCCCCTGCCGTGACGTCCGCGCACGCAGTGGTGGAGACACGGACCGGCTTTCTCTGCGCAGCGCATAACCACGGGACCCCCAGGCCTCACCGTGAGGAGCAGCCGCCGGGGCCCTGCCTCCGCTTTGCATGCGGCCATCTTGTGGCGATGTCGCGCGAGGGCGTACACCACCTAGGCTTTTATTATATAGGATATTTATTTATTTTTAAGGGGGATGATATGACCAGATAAGTGATTATGGGGGTGGAGGGGCTTGTGGTTGGGGGGAGTTGGTTAGACCTGGAGATGGGTGGCTGTATTTGCCATGGGTAATGGGTGCTGTCAGGGGGAGGCTGGGGAGCATCAGACTCTCCCTGGGACCCAGAGTTGGAGAATGTTGGCCTGAGGGGACCCTGCGCCCTGTGGGAAGGACATTGGGGCTAGCAGAGGGCCAGTGTGCATGGAAACCTGCGCTGTTGCTGGGAGAATTTTTCTGCTAATTTACTGGTCTTGGGCGTGGCTTGTCTGCTCTGTGACCAGACTCACACTCACCAGGTGACTCCCCTTGATGTGCCCAGGGAACGGGATTTGGTTTCTTCCTATCAGATGTGATGAAAAGAAATAAGCAAGGAATTAGGTCATAGGTTTGTTCGAATAAATTTGGTTGGTGTTGAGAATTTAAAATTGCCCATAGAGGGTTAGTTTTTATGAGGAGAATGCAGGTGATAGGCCCCTCACAGAAGGATCGGATTTGCGTCAAAGGTTTTTGTTTCCTTAGACTCTGAAAGGGCACCGCTTTTTGCTAATGTTTGCAATGAACAACTAAGGGAATATGTATTCAAATTTAAAATGCTGCAGGTTTGTTGAATTACTAGTTTGTGGTGCTTGTGTTTTTAACCTGCTTACAGCACAATTAAATTGCACAGGTGTGTCACTTTGCAATAACCCGTTGAGCTGTGCACTGTGATTTACAGCTTCCTGTATGTCAGATCCACTCCCAATAAAATCGTATTACATACATGACACACGATGGCTGCACTGCTTTATGACAACAGGTGCCCCTTAGCTTTGTGTGATAAACACGCAGACGACGCACATGCAGAGCTCTGGCTTGCTCACAGCTGTCGTAGCAGAATCCTGGGCAGCTCATTCTCTCTGTCTCTTTACGTTGTTCTCCTGAGCCATTGGTGGGGAAAGGGACCAAAGAGATAGTCTGTGACTTGTTGAATGGACATAGTTTTTAAGGAGTAAAAGTTCTGAAGGTTTAAAAAAATCACCTTTCGTTGTAAGTGGAACATGTCAGTAGATGGAAATTAGCAACCGTTCATTAGTGTTAAAACAGAAAGTTTGATGATTCTGCCAGGCGTTTTGGTAGCATAAACAAATTTCTTTTCAAATGGAAGTTTCTATGACTTGGCTGTTTACAATATCTGGTCCATATTGCTTGCCCAGGATCTTAGCTAAACAGAACAGGGTCCCAGCTATGACTGTCGAACAAATCCTGGTTCCATTGTCCCGGGGTCAGGAGTGTGCTTGAGCACTGTACGGTTTGGGGAGGCAAGTCAGAGGTGCAGGCTGGGAGCTCTGTAAAAACAAGAGGGCCCGCCAGTGTGGCTCGGTGCTTGGGCACTGGCCCATGAACCCGGAGGTCCCGCTCAGGGCACCGCCTGGGTTTCGGGCACATCCCCAGTAAGGGGCATGGGCATGCAGGAGGCAGCCAATCAATGATTCTCTCTCATCATTGATGTTTCTCTCTCTCCCTCTCCCTACCTCTCTGAAATCAATAAAAATATATATTTTTAAAAAGAATACAGGAGGGCCGAAACCAGTTTGGCTCAGTGGATAGAGCGTCGGCCTGCGGACTGAAGGGTCCCGGGTTCAATTCCTGTCAGGGGCATGTACCTTGGTTTCGGGCACATCCCCAGTATAGTGCAGGAGGCAGCTAATCAATGTTGGGGGAGGGGGCAGAGATTAACCAGAGAACTTATATGCATATATGCATAACCCATGGACAGAGACAATAGAGTGGTGAAGGCCTAGGGAGCAGGGGTTGGGGGGACAGGGTGGAAGGGGTCAATGCGGGGGAGGGGGCATCTGTAATACTTTCAACAATAAAGATAAATTTTAAAAAATATAAGCGGGCGGAAGGTAAGAGCACAATGGGCTCAGAAGTAGAAAGTGGAGGTCTGAGGCAGGACAGTGCGCACGCCTGGTTAGCAGCAGCAGGGTTGGAGGGACGCAGGCCTGCCCAGAATCGGCCCTGGGCATGTCCCTTTCCCTTCCCACCACACAGATCTAGCGCAGCAGGCTCACCAGCACGCAGGGCGCAGGGCGCAGGGCGTGCTGAGCGGGGAGGTGCTGTGCAGAGGCCCGGGACAAGGGCTCCGCATCCTGCTCTGCCTGTGGGCGCCACCTGCCCGGGCTGCTGGCCTCAGCTCCTGTGCTGGCGTTCTCATCCGTAGGATGGGGATATGCTAGTCCCCACCTGATGTGCTGGTGAGGCTTGAGCAGTCGTCGATGACAAGTATTCGGCTCAGGGCAGAGCGCCAGGCGAGCGTGTGAACATGCCCGCTCTAGCATTGTCTCCAGCAGAGATGGGCCCGCTCTCGGGTTCCGTCAGCTGCCCTCCTCTCCGTGTTACCGTCGGTGTTCATTCCCACAGGATTCTGTCTCTGATGGGTCGGTCCCTCCTGTGGGCACGGACACAGTGTCTCGAGCCCAGAGCTGTATGTGACGAAGCTCTCAGCGGAGGAGAGCTCTGCTGACTCTAGGAAGCCTGGTTACGCCCGGCTGTGCTTCTCACCCCAGGGAAGGGGGGCGTGCAGAGGGTCCCAGCTGTGCTCTCTCCTCTGCAGGCGGGGCACCCGCGTGTGGAGCTGACCCTCTCAGAGCTCCAGGACATGGCAGCCAGGCAGCAGCAGCAAATCGAAAACCAGCAGCAGATGTTGGTCGCCAAGGTGAGTGTACAGAAGCCGAGGCGGGAAACGGGCAAAAGCATGTTCTCCAAACTGGTCCTTTAGGTTGGGGTCCCTACGCTCCCAGGTAACTCCCGTCCGCAGGACCAGGCCACGGAAGTCTCAGCGCCCTGTTTCTCTGTCATCTCCTCCCTAAAAATAAACACATGCGTGGCTTCCAGACGTGGGAGGGTGTCAGGGCAGGAGCACTTGACCCTTGACCTGCACACACAGACACGCTGGAAACGATCAACCTTGCCCGTTGTGGATACAATTTAAGGGTGTTTTCTGTTGTCGTCTCCTTTTCCCGCCGGGTGTGCTCTCAGCTGTGTAGTTGGCCTTGGAGTTCTGGAGGAAGCCAGCGGTCCCTGACCCCCTGCTGGTCCCGGCCCCGAGACAGGACACTGGTCATCAGGGCTGCCCTGGCCTGGGCCACGCTCCGAGGCGCCGTTTGGCTGACTGTGGTGAGGGGCACAGCGAGCTCTATTTTGTTGCCGAGACTCTGAAACAGTAGGATTTAAAGTTTTTCCAAGCGACGGTTTAGTCATGGATTTCCAAGTGAAGACCAGACCTGCCACCGTGCCCTCTGAAAACGGCTCCCACTGTGACGAGCTGGACGCCCTGAGCTGCCGAGAGAGCCCAG
>NW_006292360.1:511034-514345 GCF_000327345.1 Myotis davidii
GGTGTGCAGTATTACACGAGTTTCCAGGGTGCAGCCTAGCGGTCAGACATTTCCAGAGCCTACACAGTGGTCCCCCTGAGAAGCCTAAGGGCTCCTTGGCACCATAGTTATGATAATGGTATTGACTGTGTTCCCTGTGCTGGTCTTTCCACGCCTAGGACCATTCTTTTATATATTTTTTTTATTTTATTGATTTTTTACAGAGAGGAAGGGAGAGGGATAGAGAGTCAGAAACATCGATGAGAGAGAAACATCGATCAGCTGCCTCCTGCACGCCCCCTACTGAGGATATGCCTGCAACCAAGGTACATGCCCTTGACTGGAATCGAACCCGGGACCCTTCAGTCCCCAGGCCAATGCTCTATCCACTGAGCCAAACTGGTCAGGGCTCTGGGACCATTCTTAACTACAGTTTGTACTTCTCAATCCCTTCACTTTTCCACACAGTCCCCCACCCCCTTAGGTGGCAATCGGCAATCTGTTCTGTGTCTGTGAGTCTGTTTCTGTGAAGTGTGTTCGTTTATTGTTTCTTACATTCCACATAGAACTGAACCTGTAGATTTTCTTAACCATATGTCCAATCCAACTTTTTTCATTTATCGAATGATCTTGTAATTCATTGTACTGTCCACTTTTATGTAAATAGTAGGTTAAGGTGCACTTGTTCTTAAAAGTTGTCTTACGAAGTTTATTGGACTTATAAGAATAAAAAACAATTAGAAGTTAAATACATTGGAAATATTTCATCTTATTAATAAGATTTCTAAGATGAAATGTACATAGTATTATGTAATTATAATATTTTCTAATTCTACTTTTTATTTCCTTTCCAAATCTTGATCCAAGAGTATTATTGTTGAGGAAATTCTTAGGTATTTTCAGGGTGTGAACCGCGAGTTCATGCTGACTTCACATGTGTCAGTGTGTGATGCCTGCACAATCGCACAGGAAGGTTCTGTATGTGCATATGGGTCTTGAAGATTAATGCTGACTTATCCTTAAGGTGTGTGTTCAGATTAATGGGGAAACTACTAAAGTGGTTATATTTTACTCTAGGGTTGTCCTGTTCTTGTTTAACTATAAAATGTTCCATTAGCCCTGACCGGTTTGGCTCAGTGGATGGAGCGTCGACCTGTGGACTGAAGGGTCCCGGGTTCGATTCCAGTCAAGGGCATGTATCTTGGTTGCGGGCACATCCCCAGTAGGGACTGTGCAGGAGGCAGCTGATCGATGTTTCTTTCTCATCGATGTTTCTGACTCTCTATCCCTCTCCTCTCTGTGAAAAATCAATAAAATATATTTTTAAAAATGTTCCATTAGTTTTGAAGAAGCTAATCCTAAAGAAAACAAACACTTCCTGGGCTGTGGGGTGTCCCTCAGCAAATGAGAGGTTTATCTCTTATTTGATCACTTACCCCTTTTCAGTAGACAGCCCCCTGCTGGCCGCGCGACTTCCTGGAGGTGAAAGGGCCTTGGAAGCCATTGCAGCAGGAGCCCTCGGGCAGCAGGAAGCTGAGGGCTGGCAGACAGGATGGATGAGCGGGCGGTGCCCGAGCAGCCCCGGCTGCCTTACCGCGGGCTGCGTGGTCAGATGTGCAGAGCGAAGCCCACTTGTGAATCCCGACTCTCCTCTCACTTCCTCCCGCACAGCAACCAGTGTGCGCCGTCTTACGTGCATGTGGCCCCTCAGGCGTGTTCATGGTTTTTTTTTGTTAATCCTCACCCGAGGCTATTTTCCCATGACCTTTAGAGAGCGTGGAAAGGAGGTGCGGGGAGAGAGGGAGGGAGAGATCCACTGACCTCCTCCCGCTGGGGCCAGGGATCAAACCCGAAACCCAGGTACAGCTCCCAACTGGAATCAAACCCGAGACCCTTCGGTTGCGCGGCCGACGCTCCAACCACTGAGCAACACAGGCCAGGCCCTGAAACATTTCTTTCGTATTTAAATAGGTGATACTGTGGAATGCACTCCAGTTTTTTCGTGTCTAAAAGGAAGCACGCATCGCAGTTTTCAGAGTGAGCTGTGTTTCTCTTGTTAGGAGCAGCGTCTGCATTTTCTAAAGCAGCAGGAGCGCCATCAGCAGCAGTCGATTTCTGAAAATGAAAAGCTTCAGAAACTGAAAGAGCGAGTGGAAGCCCAGGAAAACAAGCTGAAGAAGATCCGAGCCATGCGGGGGCAGGTGGACTACAGCAAGATCATGAACGGCAATCTGTGTATGTCCCCCGCTTGCTCCCACCTCGCGGGCCGGGAGGCGAATGCAGTCGGGTTTCTGCACACGGTCGGTCACGCCTGAGTCAGAGCTGGTGTGGAAAGTGCACTGCTCGCCGAGGGGCAGAGGGGGCGCGGACTGGGCTAAGTGGTCTTGGGGTCTCCCCTCCCGGCCGTGCAGCACTGGCCCAGCTCCTCCAGGGGGCCTGTCACATTACGCAGCTGAAGTCTCACCTGCGTATAAGGATAGACCACACAAATGCATACTTTTTGTTTTTGTCGGACGGGTCTTTGTTGCCCTTTTAATCCAGCGCGTACCTGCTCTGTGTTCAGTGGTGACAGAGCAGACGGCGATGGCCTGCTCACGGAGCCGGATCTGCTGGTGCCTTGAGATTCCCAGGTGGCTGTGGAACTCACTGCCCCATCAGAAACTATCCACTCGAGAGGGAAAATACTGTTTGCCATGCGAGCAAGTCACGCGTGTCCCAAGGGCGCCTGGAATGTACTGTGGGTTTTGGTGTCACAGTCTTCTCCCTGGGGTCCGGCCCTCGGTGATGCTGGAGTTGAGTTAAATGTACAGACAGGAAGGAAGTTCACCAAACAGAGGTACCACCCCGGAGAGGAGACTCTCAGCGAGTGATGTTTTCTTTCTTGTGGGACTCACAGCTGCCGAGATAGAGAGGTTCAGCGCCATGTTCCAGGAAAAGAAGCAGGAGGTGCAGACGGCCATTCTGCGCGTCGACCAGCTCAGCCAGCAGCTGGAGGACCTCAGGAAGGGGAAGCTGAACGGGCTGCAGCCTTACCCCGGCAAGCTGACGGGCCCGGCCGCCGCGGAGCTGAAACGGCTGTACCAGGAGCTGCAGGTAACAGGGTCCGGGACGGGTTTAGTGTCGCGTCCTGACCTCCAGGTTTTCCTCTGTGGGCTGGAGACCTCCGCTGCTGGGACTCACTGATGGGCTCTAACTTGGTAGAGGCAGGAAATGTAGGTTTTTAGCATCTTCACAGAGTTCTGCATCTACCACCACAGTCAGGTATTGAACACCTTCATCAGAAGCCCCACCCCTTAGCCATCCCTCAGAAGCCTTACATTCCCCCCTTCCCT
>NW_006292360.1:514443-522137 GCF_000327345.1 Myotis davidii
CGCCGCCCCCGGCCCTAAGCAGTCAGGAACCTCCTCTCCGTCTCTGTAGCTCCGCCTATTCTGGACACTTCACATATACAGGTTCGTGTAGTGTATCATGTGTGGTTCTATGTGACTGGCTTCTGCCACACGTTTTCAGTGCAGAATTGAATTGGCGGTACAATGAACTAGTAAAGAATTAAGCTTTAGGTGATCTTTAAGGTGTCTGTGTAAACTGTTCTGATGAGATTCTTAGATGCCTGCTGTTCAATCCTTGACTCAGTCAGCATGAGCTGCTGTAACAAAATACTATAGATGAGGAGGGTTACCTAGACCCTGAGGTCTCACAGTTCCGGAGGCAGAACTCCAAGATCAGGTGCCGGCAGACACGGTTCCTGGAGGGTCTGCTTCGGCTTGAGGACGGCCACCGTCTCACTGTGCCCTCACGGCTCTGGTCTCTTCCTCTTCTTTTAAGGACACTTGCAAGAACCCCATCACCGGCCCCATTCCCGTCACCACTGCTAAGCCAGATCCCCTCCCAGAGGCCCCACCTTTAAAGACCCCTGAGGCTGAGGGCTTCAGTATGGAAATTCTGGGAGAACACAGACATTCAGTCCATAGGAATCCACAAGATTCCCATTTCTCAGAAGTTGTCATCAGCAGGTGATGTTTCAAGCCAGAAGCAAGTTTTGCAATTCTATTAGTACTCGGTAGAAAAAGTATTATATCATTTTATGCAATGAGAATATTTAATTAGAGTAAATTAAATATTTAATTTAATTAAATTAAATATTAGAGTAAATACGTTTGTTGCTGTTCTCTAACATAAATGCATACAAATAAAATATAAAATTTTATGGCTGTCAACATTTTATTGTTATTAACCCTCATCAGAGGATATTTTTTCCATTGCTTTTCAGAAAGAATAGGAGGAAGGGAGAGAGAGAGAGAAAGAGAGAGGGCGAGGGAAAGAAACATCTGTGTGAGAGAGACACATCGATTGGTTGTCTCCTGTACACGCCTCAACCGGGGCCGGGATTGAGTTTGCAGCCCAGGTATATGCCCTTGACCGGGGATAGAATCCACAACCCTTCAGTCTGCAGTCTGGCGCTCTAACCACTGAGAAACACTGGCCAGGGCTATTTCTAATTTTTTTTACAGCAACCTATGTTAAGAAGCATGTTCCCCATAACCAATGGACACAGGCAGTAGGGGGACAAGGGCATGTGCTAGGGGGTAGAGCAGCTGGGGAGAGGTCAAGGGGGGAAAAGGAGACATATGTAATACTTTCAACAATAAAGAATTTAAATTAATAGCGTGCTCCCTGTCCAGTGCTGCATACAGCATGTGCTAGTACACGTGTGCATCTGGAGCTGAGCGTGACGGGACTCACATTCTCTGTGTGTCTCTGTCAGTTCTCTGTAGTGCTGGCTGCAACCCACTGAAGCGATAGAACATGGTCGGGCAATGTGAGCCGTCCTTTGTGAATCCCCGCTGCCTCTGCAGTGAGGTGCCTCCTTAAGTGGCCTGTGGGGGATGGAGAAGACACCTCTCCTTAGTGCCCTAGAGGAGTGTTCAGGGCACTTGTCACTAAAATGCCATCCCCAAGGACGGAGGTATGGTCCCCACAGTCATTACTGGTGCCAGTCATTCCGTTTGCTTCAAGAGGACACATGGTTGCAGATATTTGCTCTTTTTTGGTTCATAAGAGATCTGCTGGCTCCACCTGTGCTGTACCTGTGAACACTTGTGCACAAGCAGCAGTGCGCTTACGTAAATGCACATCAGGGCTCAGCGACTTCATCTTTTCTTACCCTCCCTGGCAAGGATAGTTTGGCCGTTTAATGCAAATCATACAAGTTGTATTTTCTATGTTGCAGATTCGTAACCAGCTTAACCAGGAACAGAATTCAAAACTGCAGCAGCAGAAGGACCTCTTAAATAAGCGCAACATGGAGGTGGCCATGATGGACAAGCGCATCGGCGAGCTGCGCGAGCGTCTGTACGGGAAGAAAATCCAGGCACGTGGAACAGCAAGTGTGTCCCCCAGGGGAGAGGGGCCCGGGAGCAGTCCCGGTGTGTACGTAGCCCCAGATCCTAGGTTACCAGAGGGGGCCACTCACAGGCCTATGGGCCGAGGCCCTCCCTGATGCCTCGCCCTTCCTGGACGCTCATCCCTCAGGTTGGTGGGGCTGCTCAGTACGAGGAGATGCTGACTCCTTTCTTCCCGTTGCAGCTGAGCCGTGTGAACGGCGCGTCGTCACCACAGTCACCCCTGAGCACGCCCGGCAGGGTGGCGGCCGTGGGACCTTACATCCAGGTTCCCAGCACCGGCAGCTGCTCAGCGCCAGGGGACCCTGTAAAGCCCCAGTCTCTCACTGTTGCTTCAGGAGCTGCCCATGGGAGGCCCAAACCCGGTAAGTGGCTGGCCCTCTTCCCGGGGAGCGTGAGCAGGACGGGGGGCCGTGGAACGGCGTCCTCCGAGGGGCCCCGCATGTTCCTTCCGTCTCCCCCGAGGCACCACATCCTCCAGGGCAGCTTGGGGAGCGATGTGTTGCCACGGTGACCATCCCATAGACAGCACTGTGACTGCACTCCCCTCCCCCACTCAGTCAGTCAGAAAGTCCACAGACCACCCCTTCGCCCTGGGCCCCCTGAGGCCCAGGGCCCAGCGCAGGCCCAGCTCCGTGGGGCGTGGGGCGCTCCCACTTCCTGGCCGCCCGGGCAGGCTCTCCTCAGAGGAGGGTCGGCTGGTTCTCAGCAGATGCACGAGAGCCGGGGCTCCCTTACAGGAGGGCTCGTTATGGCTGGGGGGACGCAGGCCCCGTAGCTCCCACCATGTTGGCAGGTCCCCACACCGCAGCAGCCCTGCGACTGGCCTGCCGGGGCTGTGAGAGGGGCCCTTGGAGTCTGTGGAAGACTTGGGGCGTCTTCTGTTTGCTGACTTCCTGCTCTCTAGCCGGCACCTGCTCTGCAGCCACACCTCTGCTGCTCCCGGCGGGCGGGGCGTCCCCAGCCCTCAGATTCGGCCGTCTCTCAGCAGCGTGCAGGCTCTGGGGTCGGTGTGGCTCTAACGGCACCTCCTCTGATAAGCTGCTGTTTATAGTCCAACCCCCCGTGGTGGGAGCAGATATTCGTCTGGTTCCAATGACGACAGCCCCACCCGCCGCTTCTCTGCTGCCTTCCTCGTCACCCTTTCCCGAGCTGGGCCCGTCTCCACGTCCCTGTTCTCTGGGTCCGTGCAGGGCCCGAGAATGCCCTGCAGAAGCTCAGAACCACCCTGGGTCTCAGCTGTGCTGTGAGGGGACCACCCGGGACACCTGCGTCACCGCACGGGGCAGAACCTGGGCCCGGCTGTGGATCTGGGGAAAGAAAGCTCTTCGGGGGGACCCTGACTGTGCTGTGGCTCTTCTGGTTCCGTGCCCCACAGATGGCCATGGTAGACCCAGAGTGACCCGCTCGTGGACAGTGTCCGACCTGGACATCGGGCCCGACTGCGGCTCCGCACGGCAAGCTGCAGACTCCCTGACAGACCGTATGTCAGCGGGCCGGCCTGGGGAGCTCTGTCCCTCCTGCTGCTCAGGCAACAGCCACTCTGTTTTCCAAACGAGAAAGGCCTGGGCACCCGTCTAGACTTGAGAGAGATGCCACCTGAGCGTAGTCTGCCCCTCCCTTCAGCCAGGTGCAGGGTGGGCCAGGCCACGCACCCGGGTCCCGCTCAGGGAGGCTGAGCGGTGCTGGCACAGGAGGGTGTCTTGGTTTTCTTCTACCACATGAAGAGGATTCCCCGAGGTCACAGGAGGCATTTAGCTTTATCTCCCTTCATACTTGAAGGTGATTGTCCCTTTATAACAAAATGAAGTGATCTTCCTTCTGTACCTTCTGCCTGATCCCCAGAAAGAAAATTTCTCTCTTCATCCCTCCTTCACCTTTCTGTGACTGACTGGTGGGCCACATTCCTGGTGACCTTGAGAGAGGGCAGGGGAGGTCCGAGCGCTCGGCCTGAGCGTCTGCAGTGAGGGGAGGAAAGAAAAGCACCCCAGCCCGGATAGGCTGACAGGCCACGGGAGCGAGGTGACCTTGGGCCTTGGACTGCTTAGCAGGGCCCTGCAGCTTGGCTGAGCCGTGTGGAGCCTGCCGCCTGGAGCTGGGGTAATGTGAGCAGTGCAATGCAGGGGTAGCAGTGCTGCCGCAGGAGTGGACGCGGCTCTGGAGCTCTGCCTGTCCTGCACGCGCCGGGACCTCTGGTCGTGCCCAGAGCACGTGCGAGCCAGCCTTCCCGTCCCGGAGTGGCCAGGAAGAGTGAGCTCCCTCTGGCCCTCAGTCGTGCCCACCTGCCGCGCTGGCTGGAGGGACGAGGATGTGCGGTTCTGCCAGGGCCCAGACAGTCCCCGGGATTTCCTCCCGTCCCCTGTGGCTGAGGCTGGGTGTCGGCACGTCCGTCAGCCCGTGCCCGCTGCGAGACACAAGCTGGTTGGGGCTGGAGCCGGGCCTGCCGACGTGAGCGAGCGGGTGCCCTTTTTCAGTTTGGAAAACGTTCTGTAAAAATGTAGCTTCTCAGTGCTTTTCTGAAAACGCGGGCTTGACTGGCTCTCTGACCACTGCTGGGGGGGCAGCCTGTCTCCAATCAGTGGGACCGCACCGGCCTCTGTGATCATTCCTCGCTGCAGAGCAGGGGTGGGGAACGTCGGCCCGCGGGCTGTGTAACGCTCGCGAAATCGTTGGGTCTGGCCCTGCCAAGGCATCAGGGGTGAGTTAATTCAATGTTTGACCAAATAGAGCAGCCTCATTTTTAAGTTGATAATTTTGTATGGACCACGAATGATGTGATAAATATCCAAATGGCCTTTGGCAGAAAAAAGGTTCCCCACCCCTGCTTTAGATGATAGAAATTTCTAATAGATCAGAGTTGAATTTTTCTTTTAACACTGAGTGGTGCAGATCAAGCCTGTTATGGAGTCAAAGGAGAGTTCTTTACTGCTGTATGTAACTATCTGTAAGCAGTGTTTGAACAGTAAGGGCCGTGCTTGCTTCGCTCGTTAGTGTTGATGTAAGGGTTTGAGCTGTGCTTGAATGAGGGCTGACTGTCTCTGCAGACCTCTGTCCCCGGCTGGGTCATTGCTGGAGCCACGCGGCGCTGGGGGGCCCGGCCCGCAGAGGCCGCCCTAATCCCGCCACACACTCGCGAGCTGGCGTGCGGGGAGGGTCAGCCCTGGCGGTGCCGCTCCATTGGAATGATGTTCCAGAAAGCGACTTTCTTTTCTGATGGGGCTGCTCCTATGCTAACTCACCTAATTTCAACACAGACTTGACTTAAATTCTATGTTCTTTCCAAGCTAATGATGGAAACTGGCCAACACTAAAACAAAATATGAGCTCTTCGGTGAAACCAACACAGATGGCCCCTGTGGACTGGAAGGACCCGAGCGTGGAGGGGCCGCTCAGGCAGGGCCCCGTCTCCAGCCAGCCTGCGCCCTTGTCAGCTCTGGGAGCCCCGGAGAAGCTGGTAGGCCCCTTGTCATGATCCCTGGGACACAGATGAGCTCCTAACCCTGTCATGTTTGGCCCTTGTCTTCGAGGGTAGAAGGTGTCATGAGGCAAATTATTCTTACTAGCGTCCAAACGACACCCAGTCTGAGGAGTCCGTAGCCCTACGCACCCGCGCAGTGAGCACGTCGGGCCTTAGTCAGGGTGGTTCTGTCGCAGGCAGGTGACAGCCCGCTGTGCCCGATCCCTGGCGCCGTGCCGGCCACAGCCGACTTGAAGGATTACAAGTCCTACTTTGTCTCCTCATGTGACTGTGGATGGGAATCTGCTTAACTTTTCAAAGGATGACTGTGTTTTCTTCACGTTTAAATTTAGGGCATCGAGATGGGTAAAATGCCACCCCCCGTCCCTGGTGTTGGCAAGCAGCTGCCGCCGAGCTACAGCACACACCCAAGTCCTGCGCCCGTGGGTCCAGGGCCCACAAACTCCCTGGAAAGGAGGAAGGAGGGCAGCTTGCCCAGGCCCAGCGCAGGCCTGGCCGGTCGGCAGAAGCCCGGCCCTCTGCCCTCCGTGGGCAGCACCCACCCGCCGGGCTCCTCCCAGCAGATCCAGCAGCGGATTTCTGTGCCCCCGAGCCCCACGTACCCGCCCGCAGGGCCGCCTGCATTTCCCACTGGAGACGGCAAACCCGAGCTCCCACTGACTGTGGCCATCAGGCCCTTCCTGGCAGACAAAGGGTCCAGGCCACAGTCCCCCAGGAAAGGACCCCAGACAGTGAATTCAAGTTCCATATACTCCATGTACCTCCAGCAAGCCACGCCCCCCAAGAATTACCAGCCCGCAGCGCATGGCGCCTCGAATAAGTCGGTCAAAGCAGGTACAGTAGCTTGTGCTCTCCCTCCCGGGCCAGGGCGCTGTGCTCTCCTCTGGGAACACGCCGGCCCCCAGCCTCACATCCGGGCCACACGCTACCTAGGCCCAAACCAGAGCCTTACCCCTCACACGCCTTCCGAGCCGCATGAGGTGGGGTCACAGCTGACTTCCTGTTGGAGCGCCCACCCCTGGGAACTCCAGCTGCGGGAAGGGTGTGATCGAGCAGTGCACTCCCTCTCCTGCGTCCTGGTGCCTTGTGCAGCTCTCCCGGGGCCGGGTGGGGCTCTGCCTAGACCTCATCTCCACCTGCCGTTGCCGAGCCAGGCCCTGGGGCAGCAGCTGGGTGGCGAGGGGTGTCTTCTGCTTTGGGCATTCCTCCCCTCTCCCCCGCCCCAAGAGCCGCAGGGAGAACAGCCTGATTCGGGTGAGGGGACATGGCCCTGGGGCGAGGTGTTGGAGGGAGCAGGTCGGAGAACAGGGCCTAGTTCCACACCTCCCACAGTCAGTGGGTTCTGACTTCAGTGGTAGGGTCCTGCCCGTTGGGCTTTCTTAGATGTTCTTGGGCGTGAGCTGCAAGCTTCCAGACTCGCAGTTGAGGGACTCCTGGGTGCCTGGCCACCCCCCGTGCCCAGCAACCCCTGAGGCAGACACTGCACTGACCAGGGGCTGGAGCGGCCGAGACCCTTCCCTAGAGCTCCAGGCGGCCTCCCTGTCAGGCCCGGCTGGGGCTTCCTGCTGTGCCCCTACGTCCGAGGCTCAGCTCCTTGGCCAGGAGACAGGGACAGCCGGTTTGGGTGGGAAGCCTGGTCCATGGCTATTTTAAATGCTCGTTTGGAAAAGCCCCCATTCTGGGATCCCAAAGGCAAAAGCAGAAGTTAGATGCTCCACGTTCCAGAGTGTCGGTGAGGTTCTTTGAGCAGAGGACACGCTTGGGGCTTAAGTTGGGGCTCACGGCGTGGCCGGTGCAGCTCGTTGGCTGGAGCGTCGTCCCGGGCATTGAAGGGCCGTGGGTCTGATTCCAGGTCGGGGTGCGTACCCGGTTGTAGGTTCAGACAAGGTTAGGGGGCATGTAGGACGCAGCCAGTCAATGTTTCTCTCCATCTCCCTTCCTTTCTCTCTAAAATTAATAAAAAATGTGTTCTCTGGTGAGGATTAAAAAATAATAAATTTATTTTAAAATTAGGGTTCAACAGCCAGGCCGCCTCTGGCGTAAGCAGGGGTGTGTAGTGGCGGGCCCGGTGCGGGTGCTGAGGGTCCCCGTCCTGTCTCCTCAGTGTACGGGAAGCCCGTCCTGCCATCGGGCTCGGGCTCTACGTCCCCGTCGCCGTTGCCGTTTCTTCACGGGCCGCTGGCCA
>NW_006292360.1:522154-528830 GCF_000327345.1 Myotis davidii
CCACGGGCGCCATGGAGAGCCTGCCGCGGCCGCTCAGCCCCACCAAGCTCACTCCCATCGTGCACTCCCCGCTGCGCTACCAGAGCGACGCCGACCTGGAGGCCCTGCGCCGGAAGCTGGCCAACGCGCCGCGGCCGCTAAAGAAGCGCAGCTCCATCACGGAGCCCGAGGGCCCGGGCGGGCCCAACATCCAGAAGCTGCTCTACCAGCGCTTCAACACCCTGGCCGGCGGCAGGGAGGGCACCCCGTTCTACCAGCCCAGCCCCTCGCAGGGCCTCACGGGCACCCTGGCCGACATGGACAATGGGAACACCAATGCCAACGGGAACCTGGGGGAGGCCAGCCCTGCCCAGCCCACGGCCCCGCTGCCCGCCGAGCCTGCTCCTGCCTCGGACGCCAACGACAACGAGCTCCCTTCCCCTGAGCCTGAGGGGCTCGTCCGTCTCCAGACCACCCCCCAGACCGTGGAGCCTGCGGAGGACAACAACAACAACGTGGCTACGGCCCTGTCCACGGAGCAGGTCCCGAGCCCCGGGGCCGAGGCCCCCTCTCCAGGGGAAGAGCCAGTTTCCCCATCACGTCCCCCCGTCGCACCCCTGCTCGCAGCCTCTTCGGTGGGTACGGGCCTCGGCAGGGCCCCCTGTGCTGTGGAGGACCCAGGCTGTGCTGGGGGCGGCGGGCGTGGCAGACAGTCCGGCCCATAGGGAGTCAGGCCCAGCCGGGAGGCCCGAGGAGGGAAGCTGCCCTGGGACCTGGAGGGAGGCCGAGCTGAGGGAGCGAGCGGCTGGGAGTCCCTCAGCTGGTGGAAGGAGCTGCCGCTCCGGAGGGAGCAGTGAAGCTGGGTGTCACCCCCTGGCTCGTGGGGTCCCCTTTAAATCCAAGCTTCCTCTTCACAGAGCAAGCGGACCAATCTGAAGAAGCCCAACTCCGAGCGCACTGGCCGCGGGCTGCGCGTCCGCTTCAACCCCTTGGCGCTGCTCCTGGACGCGTCCCTGGAGGGAGAGTTCGACCTGGTGCAGAGGATCATCTACGAGGTGAGCCGAGCGGAGCCCCTGCCTGGGCACCCCACACGCGCAGGCGTGGCTCACACACCCTGTGTCCCAGGTGGAAGACCCCAGCAAGCCCAACGACGAAGGGATCACCCCGCTGCACAACGCCGTCTGCGCCGGCCACCACCACATCGTGCGGTTCCTACTGGACTTTGGTGTCAACGTGAACGCCGCCGACAGCGATGGCTGGTGAGCCCCCCGCGGGGCGGAGGGGCCGAGGGTCTGGAGCCCAGGGAGTGAAGGGTGAGGGGACAGGGCGCCCACTCGTCCCAGGCTGCTCAGCACACCCCCCTTCGCTTTCTGGAGGATGTAAAAGGCACAGCCGTGCTTCCCTTTTCCTAAATGTGTTCATTGACTTTTTTAAAGAGAGGAAGGGAGGGGAGAGAGAGAACCATCAGTGAGAGAAACGTTAATCAGCTGCCTCCTGCTTGCCCCTACTGGGAATCGAACCCGTGACCTCTCTGCACAGGATGAAGCCCAACCAGCTGAGCCACACGGGCCGGGCTGTGGCTCAGTCTGTCCACCTGGTCATTAACACGCAGCCCGGCCACGTGTTCAGCAGTCGGACTCTTGTCAGTTTAGTGGCTGGTTCGTGGGTCGTGGCTGCGGGGTCCGGGGTCGCTGTCAGCCTCAGGCGCTGCCTACACCTGTCTCGGACCCTCAGCCGCGTCCTCCAGGATGTGTGTGAGGCCCAGGACAGGTGGTAGTGGACACCACACCACTGGAGACAGCGTGGGACCGGCGGGCACTGAGGCTCCGCAGCCCGGGGCCCTGCCACTCCAGGGGCCACACATGCCTTCACCTCCCGCCCTGCAGGACGCCGCTGCACTGTGCCGCCTCCTGCAACAGCGTGCACCTCTGCAAACAGCTGGTGGAGAGCGGTGCCGCCATTTTTGCCTCAACCATCAGCGACATTGAAACTGCTGCGGACAAATGCGAGGAGATGGAGGAGGGCTACATCCAGTGCTCCCAGTTTCTGTATGGTACGCAGGCGTCCTCTCGGCCTGCAGGGGGCGTGCGCTGGGCCTTGGCAGGAGGGTGCTGTGCAGCTGGCTAAACACAAGCTCCCGGTACTGAGGCGGCGGCCAGCCCGGGAGGCCCATGGTGGGGCAGTGACCATGGGCGGGAGGAGGGAGGCACTCAGGTCACTAGCCGGCCCCTCACTGCCATGTGTGAGTGCCAGCTGCCCTCCAAGCAGTCACCTCACTCTTTGGTCCCCGAGTTTGTGCTAGATGTGAGGTGTACGCTTCTCCCCAAGAAATACCTCTGGACTCAGACCCTCAAGCGGCAGTGCCTACCTGCGGGGTGTGGCCGTGGGCAGCAGCTGGGCCTGGCTTACGACCCACAGCCTCGCCTCGGCCTCGAGCAGAGCAGCAGTGCGTCCGGTCTGGCCCCGCAGCGGGGCTCTCGCTGCCCATCCTCTGAGGCCTGACCGCTGGCCGTCTTGCCACAGGGGTGCAGGAGAAGCTGGGCGTGATGAACAAGGGCGTGGTGTACGCGCTGTGGAGCTACGAGGCCCAGAACAGCGACGAGCTGTCCTTCCGAGAAGGTGACGCCATCACCATCCTGAGGCGCAAGGATGAGCACGAGACCCAGTGGTGGTGGGCTCGCCTGGGGGATCGGGAGGGCTACGTGCCCAGAAACCTGCTGGGGGTGAGTGCGCAGCCACGCCAAGCTTGTGCCGGAAACGGCTGTCCAGCGTGGCCCGTCCTGCTGGGGCCCGCGGGCAGGCACTGCCCTCCCCACGCTCAGTGGTCTGCAGGCGGGCGTTTGCGGTCGGCCCTGTGGGGGGCCCAGCCCAGCTGCTCAGTGGGAACTCCCTCGTGGGAACTCCCTCGGGCGCCCCATCTCACCCCAATCAGAACTCTGCAGCCCAGAAACTTGCTTACTGGGGAGGGGGGAGAGGGAGAGCCTGCGGGTCGCTGTGAGAGAGGGGGGCTCGGACCGGGTGGAGGTGGGCTGGGTGCGGGTGCTCTGGGTGTCAGACAGGGCCTCCCGGGCAGCTGATGGGAGCTGGACCTGGACGCTGTCCTTCCAGCTGTGTCCTCGGATCCAGCCCCGGCAGCGAACGCTGGCCTGAGCCCCCGCCAAGGAGCCGCTGACCTGCGTCCCTGCGCGGAAGCTGGAGTCTATGGTGCTCACGCAGCAGCAGCCCACAATGTGAACCGCAGGCTCGGGAGGCCTCCCCCAGCCGCCTCCTGAGGACTGAGCTTCGCCAATGACTGTCAACCCAAATAAACGCCCAGCTTTCTACGCCTGTTGCCAATAGAAGCCCTAGAGTGAACCCCCGGATGGTTGCCAGTGGAGACCAAGGCCTGACTGACTGGCCCCAAAGCCACCCTCATGCTCCACGTCCCTCACCAGCAGTGAGCGCGCCCGCTGCTGTGCGTGCCCCCCCGAGCCCTGCCCGCCTGCCGCTGGGCACCACAGCACCAGGTCCTTCCCTTCATGACCAGAGCAGCCTGCAGGGAAACCCTGACACGGGGGCTCCACTTCCTGTTCCGGCCCGTGGTGGGGGGCTGGACTTCAGGCCCCAGGCAGGGACCTCGAGACCAAGGCCAGGAGCCTGTCCGCACTGACCTCCGCGCTCCCTTCTCTGCAGCCCTTGCTGCCCAGGTGTGGTTCCGATCCCCGCTCAGCCCCTCGGTTTCATTAATTCACGGGAACCAGAAACAAGAGAAATGCCATTGGCTGTGCCTGGTTGGGGCTGGGTGGGCCCTGAGTGTAGGCAGACACTGCCCCCCACCAGCCAGGAGCCTGAGGTTGGTCACTCGGGTGGCATGGTCGTCAGGAGGGGTAGCTGTGGGCATGAGGGTGGGCCTCCCCGTTGGGCCAGCCGTGATGCGGTGACCTTGGCAGGCCCTTCACCGAAGGCAGCTGAAGGCACAGGCTTTTATACCAAAAGTATTTTTGACTAGACGTTTGCAACTACCAGGATGATGCTGGAGATGTCGATTAGTCTCTCTCATTAAATTCCAGGCCCGTAGGCTTTATTTTCCATGGACGAGTCTGTGTATAATTCTGTATAGACGTGTGTATAGACCGTTGCTGTACTGGTCCCCTTTAAGCATTGAGTGTACACAGTGCTGATGGAGCGTGAAGACCCCGGGGCAGCCTCTGCCGGGGTCCCCTCCACCCGATGCCGTGTAACGTGCGCAATAAACACTGTTTCCCCGTGGCTGCGAGTCTGTGTCCTGAGTGAACGGAGCCGCCACAGGGACGCGCGGTGGTCCCGACAGTGAGGCAAGGCCTGGCCCATATTCTCAAAATAGGGTTTAATCAAGCTTTATATACAAATTGTTGTACAATTGTTCTAATAAAGTGAAACAGTGAGTGAAAAGTACAAAACACACAGCTGGCTCCTCCGCCGTAGTGAAGTATCAAAGGCTTGCATCGCCCGCATTAGTGCCATAGTGCCATTAGTGCCATCTGCAGCCTGGCTCCGGCAGGCGCAGGGCAGGGCGGCCGAGCCCACGGCCCAGATCACCCGTGAGACAGTTCATGAAGACGAGGGTCCAGAGCCTCCTGGTAAACCTGGACTCGTACAAACATGGCAAAGGTTATGCTACAAACAGTTCAGCGGTCGAGTAGCTGGGGCTCCACCCCCTTAGGCATCGACAGGAAAACGCAGGCTCTAGAGCCGGAAGCTGTTTGGAGCGTTAATAAACGTGCACGTATCGCACTAGGTAAGCGCACACGACTTTCTCCGAGGTCCAAGGCCTCGCGTTGCCTTCCCACCACGCTTGGGGTCGGGGCGAGGCAGTGAGCAGGCTCCGCGCTCCAGCCCGTGCAGTTACTGGTCCCGAGATTCGTGGAGGAGCTTGGCGGCCTGCATGGCAACAGAAACAGCTGTGCTGGGTCCTGCCGGGCTGGAGCTCGGGGGGCAGCCTCGCCCTGGGGAAGCTGGGCCCCTCTCAGCAGGAGCCCAGTCTCCTGCCCGCCCCTGTGCCAACCACCACGGCCCGTACCTTGTGCATGGCTGCCAGCCACGCCGTGGCCTGCTTCCTGCTTCCGTGTGCATCCTCCCCTGCAGTCAGCTTCAGCTGGGCCACGCCCTCCGCCCCTGGGGCCGAGTACTGCAGGGACATGCCCGTGGCCCGCGCGGCGCCCCCTGGGGGAGGGAGGCAGCAGGCTCAGACGCCACTCCCTACCTTGGTGCAGGTCTAGGAGGTGGCAGGGGCCTGTGCTCAGCTGTCACCCCTGCCTGCACCAGGGCAGAGAATGGCGGTCAGTGCTGCCCACCTGAGGACCAGGGTCACGGCCGGGGGAGCTGCGCAGGGCTTAGCACCAGGGAGGCACCAGCCCAGGGGCCCATCTACCGATACTCGAGCTCCCGCCGCAATGCCACGCGGGGGACGGGGTGCAGAGATGGTGCCCATCTCTGTGGGGCCAGCTGCTCCCTGGGACGACTCCTGCCAAAACCTCCCAGGACCAGCCACTTGGGATGAGGGGCCCTTCAGTGCCCGGCAGCGAGGACGGCTATGTGAACAGCAGGCCCCTGGTGAGTCACCTACACTTTACCTGGCAGCCGCAGGAGGCCACCCCATTGGGCAGTGCTCTCCTCTGGGAGCCACTCCCTGCCTCCAGCCCTCTCTGCGCCAGGCCGGTGCGGGGAGCCCCAGCTGAGAGGCCCAAAGGCCTCCTATGACCTGTCAGGAGCTCACGCCTGCGCTCCTGTCAGTCTGATGGCTCCACCCACCTCCTGACTGTAAGGTGTTTCACTGGCACAGCCACGGACATGGGCCATCTCCTCTGGCTACTTTGCAACAGTCCCTCGGGCTGACAAACCTGAATAGTTACTACCCTGGCCTCAGGCTCCAAGGAGGTGGCAGAGGGCCCCCTGGGCTGACCTGACCCCAGCTCCTCCAGACCCTGCCCTTTGCCCCAGGGCGGATCTGACTGCCCATCGGGACAGGCAAGCCGCGGGGCCGCAAAGAGGCCCTTGGAGGAGCACAGTGCGCCCGCTGTGACGGTGAGGAAGGTGCCGGAAGGGCCATCAGGCCCTGCTCCCCAACACCCTGCACCCCACCTGCTCAGGGACAGCAGTTCCAACAAGAGGTTGGGAAACAGGGGTGACACTCTCCTGGGGTGAGGAAAACAGCAAATCCCTGTCTTCCCAGGACATTCCCGTTGGTGCTGAGATGCCAACCCTCTTACACTGGCCGAAAGGAGTCAATGAGCATTTCTCAGAGGCCCTGTGCGACCCCCCACCGCCCGCAGCAGAGGCGGGGCACGGGCCCACGGCATGCTGGGAGCGAGGCTGACCTTCGGACGCGGGCGGGCTCCCCAGGAGGCTGGTGTAAGTGTGCGTGTCTTTGTCTAGGCAGGAAGGTGGGCAGGCAGGAGAGAAGAGCAGCCAAGAGCCATCAGAGAACAGAAAGCAAGATGGATGAAGTTGGTGGGTTCCGGCGGGAAGACAGCCCCGGGGCCCAGGAGTTCAGTGGGAAAGATCCCGGCGGGCTGAGCAGGGCTGGACCTCGGGGAGTTCGCGCAGGAAAGCGGAGGCCTGGCGCTGGCAGACACACTCCAGCCCCTGGGATCTGGGTGCCGCCAGCCGCCCGTGGCCTGCAGCCTTGGCCGGAGCGCTGTGGGGGAGCTCCTGAGTAAACACGCTCAGGCGCCCTTCC
>NW_006292360.1:529055-530036 GCF_000327345.1 Myotis davidii
CCAAGAAGCAGCACCAGCCCACAGAGAGGACAGGCACCTCCAGGACCTGCCCACAGGGAGCCCCGACCTCGGTGCCGCTGCGTCCCTGCCGCCCGGCTGGCCCCGGCCTCCGTTCCATGAGGGGCAGGCGCATGTACCTCCAGCGGGGAAGCCGTCCGTGAGGACCTGCACGGCCAAGACGTGTGTGACCTCGATCTCGTGGTGGCTGGCCCCGTCCAGCAGCAGGTACCTGTCAAACGGAGGGCGTCCGGTCACCGGGGCTCGCGGGCAGCTGCCAGTGCCCGAGGGCTCTGCCTCTTACCTCTGGTTGCTGGAAAGGCGACAAACCATCGTTTCTGATTCCTCGGAGTTTCCAAAACTTATGAGGAAGGTGGCTCCTTGAGGCACAAAAACAAGAGTAAGAACGCAGGCAGCTCCGAGTCACCCTGTCAGCCCAACCTCCTCCCTGGCCTCAGGCCCCAAGGAAGCAGCAGCGGGGGCCTGGGCTGACCCCGCCCTTTGCCCCAGGGCGGATCCAACTGCCCGCTGCCCCAGACAGCCAGGGGACAGGTGGTGACGCTGCCCAACTCTGCCTCATGGGGCAGGAGAGCCTGGAGGCTGCAGGAGGCCCCTGTAAGGGCACAGTGTGCCCGCTGTGGACACGGAGGAAGGAAGCGGGTGGGCAAGGCAAGAGGAGGAGCAAGACAAGCGGGCGCTGCTGGAGCCCTCGCTGGGCAGGACGGTGCTGGCTCTGCCTTAGGCTCCGCTAGCCGTGGAAGCGCCAATCACCACGTCCTTCCCAGGGCCCTGGCCTCCACACACTGCAGGAGCCACCAGGCCAGGGCCGCAGGGCCTGCCGGAGAGCTGGCCAGGGCGAGAACCAGGCGCGCTGGGTGGAGGGGTGCGGGGAGGCAGACCTTTAGTCTTCCTGCGTCACCACGCCCCAGAAACGGGCAGGCGAAGGTCCCGCAGGCTGCTGGCCCTGTGGTCTGGGGGCCCGGT
>NW_006292360.1:530083-532298 GCF_000327345.1 Myotis davidii
AACAAAAAACAACATACAGGTTATTCAAGTGGACACCTCAAGGAAATATCAACTGAATACATACATACTACATCCAGTTTTCAAGCAGAAAGCGTCATCAGAATGCTAGGGCAAAAACATATCTATTTTTTAAAAGGCTACTGAAGAATAAATAAACAACTGGAACCGCCAGGACCACCCGTGCGAGGCCACGTACCGCTGAGCAGCACGCGGAGCTGCTTGTCGAAGAACTCAGCCTCCTTGCGTGACACGAGCGCGCAGGCCGCGCACTGGCGCACGGGGTCCACGAAGCACATGCGCGGCAGCGCCACCTTCTGGCCGCAGCACTTGTCACAGAAGCACTTTCCGCAGCGGCGGCAGTGGTGCTGGGGGCGAGGGGGCGGGCAGTGAGCGGGATGCACGGCCCCACCCGGGCCCACCGCGCTGCGCCCCACTGGCTCCGAGCAGGGCACCCCCTGGGAGAGTGGATGTCGGGGACCCTCCCGCCCACGGCCTCAGCTCACCTTTCTGGTGAGAAAGTCAAACTTGGCATCACACTGCATGCACCGGGGGCACTAGGAGAGAGGGGAGGTCAGAGCCCCCTGAGGACCCAGCCCTGCTCTCAGCATCCGGGCCTCCCGGAGGGGGCGGCAGCCCCAGCCCGGACAGGGCCTGCGGAAGGTCAGCTGTCGGACCCGCAGCCCCGCACCAGAGGCCAAGCCTGAGCTTTGCAAGACCCCGTGACCATCCTGTTTCCTCTTTGCTTTTTAAAAATCCCACCCGGGGACATGTCCTCTTGGTTTTAGAGCAAGGAAGGGAGAGAGCGAAACGTCGGTCAATTGCCTCCTGTATGCCCTTGACCAGGGGCTGACCCCGCAACCTTTCAGGTGTCCAGGACACCCGGCAGCCCTCCTGCCTCTGGGCTACTTCCTGGGTGTGGGCGTGGCCACGGCCTGGCCCCGCCCCCGCCCCGGCTTCCATACAGCGTCCCCACAACCTCCGGGTGGGCTGGCTGCTCGCGTCCTGCTGGGGCCTCTGCATAGGGCCTCTCTCCCCGGACCACACCCCCAGCCACAGGCCCCACGGGCTGTAATCAGCGAGGTGGACGGACCCGAAAGGCGCAGGCGCGGGAGCGGGTCCCACCGAGTGTGCCGGCTCCGGGGGAGCAGCCGCGTCCTCCCAGGCCCGCTGACAAGGGCTGTCCCGCCGGTCGGTCCCTGCAGGGCACACGCGTCTGGGCAAGTCCAAAGACCAATCTCTGAACTTAAGGCCACAACTACAATTTACAAGCTGCTCCCTTAAAAACCAAAGTGAATCCCTAGCTGGTTGCTCAGTGGTTAGAGTGTTGGCCCATGGACTGGAGGGTCCCGGGTTCGAGTCCAGTCAAGGGCATGTAGCTGTGGCAGGCTCGATCCCTGGCCCTGGTCACGGCGTGTGGGAGAGGCAACCAATCAATGTGCCTCTCTCGCTTTGATGTCTCTCTCTCTCTCTCTCTCTCTCCACCCCCCCCCCACTCTCTCTAAAAAGAATCAATAGAAAAAATACCTGGGGGTGAGGATTAACAAAAAAGCAAAAAAAACAAAGTGATACAGAAGTATTTTATTCCTCTAAATAACCAATGAGGTTATTCAGAAAATCGACAGACTTTAAGCCAGGTAATTTCCTGTTGATCGTGTAGGAGGAAAAAATGTTTTGAAATTATCAACAGAGCAGTTTAATATGAAAAGAGAAGGAAAGAAGGAAATGAAGCAACTGGGTGGCGATCCCAGAGGAAAAGGACGAACACCGTGTCTGACCGCAGCACAGGGAGGGAGGGAGGGAGGCGCCGCCCACAGCTCCAAGAGCTGCTACCTGGGCGGACAGGGAAAGCACTCGAGTCTGGGGACCGGCTGCGACCCTCCCCTCCCCGGCTGCTCCCTCCCCGGCTGCGACCCCCCCTCCCCACCGAGCAGGGCAAGGGTCTGAGATCAAGCTGCTCGCGCTGACCGCTGGGGGCCAGGCTGGGCGCCACAGCACAGTCACGGGGCTGACCCACCAAAGGGCCTCAGAAACCTGGGGCGCAGAGGGTGCAGGTGGAGGTGTGCTCACGGGGACACACACCTGTGCGCACACAGACCCATCTGCTGCCGGACCCTGGCTGGACTGATGCCATAAACAGACAGACACCTGGCCGGGGGCCGGGGGGACCAGCAGGGCCTCTGATTCCCGGGCAGCAGGGTCAGGAGGAGCCGCGGGC
>NW_006292360.1:534934-537642 GCF_000327345.1 Myotis davidii
CAGCCCCTGTCCAGGACTCGTGGGGTGAGAGGTGAGCCCGGACCGCGTGAAGTGGGGGTGCTTTAGAGGTAGAGACGGCGTGGGGTCAAGGGTGGTGGGTGGACAGCCACCGCGAGGGGGTGCGCAGTGGGGAGAACAGGTGCGCGGTGGGGAGGCGGGGCCATCAGGAGGGCCCTGTGGACGCCCGGGTCGGGGGTCACGGGAGAATGGGGCAGTGCTCAAGAAGGAGGAGGCCCAGGGGCCCCAGCGTGGGGGAGGGGTGGCCACCGCGGACCCTGAGAGCCCTCGCTGGGGGGTGGGGGGCTGGGAACGATGACCAGCCTCGAGTGGGCTGCCCCGACGGGGCTGGGCCCCTAAGCAGGTCGGCCTCGGGGTGCCTAGGTTTGCAGAGCGGGCAGAGGTCAGTGCCCGCTGGGTTAGCAGGAGGCCATGTGGGCTGGGGTCCGGCTAATACTGGCCCAGGGCTGAGGGCACGCAGCCTGGAGCCCAGCCCCAGGGCAGCCACTTGCTGGCTGTGTGGCCCCAGCTCGTCACTTCGCCACCGCGCGTCTGCTCTCTGGTCGGCAGCAGGGAGTGGGCAGCAGCGCTGCTGCAGGTGTGCGTGGGGGTCCTTCGCGTCAGGGGCTTAGAACAGTCCCTGGAGCAACAGACCAGTTACTGCGATGCTAGTGTTGGAAGGTCTTGACGATCCTTCCTTTAGTTCTGTATCACAAGTCAAGTTCAGGCCCTTGAAACCAGAGTCCTGCTGCCCGAGGCAGGAGTCCCCTCTGCAGCTCTGAGCTCTCCAGCCGGTGTGGGGTGTTGGTGCGGGACCCAGGCCTGCGCCCTGAGAGCCCCGAAGACACAGGACTCCCCAAGGGAAGCTCCAGGCGGAACCGGTTTCCTGAATGCCTCCTGTTTGATCCTCAGCTACGCGTTGCTTTCCCTGTAGCTCCTTCATGCCCGCTCAGTGCGGGTCTGTTAACTGGTCCCCTAAGTGGCTGAACTCAGGTGCCCCGGGAAGCTGCCCGTCTGTCCCGCCTGGGGGCGCTCCTGTGCAGATCCTGGGCCCGGGGCTGGCTGTCCAGTGTCTGGTACTGTAGGTGCCTGTCAGTGGGCACAGTCTCCGGGGGCCTGTTTGGAATCCGAGTTTTGTATTCAGGCCCCTCCTGGAGGCGCAGCCTCTACCAGCTTCCCTGGCTCTGTCCGCACAGGCCCCAGGTGCTCTCAGCCGGAGCCTCCCTCACCGGCCACTCTCCCTGCGGCGCAGCCCCCAGCCTGGCCTGTCGCTGTGCCCTCCGCCCAGGGCTGCCCAGGGGCGTCCCCGAGGCCGGGGAAGAGCCGGCACGGTCTCCGGAGGTGAAAGTTGAAAGCAAACGGTGTTGTGTCCAGGTGCTCTTGGCCCTGGAGGCGGTGCTTGGGGTGGTCACCCTTCCCGCCTGTCCTTGTCCCCGGGCTCCAGGATTCTGAAGATGGTCTCCCTGCCCAGCCAGGTGAGGGCACCGCACATCCTTTGCGGCCCTGAGAAATCTAACCGCACCAGCTTCAGGCTCCTCAGAATCCCCATCGCAGCTGGCACAGGCCCTGCATGCGGTGACCGCCCTCCAGCGGGGGAGCCACTCTCCGCTCCAACCTGCAGGGCGCCAGGAAGAGGCGGCACCTTTGTGTGTTTACTGCCAGCCCTGCCCAGACAGCCCACCCCTGCCCCCTGAGCCAGGCAGAATGTGGGACCCGCCTACTGGCCTGAACCCCTGGGGCCCGGAGCCCGGTGCCAGCTGGAGCCCAGCCCGTCCTGGGCATGAGGACCCGCCCCAGCACCAGACCTGTGTCTCCCTGACCGGATGTGCGAGTGTGGAGAACAGCCCATGTCCCAGTGGGCGTGGCACCCTAGACTGGCCGTCCCCTCAGCCAGACACGGGCCTCCTGGTGGACAGCGACGCTGGCCCTGGCCCAGTGCTGCAGGCCTGGTGTCCCGCACCCGCTGCTTTGGGGGGCCGTGAGGAGACAGTGGCTTGAGGATGACCCTGGCTGAGTGGCCGCCAGTGGGCTGGGCTCCTATCCCCGTGCGGCTAGTGCTCAGGCCCGGGAGGCCCGGCCGGGGCACAGCCGCCCCGGTCTCCGCTGAGACAGCCTGGTGGTCACGCAAGCTCCGCACCCACCAGCCCCGAGCGTCCTGCAAGATCCCAAACACTTTCCCGCTCTCTGCAGGTTCCCCATGGAAACACGTTCAAGGGAAATTAAGGCGGAGGATACGAAAGACACGTCACTTGAGTGAGCCCAGTGCGCGTGGGTCTGCGCGTGGTCCTCGATGGGGAGGTGGGGCGGGGCCAGGACAGCGGGTGCCCTGGTGACAGGAAATCGGGGGTTTCTTCCGTGCCAGGGTTTCCGTTACCAGATGGCGGCCCCGACAGGTGTTGCCGTAGCCTTGCCCTGTGGGGTCCCCGCCGAGTGCTGTCTCCAACCCGGGGGCTGGCTGACCTGTCGCGAAGGGCCGCTGGACCGTCTGACGGACGCCAGCGCCTAGAATCCGCGTCCCTGGGAAATCGTTCGTCTTTGTGGTCAGCGCCCTGAAGAAATGGATTTGGATCAGTTGGACCTGAATCCCAGAATTATCGCCGCAGCGAAGAAAGGTAGGTTTCCTGACGTGCGTGGACAGTGTACGCACTGCGGACACGTCTGCGGACTTTCTGTGAAGCAGGCACCACGGCCTGAGTCCCTCCCACCGCCCC
>NW_006292360.1:537687-538727 GCF_000327345.1 Myotis davidii
GGATGCGTAGGCGGGCTTTTCCGTTGTGGGACTGAAAGCACTTTTTAGAAGTTTCTTTTCATCCAAGTAGTTCATGCACGTTGTCTAAGCAGCGACGCAGGCACCCGCCACGGGGAGCCTGCCTGAAACCGGGTTCTGAAGCCAGGCGCATGCTCTGCCTGTGCCTGTGGCAGCCGCTTCGCAGAGAACACACTGGGCCATGCCCGCTCGGGTGTGAAGGGGGACATAGCGGCCTTTGCAGGACTGGGGGTGGGGGTGACCATCTCGTTTCCCCCAACGTTAGTAGTTGGCCGTTGCCTCCTTTTCCCACGCCCTGCATTCCTCGGAATCTCCCGCCTTCCTGGGCGCCCCGCCCCTGCTGGCCGGCAGGAAGGACAGGGGAGAGGCCCTACACCCCCAACCCCCACCTCCCACCCTTCTGGCTTGGCTGCTGCAGCTGAGGGGGTCGCCCTAGGCCCCTCCTTCCTTGTCCTGTGTCCTCACTCCGCCCAGGGATGCCACTGCTGGGGAGCAGATGGGTCTGGCCCCTGCCCGCGGGGCCCCCCCGAGTTGGAGATGGCACCCCGAGTCCCTGCTGCCTTGTTGTCGTCTGACCTTGTCCTGTGGCTTATTCTGTATAATTTCAGCCAAACTGAAATCCATGCAGGAGGTTTTGCACTTTTCTGGACCAGACCTGCAGCGGCTGACCGGCCTCTCGGGCCCCGACGTGCAGCACCTGCTGAGGACGGTCTGCTCGCACCTGCGGGGGGGCAGCCTCTGCACAGGTGGGCAGCGCAGGTGGGCAGCACAGGTGTGCTCTGCCAAGGCCCTGGGCCTCCTCCCCGTCTGCTGCTCAGCTCCAGGCTGGGCCACGGGCAGGGACTCAGTGAGAAGTGACCGCAGGGCGTGGGCAGCGCTGGGATCAGATGCCTGGGGGCCATGGGCCCCTTGCCCTGTGGGTCGCTCCACGGGTCAGTGCTTGGGCCAGAGGGGAAGGGGCGCGGCCGAGGGGGCCGGAGCAGCACTGCAGGCTGCTGGGAGGGGCCTCCTGGCTGCGGCAC
>NW_006292360.1:538921-539842 GCF_000327345.1 Myotis davidii
TTGGCGCTGCAGCTCTGCCTGGCCGTGCAGCTCCCCCGGCGGCTGGGAGGCCTGGAGGCAGGTGAGTGCCGCCCTGTGGTGGAGGGACGGGGGTGGGTGCCCTTGCTCTGTTGGCCGCTGCCCATCGCGGTTGGGACCAGAGCCCGGCTCCTGCGGTTGTTTCTCTTCATTGGCTGTGGACGCCTCTGAAAGAGTGGCCAGCCCTGCCCCACGGGGACCCAGAGATCCTGGCAGCAGGAAGTCCCCTGGGCTGTGGGCTGGCCCACAGGTGCCACCCCTTCCGTGGCGGTGGTCACACCCCAACCTGCAGGCCCATGGGCGCCGTGGCTCCACAGGGGCCGTGTACGTGTGCACGGAGGACGCATTCCCTGACAGGCGCCTGCAGCAGCTCATCGCACAGCAGCGGCGTCTGCGGACAGATGCTCCGGGCGACGTGGTGGAGAAGATAAACTTTGGCGACCACATCTTCATCGAGCACGTGGCCGACGTGGTGAGTGTCTGCCGGCCCCCCCAACCCCGGTCTGAGTCTGCCGGCCCCCCCAACCGCCGGGGCGGGGGACGGCCCCCGCCTGGACCAGCCCCTCGATCGCCAACCGCCTGGCCACGCTGTGGACTTGCCGGGGGCGGGAAGGTAGTGTGGTGACCGGGTCATGGTTTGGTGGAGGGGCGGGAGGTGGGGTGGCTCTCCAGCGGCCTGGCCTCCTGCTGTAAGAATTGAAGTTCTTTAACTTCACGCCAGGAATCAGGCATATAAACTTTTAATTTTTAAAAAAATTTACAATAAAATACATTATCACACACAGTGAGGGGAAGGGGTGGGCCGAGCAGGGTGGCGGTTAGTGTGACGGCCGGGCACAGGACAGGGACAGGAAGTCCATGCCGCAGGCTCCCAGCTCCAGGGCCCTCCAGCCGCCGCGCCGG
>NW_006292360.1:540589-540967 GCF_000327345.1 Myotis davidii
AGGGTGGGCAGGGCCGGCTCAAGGCACTGGCAGCCCCATCCTGGCCGTGCCCGGGCCCCAGTGTGCCGCCTGGGCGTGGCCCCGGGTCCCCTCTTCCCAGGCAGGGCTGGGTGAGGAGACCCAACCCGGGCCTGCTGCCCCCTCCACCTCTGCCAGGCTCACGGCCACACAGCGAGGGAGGGTCATGGCGGCCCTGAGTGGGGCAGAGTCACGCCCACAAGCATGTGGGAAGCAGGACAGAGGGGTGAGGGGCCTCAGCACCAGGTGGGGGACGGGCGGTGATGCGCTGCCCCGCCCCCCTTTCCAGGACGCGCTGCTGGAGTGTGTGCGGAGGAAGGTGCCCCTGCTGCTGTCGCGGGGGATGGTGCGCCTGGTGGT
>NW_006292360.1:541272-547348 GCF_000327345.1 Myotis davidii
GCACCCTGAGGGTGGTCTTCGCCCCCCACCTGCCTCCCTCCTCCTGCTCCTACACAGTCAGCGCCGAGGGCGTGCGAGGGACGCTGGGACCCAGTCCTGCTGACCAGGAAAGCCGCTGCCTCGGCCTCCCAGGGGCACCGGCTCCGGGTCAGCCCTCCTGAGGTCAGCCCGGGCCCCTGGGGCAGCGCCTTCCCCCCCAGGAGCACGACCCACTGCAGGGCCACGAGGAGCAGTGCCCGCTGCCGCAGGCTGCCCCATTCCCAAGCGGGGGTTTGAAGGGTCTTTTACTTTAGTGTTGTCTCTGCCACCAGCCCCTGCTGGGTTGGCCCATCTGCCAGGAAAACCCGTTCCGGGCACAGGAGACTCCCTTAGAGGCAGACCCTGCCCGTCCCGGGTGCAGGAGGGCCAGACAGGACCTCATAGGCCCAGCTCGTCGTCATAGCTGGGGCCTTGCTTCCCATGAAAGTGC
Organism: Myotis davidii; assembly: GCF_000327345.1. NCBI lineage: Eukaryota > Metazoa > Chordata > Mammalia > Chiroptera > Vespertilionidae > Myotis > Myotis davidii. The sequence goes on from NW_006292360.1 coordinate 541,742, forward strand.
CCCCTCTTCCCCCCACACCCCCCATCAGCACAGGTCCTGCCCCTCTGGGTGCAAGTCTGACCAGCTGGTGGTGGGAGCAGGGCCCAGGGGGCCGTGGCTGCCCAGTCCAAGGGCAGAGCCTCCATCAGGGCAGAGCTGAGTGAGCCTCCGCCTCATCCGCTCCCTGCCCAGGCGCCTCGTGTGCTGCCTGGCGTGAGTGGGCACAGCTATCTGAGTGAGTGACCCGCTCCCCAGCCCCCCGCCCTGGAGGCGGCACCTGTACCTCCTGAGAAAGGGGGGCACCGAACAGCCGTGGACCTGCCCCCCCGCCCAGCATCCCGACCCCGGCCGCTGCCGGCTCTGGGGGGCGAGTGAGCGGCCACCCTGGGATGGGACCGCACTGTTTGGGCACCTCTCTGTGGCAGGATGACCCGCTGTAAATGTCATCACGTTCCCTGCGTGTCCCGTGCCCCGTGGGGCGGGGGCGGGTGTGGAAGGGAAGGCGCCCACGTGAGACCTTTCCACAGAGGTGCAGGGCCGCACAGCGGGAGCAAGGCTTTATTTTTATAATGAAATACAAACAATTGCAAACAGTGTTCTAGTCAAGTCACAACAGAAACAGCTACAGCCCCAGAATGAATGTCCCACGACCCAGCGTTCGACCCCGGGGTGACCTGCCCCTCCCACCCCCCGGCCAGGGCTGCCCACCCAGCACAGACTGACCAGGAGCCGACAGTCCCTAAGGAGCGCCTGCCTGCCCCCTGGGCCTTAGCACCCCCGCATCCTCAGACCTGCACCCCACCCCTTCGAGGTCAGCCCCACGCTGGGGACCACATTCTCCCTGGGGTGGGGCTCCCTTGGGACAGGGTGGTCTGCACATGACCCTCTGCCAAGTGTGCATATGAGCGTGTCCCAAGGCAGCCCTCACCGTGCAGCCCAAGAACACGCGACACGGTGAGACGGGCCCTGCCTGACATGCAGGTCCTTGGTGTTCGCACTGACTCCCAGTCACATGACATCCCAGGGGCTCTTTAACTCCACGACAGAACTGCCTGCACCCCTCCCCCGTGTGAAGGCCGCAGGGTCAGGAGGCCTGCTCCCCACGCCCTCTGCCTCTGGTTCAGGTGCTTGTGGGGTGGGGCCTCCGTGTGTGCCTGCAGGACTCAGGCAGGAACCGTGGGGAATGGGCTGGCCCCCCGGGAACACACAGGGCCACCTGGCGCACGGCTTGCCCCGAGAAGGGGAAGATGCGGATAGCAGGCCTGGAGGAGGTGCCCATGTGCATGGGCCCTGAGCATGGAGCCGTCACAAGGGCCTCAGTCCATCCTCTCACCCCTACCCCTCCACCACCTGCGAAGGCACCACAACCTAAGGGGGCCGGGCGGGGAGCGGCCAGGCTCAGGAAAGGGTCCTGCAGACGGGCCCCAGCACGGGAGTCCCGGTCCATTCTCCTGGGAGCTGCTCCGAGGGACCTGTCACCAGGGGCCCTGGGTCCAGGGGCCGTGCTGCTCGGGGGAGAAGCCGGCCACACGGAGTGGAGGCAAGGGGACGGCGTCTGGCGGTGCTGCTGCACCTCGCGTGGAGCCGTGGCTGCCGGCCAGAGCCCTGCTCCTCCAGGTTTCTCGGCCTACGGCGCGTGCGTGCAGAAAGGGACCCGGCCCACCAGAACCTGCACACCGGATGGAGCCAAAAAGCGGGTGGCCAAGGGAGGCGGCTGCCGGGTCGGGCCGGCCGTGGGTAGCGCAGGCGCCCAGGAACTAGGAGGCCGGCCGGCCCGCAGGGAGCAAGGTGCACTGTCACCAACAAACAGCCTGTAATCGCGGGGACTGAAAGGAACTGGGAGTCGGCCCCCCTGTGACCCCCGTGCCGCTGCCTCCAGCTCACGTCCCGCTCGGCTGACAACACCAGAGCCAGCCCAGCGCTGTCCACGTGGAAAAGGCCGCGGGGAACCCCTGTGCCCGGCACTAACATACATGGTCCTCAAGGGACGGACGCCCGGTGGGTCAGGCCTGGCTGGAGGGAGCGCTGGCACCGGCGTGGACGTGCGCCCAGATTTCTCACCTGGAACCCCTACCTGTCATCTGGTTAGCACTTTCTTCACCTACTGGCTGAGCTCAGAGCCCTGTGAGGAGCAGTGCCTGAGGGTTGATCTGAAAATGTTTTGTCAAAACCCACCCTGTTACGGGACCAAAAGAGCTTTTTAAACAGAAAACATGGGAGCCTGGGGTGCAGCCAGGGCTCCGAAGCAGGGGCAGGGTGGGAGCTGGGACCTGGCACCTGAGGGACCACCCCACCCCCCGCTGGCCCCCACTACGCTCCAGGCGTTACGGGTCATTACATGCTTATTCTCCAAAGATGGACTTGAAGGTTCCAGACGCCCCATTTACAGCCCACTAAGTACCGCATCAACACGCCTCAACTTAAACTGGCGGGGCCGTGCAGAAGTGCGTGTCCGTGAGAAGCAGCGAGTCTGCGGTGACGCCGCTGCTGCCGGACTGTGCCTGGCCCGCCAGGCCGGTCTCACGGTCGTGCTCCGGCAGCGCTCGGTCACCAGGACTGCAGACCACGTAACAGAGTTCGGACAAGCCTCCGTGGCGGTGGGTCGCCACCTCACCAAGGAAGCGAGCGGCCTCCCTGCCAGGCAGCGTGGGCAGGGGCCTGGCGGGCGGGCTCGGCTTATCTAGCTCGGCCCCGGCCCGCAGTGCGCCAGGTCAGTGTGGCTGGCACTCAGAGCTCTCGCATCTGCTAGACAATTATTTCGTTCCTGCATGAAAAACAAATGGGAAAATTACACTCAACCAGCACTCCGCACGGCGCCGGCCCAGCGGCCCCACTCAAACTCCACGTCACGCGAGGCCTGGTGCTCACGAGCAGGTGCCACCACCAGACGCGGGGGAGAGGCGTGTCCACTGCGGGCCCGGCACCCCGCCCCGCCCGGAGCTTCCAGCAGAGGCCTCTCCCTGCCAAGGAGAGCAGCCCGGACAGTCCCAGGTGCTGCAGGGAACGGGAAAGCCGGCGACGCACCCCAGGGAGCCGTGCGGCCAGGTCCAAGGTTCTGAGAAGAGCCCGGCTGCCCGGCACCTGACAGACCAGGTGGGCCCAGGGCCCAGGCCTGGCCGCACCACAGTAACCGGACATTTACAAAATGACAGAGAATAGGGTGCAAAGGTGACAGGCTCACAGGTCCGATGCCAGGACAGCGTGTCAGTCCCTTACACCAGTAACAGCTGAACTGGACCATTAGCCACGCAGGCTGAAGTCACACCAGTGAACAGTACACTTTTAGTAATGACAGGCCACATGCAGGCATCACTCCATCAGAAAGTTTCATTTCCATCAGGCCGACCAGACCATTTCTCAAGGCCACTGATTAATGTACCGAGAATGCTGACGACGTGACATTCCCATAGCCCGGCCCAGTCCGTGCTCAGGAGGCGTCATGTGGCGCCTGTCTGTCTGTCTGTCTGTCTGACCCAGCTCGCGATGCCCTGCGGCCGCCCGCCACCTGGTCTGGGAGTTGGGGCAGGGGGCGGGGCTCCTTACTTGGAAATGGTCTTCAGCTGCCTTGCCGCCCACGGTTAGGACATTCAGAGAGCGGGCTCGCTTCATGCTGCAACCAGGACAGTGGACATGCAAGGACAAACGTCACACACGGGTCAGCCAGGAGCAGGAACCCGCAGCCACCCTCCAAGGCCTGGGCCCCTCACTGGGACAGGGATGCCCACCCAATCTTAGCAAGAAAAAGTAGTTTCTCTGTATCTCTTCAGCAAAAACAGTTGTCTTACAATAACACACGTCACCTCCCGCGTCGCTGTAAGTTACACAATACACACGTCAACTCTTGTCGCTGTAGTTACACGACAATGATACCACACGTCACCTCCCACGTCGCTGTAGTTACACGACAACAATACACACGTCAACTCTTGTCGCTGTAGTTACACAACACCACCACATGTCAACTCGTGTTGCTATAGTTACACGACAATGATACCACACATCAACTCCCGGGTCGCTGTAGTTACACATCATCACCCATCACCTTGTGTCGCTGTAGTTACATGACAATGATACCACACATCAACTCCCGTGTCGCTGTAGTTACACATTTTAAGAGCTGCTCCCAGCAGCTGGCCAACTCCCCATGGGGGTCCCCAGGCCCCCCAGCTGGGTCTCAGGAAGGAACCACGGTGACTCACTGAGACTCATCACTCTATGTGACCATGTTCAAGTGACACACTCGAAACCCACTGGTGAGAGCACATAATACTCTGTACTCTGTGCTTTTTATTGTAAAAACAATTTTTTTCATTAGTAAAATGAGCTTTAATGCTATTTCTCTGCTTATAAATCAAAACATATAACAAATTTCATGACTTTATGTTTAAAGGAAGCGATTCACACATATAATTTTCTCCTCTCGACACCTTAAACTACTTGATAAAACACCCAAGTCGCCTACAACCTGAACCAAGTCACAGGCAAGCGTGGAGTCACTGTAACCGCTTGCCGCCTCACAGACGCCGTCCACCAGAAAGTCACCGTCGCTTTAGAGCTAAATTAACCGAGCGAGGGGTCATACTGTGTCTGCAACAGGACCTGCCATTCGGAGCCAACACAAGCGTGAAGGCTGAGGGCGTGGCCGCCGTGCCTGCAGGGTGGGCGTGGCCAGGCTGAAGGGACTCAGGAGCGGCACCGAGGCCCAGGCACGGCCGTGGCCACAGCGTCGTGCGCACAGCCGGCCCTCGGCAGGCACTAAGTTCTCGCTGGATAAACTGCACCAGAAGCAAAGACCTCACTTACCCCCAAGTAACACTCCCAAAACGTCCCGACCAGGACCAAAGGGCACCCGATGAGCCCACACGGCCCTGCGAGGGTCCTGAGTGCATGTTTTTCTACTTGGAACGACTCAGAAAGGATAACATCGAACTGAACCACAGTGAGCCGTGAAATCTTTAATCATTCTGTTCCTTACTGGCCAATTAGATGCCGTTTTCTAAGAAAGCTACACCACCTAATGCCCAGGAGACGCTGACACATGCTCAAGTTTGAAAACCACTGGGCCAGTTACTACTGTCACCCTTACCTGGAAAGATTATGTATGATTTTACGGGATAAAGTTGTTTTGTAAAAAATGTATTATTTTAGAGAGCGAGGAAGGGAGAGAGAGAAACATTGATTTTGTTGTCCCACTTAGTGACGCATTCATTGGTAACTTCTTGTTTTTTGTTGTTGTTTTTTAATATATTTTATTGATTTTTTTACAGAGAGGAAGAGAGAGGGATAGAGAGTTAGAAACATCGATGAGAGAGAAACATCGATCAGCTGCCTCCTGCACACGCCCTACTGGGGATGTGCCTGCAACCAAGGTACATGACCTTGACTGGAATCGAACCTGGGACCCTTCAGTCTAAGGGTGGACACTCTATCCACTGAGAAAACTGGCTAGGCCTATGACAATCAACTTTATACATTCACACTTCAGGCGTCTTTTTCAATCCAACTGCAGAAGTCTGATTTGTACTTGGAAAACATTCCACTAACTTCAATTTAGACATTTCTATTTTAATGCAGTTAGACTACATAGGAGTATGTTCCTCTATCATTTAGCAATTTAAAGGAATTCAG
>NW_006292360.1:547432-578403 GCF_000327345.1 Myotis davidii
ACCCCAGGCACGGCCGTGGCCACAGCGTCGTGCGCACAGCCGGCCCTCGGCAGGCACTAAGTTCTCGCTGGATAAACTGCACCAGAAGCAAAGACCTCACTTACCCCCAAGTAACACTCCCAAAACGTCCCGACCAGGACCAAAGGGCACCCGATGAGCCCACACGGCCCTGCGAGGGTCCTGAGTGCATGTTTTTCTACTTGGAACGACTCAGAAAGGATAACATCGAACTGAACCACAGTGAGCCGTGAAATCTTTAATCATTCTGTTCCTTACTGGCCAATTAGATGCCGTTTTCTAAGAAAGCTACACCACCTTTATCCTCAAGCTCCTGTTCCTTCACGACACGGAAAGAACATGACTCCTGCTCGGTTCTGCCCGACCGAGGAGGGCACCGCAGATCTGTCTGACCGTGCGCTCAGACCCTGGGCAGCACAGAGCTCACAGCCACGCCTGGCCACACACCTGCTCCTGCAGCTGGGGCAGCGGTTCTGCAAACCTGGTCCGACCAGCAGCACATGACCACGGGGAACCCACTTAGTGACGCATTCATTGGTAACTTCTTGTTTTTTGTTGTTGTTTTTTAATATATTTTATTGATTTTTTTACAGAGAGGAAGAGAGAGAGAAAGAGAGTTAGAAACTTTGATGAGAAACATCGATCAGCTGCCTCCTGCACACTCCCCACTGGGGATGTGCCTGCAACGAAGGTACATGCCCTTGACCGGAATCGAACCTGGGACCTTTGAGTCCGCAGGTCGACGCTCTATCCACTGAGCCAAACCGGTCAGGGCTTTGGTAACTTCTTGTACGTGCCCTGACTGGGATTGAGCCCACAACCCTGGCGTATGCAGATGACACGCTCACCAACTGCGCTACCCGGCCAGGGCTGGGATGAAGTCTCTAAAGTCATTTAGTTTTTCAAAACGTTCACTAAGGCGTCGTCTCAGATAGGACTGCACATGACATGAACGTGTTAGTCTACGCACGTGTGTCCGGCTGGGGGGGGGGACCACGCGGGTGACCACGCTGTGACCTCCCAGGGAAGAGGAGGAAGACAGGTGGAGAGAAAGGACACAGGCTCTCACGGCGGGGGGCCCAGGGCAGGAACCGGGCCAGGGCTGGGCCTCGCAATGAAAAGGCTTCAGCACAGACCCTCGAGCGAGCAGCGAGGCCCAGATGAGGGTGAGGGAGCACCTGCCACAGGTCACTTCGCTCGCCGGCTCGGGCGCCCACTCCACACAGGGATGGACACTAGCCCAGCGGTTCTCAACCTGTGGGCCGCGACCCCTTTGGCGGTCGAACGACCCTTTCACAGGGGTCGCCTCAGACCACCCTGCACATCAGATATTTACATGACGATTCATCACAGTAGCAACATGACAGTGATGAAGTAGCAACGAAAATAATGTTATGGTTGGGTCCCAGCATGAGGAGCTGTATTTAAAGGGCCAGAAGGTTGAGAACCTCTGGTCTAGACCCTCATCCGCTCTGAGAAAAAGTGTTTCCTCTAAAATACAGAGACAGTAGTTACCTGTCCTTAGTCGGACACCATAGCCTTTAAAACAAGAGCCAGTCATTCCAAAGGTGACGCGGAGCCTGCTTCCCCTCCCCAGGCCCACGGCCTGGCCGGCTCCGCACGTGGGCAGGATGGTCACGGCCAGAGCGGGCGTTTCAGAGCCGGTGGCCCCTGCACAGGCTCTTCCCAGCGGTTTTCTCCAGATGCCCATGGGGCTCAGGCTCCACCACACGGGGTGAGGCTGGGCAACAGCCACTTCCTAAAACCAACTCGCCCCTCTTGCCCCAAACGCTGTAAGACACGCATCCCTCCACAGCAGAGAGGCCGGGCGCGGCCAGCCAGGAGCGGGCGAGCCTGCCCCTCTCCGAACGCAAAGGAGCCCCGGCGCGTGCTGGGGTGAGTGCCGGCCGGCCCACCCAGGGTCTCGGTTGATCCCAGTCGGGGCGCAGTGCAGAGGCAACCCATCCAGGTCTCTTCACACTGATGTTTCCCCCCTCCCCTTCCCTCCTGGATCAAAGTCAACGGGAAAACACCCTCCGGTGAGGACTGGCAAAGAAAAGGCCAAGGAAACACCTGAGTGGGCACCTAACTTCCTTATCTCCAAGGTCACCGAGGAACTGGTCTCAGTCCTGAGACGTGAGAACTCCGACTCACAGAACCTCAAGTGGAATCACCTGCAAAACAATTTTACTGACCACCAGAGCGGCGGGAGCCGGTTCAATCCCCAGTCGGGGCACATACCAAGGGTTCACCTTCAATCCCCGGTCGGGGCACATACCAGGGGTTCACCTTCAATCCCCGGTCGGGGCACATACCAGGGGTTCACCTTCAATCCCCGGTGGGGGCACATACCAGGGGTCCACCTTCAATCCCCGGTCGGGGCACATACACAAGGCAGCCGATTGCGTGCGCGCGCGCTCTCTCTGTCTGTCTCTCTCTCTCCTTCCCTCATACTCTCCCCCTCCCTCCCTCTCCCTTCCTCTATTTCTAAAATAAATAAAAAGCATGTCCTGAGCGAGGATTTTCTTTTTTAAAACTGAGTTGTGTTGAGGAGAGCAATAGAATAATAGGTTGAAGCATAAGAATGGACCAACATGAAAAGAAAAAGCTCAGTCAATCCCCGGTCGGGGCACATACCAGGGGTTCACCTTCAATCCCCGGTCGGGGCACATACTAGGGGTTCACCTTCAATCCCCGGTCGGGGCACATACCCCAGGGGTCCCTTCAATCCCCGGTCGGGGCACATACCAGGGGTCCACCTTCAATCCCCAGTCGGGGCACATACTAGGGGTTCACCTTCAATCCCCGGTGGGGGCACATACCAGGGGTTCACCTTCAATCCCCGGTCGGGGCACATACTAGGGGTCCACCTTCAATCCCAGTCGGGGCACATAGGAAAGGCCACCGATCGGTGCGTTTTCTCCCTCACATTGATGGTTCTCTCTCCAATCCTCTCTCAGCATGTCCTCAGGTGAGGATGAAAAAACAGAATAGGGTTTTACTGAGAATCAACCAGTGAGATGTACGTGCCATTTTGAAAGTGGGTTTCACGGAAGAGCTGACAAAACCGTGCTGCTGTGGGAAATGCGTCCAAACAGCAGCGCCCAGGCCAGGGACCCCGCAGAGACCCCACCGGCTCCCTCGTGGGCACAGGGCTCCTTCGCACCAAACTCCTCTGGCCACGAAAGTCATGGTTCAAAGGTTCCAAGACCCATGACCGAACCCTTTCAACACACGGAGCCTCGCGCTCTAAAGCCCTGACACGGCGATCCCTCTATTGAAACCGCCTTTCTCCCTCTGTTAGCACCCTAAAGCTTCACAGGCACAGCCGGCCTTCGATTCTACAAGACAGAGGCTGATTTCAGGATCTAAGTCGAGCTAATTCTTTAGAAGGTGGTCAGGTGCAGGCAGACAAGCCAATACGCACAGCGTAACCGTGCAGGCTCCTCGCCGTGAGGCCCTGACCACGGAACAAAGACGTCTGCGTTCCCGTGAGCCGTGAGCCACGGCCTCCGGCAGGACGCTGCACGGCGACTCTCCGCCTGGCTGGGAGGCCGGGACTCACGGGCCGGCGCCCGGGTCGGTGGGGGAGCAGACGGCGCGGAACAGGTGGGACATGGGGCGCGGAGATAGTTACCCAGGGTTCCTCAGCTCACTCTCTCGGGCACTTCCTCCCTTCAGCTTCCTAACCAGCTTCTCGCTGCTGCGTCTAATGGAGGCCCGCAGCTTGCTAAAGGAGCCGCTGCGCCTCAGCGATCCAGTGCCGTCCTGAAAGAGACGGGAACACAGTGAGGCCGGGGTCGCCGTCCCTGCCCCCGTCCCACCCAGGCACAGCCGAGGGACAAGAACCAGACCATGACCTGTCATTGGAGGGCATCACTCCCGGCCCACAGAAGTGACCACTCCCAGGGTGTCAGTAGACTTTAAACAGAAACTCCCCATTTTAAATGTAATTACAACGTATCTAATGACCATGAAAACTTTTGAACATGAAGAAGCTCAAACAAAATAACATTCCCACAGGAACTGAAACAAAAGATAACAAAGTCTTGGGGAAGGTCATGCGGCTTGAACTCCAATCCCGCAGTGAGCAGCAGGCCGGAGACACCAGCCCGAGACAACCTCCTTCAGACGCTGTCACAATGTAACACTTAGAAGTACTGTTTCCTCAATACGTTTTAAGTTTTATTCAACAGTTGATGATAAGTGTGGTTGGAAATTAAAGAAAACACTCATTCTATAGGAATAGCTGGACACTAGGACGTGTGGAGCAGCAAGGCCCGCTGCCGCCCTATCCACACAGACACTGCCCAGGACCCGCCGGGAGCGTGGGGACCACAGAGCAGGAGAGCGAGGGCACAGACTTTATTCCCGGAGGAACCGCAGCGGAAGGGCCAGCAGCCGCGCCCCCAGGACGCTACGCGAGGCTGTGTCCAGGGGAGGGGGACACACTCTGAGCAGACAGACACGGAGGCACAGTCAGTTGCAGTGAGTTTATTAGAAGTTAGAAAGACAGGTCACAGTCACCAACACAGATTAGTAGAGAGAAGCAGAACTGCCCGATTTCCACAGACCACACAGCGCTGCTACTGGGGCGGGAGCGGGGAGCCAGGCCCGGCAAGGGCGCCGTCTGAGGACCTGGGAGCACATGCCCTACTCACAGCCGAGCGAGTCAGCGGCCACGGCCACCGTCCACCACGGCAGTCACGCCTGCGGACACTTCTAACTACCTTCCAGCAAAGTGACAGCTAATGGCTCTGACGTTTTAAGCTCATACGTTACACAGTACGTGGTTTTTATTGATACAGTTTATATTACTAAGTACATATCCAGCAAAGCTACGTGTATACAGAGAGAGGGACCCCCCAAAGGACAGCAGCACCGAGAGGAATGCCCGTCACAAGGTGGAGCGCGGACAAGAATCCTAGGGTCGCTAACAGCCGCGGCAGCGGGGGAGCTGGAGGTGCCGCCCGTCATGCAGGAGACAGAGTCACAAGGCAGCTAGGCCTGTCAGACAGAAACGAGAGAGAGCAGGTGAAACTCGGGAGGAGGCCCGCCCGCGCGCCGCCCGCCGGCTCACAGTATTTCTAGGTCACAGAGCGGGCACTGGGGGCTTCGGACTACCTGCGGCCCCGTGTGAGCAGGGCTGAGCCTGACGTCCGTGCACGGGGGAAGCCAGTGCTCCCAAGGCCTGGGTGCGCCCTGGCCAGGACCTCCCTGACACTTGCTATAAAAATAAAAAGGCGCCACCGAGCGGTCAGGAAGGAGGCTCCGCAGGGGCAACACCGAGCGGCCAAGAGAGGCTGCGGAGGCCGTGGCGCTCTGCTCCCTGGAACCCTCTCCTGTGCTGTGAGCTCCCCCGAGGGAGGGCGGGCCTTCTCTGAAGAACACGAACCCCGCAGAGGCTTGAGGTCTGCGGCACCTTCTGAACATGCACTGACACCCCCAGGACAGTACTCTCTAGAATCAGTTCCCAGGGCAGCAGCCATCCTGGGCCTGCGGAGAGACCTGGCCGCCTGGCACCGAAGCCCCAGCCGTTCTGACTCACCATGGGACGCTGAGCAAGTCATTTAACCAGCCCGAGCTTCATTTTTCTGATCTTTAAAATGGAAAATAAAACTTGTTACCGACTCCCCGTGACGCCGGGAGGACAAGAAAACATTAGCCCTTGCTGCTCTTCAGCAGAAGGTGGGAAAATGTAATGTAACTCCATCAACAGCACATCCACCTCACATCCAAGCTCAGTGCTGGACCCCCGGCAGAGGGGAGACCTCCCCCCGGACTCTCAGCCCTCCCCTCACTGCCCTGCCCCTCCCCTCCATCCTGGCCACAGGCTGGCACTGGGCTGGGGAAGCATGGTGCCCTGGGGCTGGGGCTGGGCAGTGGTCTGCCCACCACTTGCTCTCACCCCCTTACACCCTGTGAGAACCAGCTGGGCTTCAGGAGCATGCATCAGATGTATGTATGTGAAGAGATTAGCCCATGGACGTAGATGCATACACACATGGTTCATGGGCAGACAATGGTGCGGGAAGGGTGGGGGAGGGAAAGGGCACGTGTAATACTTTCAACAATAAAGACACGTTTCTTTAAAAGGGCTGGGCGGTGGGCCCCTGCACCTGCCGCTGGAACAGCTCCTGCTCCGTGGCAGGCCCAGCACCTCCACAGCGGGAGCTCTGCCCACTGGCTAGCACAGCTGGGATCCCTGTAAGGGTTTCAGGTGACTTAATGTCCTTCAATTTTTAAAAGTATATTCCACACAAATCCTTTATAATAAAAGGCTAATATGCAAATTGACCAAATGACGGAACGACTGGTCGCTATGACATGCACTGACCGCCAAGGGGCAGACGCTCAGCACAGGAGCTGCCCCCGGTTGTCAGTGTGCTCCCACAAGGGGAGCCCACTCAGCCAGTAGCCAGGCTCATGGCTGGCGAGCACAGCGGTGGTGGCGGGAGCAGGCCTAAGCCATCAGTCGGACATCCCCCGAGGGCTGGACTACAAGAGGGTGCAGGCTGGGCTGAGGGAATCACCCCTCCCTCCCCCAGTGCACAAGTTTCATGCACCGGGCCTCTAGTTTTAAAATGAATATTAATCTCTTTTAAAAAATATATTGATTGGTTGATTTTAGAGAGAGGAAGGAAGAGAGGGAGAGAGAGAGAAACATCGATCTATTGCTCCACTTGTTTATGCATTCACTGGTTGCTTTTTGTATGTGCCCTGACTGGGAATCGAACCTGCAACCTGGGTGTATTGGGACAATGCTCTAACCAACTGAGCTACCGACCAGGGCTAATCTATTTCTAGGTCACAGTGTACCCAATTCCCCAGTAACCCTGGGTCAGAGCGTACTGTACTGAAGCTTTCAGAAACACCATGCGGGAGCAGTGCGGGAAGAGAGGGGGCTGCTCCTGAAGGACCGGCAGAGAACTGGCCCCGCCAACAGCAGGGACAGCGCGGAGGGAAGGCTGACGTGGGGCCTCCGCCACCAGGCCTGGGGCTCCCAGTGGCCGGACACACACGTGCCTATCAGCCAACACGAGACCACATGAACAGGGGCCAAGGGAGTCCAATTTCACCCCTCAAGGTTCCTTTGCAGCCACATCTGTGTGCTTAGCAGGACCATCAAGGAGGACGCCCTCAGAGGTGCCCTGACAGGGACCTCCGTTCAGCCCGGCACTTGCAGAGGAGAGGGGGAGCAGCTGCCCCTCACAGACCGACCGGGATGGCTCCAGGCCTGCTGGGGAGTCCAGGTCCCCTAGGGCCAAGCCCCTCCCCAACCCTCACATGGGGTCCTGGCTGAGGCCAGTCCTTCCTGCTCTCGTCTCTAACAGCCTGTGCCCAGCTCTGTGCTGGCCCAGATGCCCAGTACCCCCAGGCAGGGCCCTGACCTGACTCGCTGCCCTATTCTAAGGCTGTTTCTGGCGCTAAGGGCGACCCTGCCTGTCGATGGAATTGGCTGCAACTGGAGGAGCTGTGGCCGCTCCTGGACCTGCACACAGCACTCGCTCTGCCCTGTGGGGCGGCTGCAGAGAGCACTGACATTCTTCTTAAACTAGAATCTAATGAGAAGCCTGATGTAATGAAGCCTCGATGGCACTTCCTCACCGGGCCTGGGTCACAGTCCTCAGCACGACTGAGTCGAGCAGAGAACAGGCCAGGCCTGTCGGAGCCACAGGGGGTGGTTCTCACCGTGGCCGGGCCCCCCGCCCGCAGGCAGCGTGAGCTGCCATTCTCCCTGCAGGACGGAGCATGGCTGCAGGTGACCATCACATCACACGTGACCTCAGGACGGGCTCCTTTGGTTGCGAGCAATTACACCTCAACACAGCTGACCTCAAACCTCTGCGTGTGCCTGCTGCCTTACTGACGCCTCTCAACAGAAGTGTCTCTACAAATAACACCTGTCACCTAACCCCAGCATGCCAAACTCACCGCCGCCGGGCCGCATGCTTGCTAACTGGTTTGGCTCAGTGCATAGAGCCTCAGGCTGAGGACTGAAGGGTCCCGGGTTCGATTCTGGTCAAGGGCATGTACTTGGTTTTGGGCTCCAACCCCAGTAGGGGCTGGTGCAAGAAGCAGCTGATTGATGTTTTAACTCACTATCCCTCTCCCTTCCTCTCTGTAAAAAATCAATAAAAAGAAATAAACTTGTCAAATTTTGGGAGAGCTCAGCATTCCCTCCTTGGAACCTTAGAGCTTTGAGGAAGCCAGCCTGGGAGCCGAGGCCGTCCCGTGAGGCAACAGGCCGAGTCTAAGTGGTGGCCTCGGTGACCAGCGGTGAGCCCAGCCGCCACGGCCGCCTCGTTAAGCTGGGCGGTCACTTCCCCTCTGCTGCTTTACCTACTCTCCACTCGGGGAGGGGGCTCCTGCGCTGCCCCGGGCACTAAGACCCAGGCTCCTCCGGTCAGGCCCGGCCTCTCTGCACGTGCCCGGGACGGGCTGTCAGAGATGCAGAGCCACCAGGGCCAGAAAGTCCACCATGAAGGTGTCCGAGCCCCAGGAGTGAGCACCCCCAGGGACAGTGCATGCCTAGTGAGGAGGGAAACGTGAAACGGGGCGTGCACGGGTGAAGGCAGCCCTCCCCCGAGTCTTGGCCTTGAAGACGGTCAGCAACAGCTGTGTCATCACGATGTCAGACAGGCTGACCTAGAAATACTGTCTCAGGAGACACTCCCGCCGAAAGTCAAGAGCATTAGCACCTGCATGGGGGCGGGGCCGACTAGCAAAGGGCCTGCCCTCAGACGCATGCGGAGGAGAGCAGAGAGCACCAGGAGGGGGGCACACAGCAGGCCTGAGGGCAAGCAGGGACTGCGCCCACGGGCGTGAGTGATCACAGCAGATGCTGATTGGTTGTCCTGGCACAGAAAAAAACCAAAGCCAGGAAGCTGCGGACAGACGGCCCAGATGTTCTCCCTGTAATTTTGGCCAATGACAATCTGTACGGAACATCTCAAAGACTCACCTTTACCAAAGTGCCGCAGCTACAGGAAATCCCAAAGGATAACACAGATTTAAAAACACAGAAGAAAAAGCCAAAACTACGCGGCAAAACATCTACGGTGACAGCTGAGGGTGCACGACTGCGGCTTTGAAAAATCAGCGCACCTGGGCGGCAAGGCTCACCTGCAGCCACTCCTCCCGATACAGCGAACCCCAAGCTGCCAGCTCTGACTCCCTGACGGCTCCCTGCACCGGCCCCACCCACGGGCAGAGCCACCAGGGGCTGACATGTCTCAAACACAGGCCCGGGTTCTGGACCCGAAAAACTGTGGCAGGGAGTCGTGAAGGGCGATGGACCGACCCCTGTAGAACTGGCGCTCAGGACCACGGTGGGACATGAAGCGCGGCCACCGAACCTTCCTGCCCTTGCCCTGCCCCTTAACTAGACAAGTTCTGCCGGGAACATCAGCCCGTCCAAGGCCTGTACAGTAATTCCCACCAGGCCTACGGCGGCCGGGCCGTAAATGAGGGGCGCTGGAGTTAGCGGGGAAGAGGTAAGTTAACAAGAGAGTTAGTCATCTGCACGCTTCCTAGGATTAAAGTAAAACTGGATTATGGACTTGCTTTAAACGACCAGGACACTCAATCAGCATTTAGGTGCTGGAAGTTAGGCCAACAGCTTTCCTGGAGAGAAAACGGTCACTTCCAGGAGGCACAGCTCAGGGTTAGCGGAGACAGGACTTACAGAAGCGGAGCTGCGGCTGGAGCGGAGGGAAGCAGAGTCTACAGGAGAAGGGCTGCGGGGGCGGGGCCGCGCGCTGTACTTACCCCGCTCCACTCTACGCCCATACTCACTTCCTCCCCTCCGTCAGGACCACTCTCGTACTTGACCGTGTCCACGGTCAGGCTCTCCCGGCTCCGGCGCTTCTCCGAGCCCTCGGGGTCGCCCAGCACCTCGGCCACTCTCTGTTTGTGAACATTGTCAAGACCCTGCGAGTCAGGCGGGAGGGTTCACCTGTTAGCACGTAAGCTGATTAGGGTTTTCCAAACATAGACGTCCCAGAAAACACAGGCTCTGAACCACAGGGAGTGACCACCGTGTCCTGGGGACGTGCCCTGCAGGGGTGCCTTCCCTGAGCCCGTTCACCTCCCATCAAGTCACAGGCCGAGCCAGCGAGTGGCGCTGGCTGGGGTCCGGCAGGAAGGCCCTGGTGCAATCACTGGGACGGCTTCCCAACGGCCCGATGGTGGGCGGGGCGGGGAGGCACGGGCAGCACGCCCAGGGACAAGGCGGTGATGGTCCCGGCTGGGCCCTCCCAGTGCTCCTGTTTGGAAGTGTGGTGGTGGGATGGGAATGCCGTGTCTAGCGTCCCCACTAACTCCCTGGCGTGCACGCCTCCCAGGCAGCACCTGCTGGATACTCATGGATGACTGTGTTCTCAGTGTGACACCGAAGACCAGCCATTAACTACAAAGGCACGTCCAGCACAGACGCTCCATCTGCGAAGTGCTGAGCAGCAGGCACTCCTGCTCCTTCAGGCCACTTCACACATCTGTAATAGCATGTGGCGGATGAACACACAACAGCGCTTCCTGTGCGCGTCAGGGCCCAATGACTGCGGGCAACATGCCTCTAGTTCCGCATGGGTTCACCCAGCGGCTCGTGGAGTGCTCTCCTGTGCCGATGGGCCCTCCTCCTCGAGAGGCCCGGCCCAACCACAGCCACTACACGTGCTCCTCACCCAGGAAACTGGCCTCCGTGCCCTGCACTTCCGTGCAAGTTGTGTGTCACTACTCTCGGCTGGTGAAGGACAGCGCCTCAGTCCTCCTACCTCTTTACTGCCAAGAACCTCGTGTGACACCCCCGTGGACGTGGTGTGCCTAGGCCTGGACGACGGCACAGTCCAGCGGCATGAGAGGCCCCACTGTGCACTTGTGCGCTCACCCGCGTGCCAGAACTCCCCCGTAACCCCAAACCCACACCCCAGTGCTCTCGCAGGCACCTGCCACCCAGTGTGCACGGCCCGCCAGGCGCCAAGGTGACACTCCTTGCGCTGTGGACAGTGCCCTGCTCCGTCCGTTACTCAGTCCACATTCTCCGCACTTTGTCCATTTGCTGGACGCTCGCAGCCTGAACAGCCCCGCCCCGCTGCGGCGCGCCCAGGGTCCCTAGGTGCACGAGGCGGGTGTGCCGCACACAGACGGAGCGACGCCTGTGCAGGGGGGCCTCCCGCGGGCCTGAGCCAGTGCTGGGCCCTGAGCTGGTGCTAACGGGGCAGCGGCCGCCAGCGCGGCCAGAGGCTCACAGGAGCCACCGCTGCGTCCTCCCCGGAGGCCCCGCTGCTTCACGCCCACAGCCCCTCCCCGCCCCGGAGCGGACCTACCGACAAGGACCTGCGGCACCTGGCCCGGCACCTGGGCCGCGGGCCTGCGCTCAGCTGCCGTGTGCGCCGAGGAGGGGGTTCTGGCTCACACGGTGGTTTCTGTGTGGCGGCCCGTCACGGCCCAGCAGCACACGCGGTGCCAGTTACTGTCTTCCCGTTCCGTTCATCGCAGCCACCCCGCTGGGTGTGAAGTCGTGCGTGTGGCTTTAAAGTACGTTCCCTACCGACTACAGACGGGCACCTTCACGGGCGTGCAGGCCCAGCAGGTGCTCTGCGCCCCATGCCCCATGGCCTTGTCTTCACACGCCCTGGGCACTAGACCCACCAGACACGTGTGCACACGCTGTCCCTGCTCTGGGCGCCCATTCCAATTCTGGAGGACTGGATCGACCGGGGTTCTCTTCTGCTACTCGTGTTTCTGGGTCAGACGTACAGTATTTAAACAGTATCATCTTATTTGTAAAATTAATATACTACGAACTTTCTATCTCTAAGTCAAGATCTCAGTAAGGCGCGTTAGAGGGAGGGGCTGACCGACCTGCTTGCGTGACCGCATGGCGGCTTCCTCCAGGGTCTCTGCAGCTTCGAACTTGCCCTGGCGCCTGTAGAGCGCCCCGAGGTTCTTTAACGTCGTGGTGACGGTCGGGCTGGAAGGGAGCACACGTGCTGAGCTGTTAACGTGCTTCCGAGCGGCCGCGGCCGCCAGCGCAGGATCTGAGGACTGGTGTTGGTGAGAAATAGCTCTCGGGCGCCATGGCCCGTTTCCCAGGCAAGGGGACCAGCAGCTCTTCTCCCTCCAGCTCCCGCCTCCCAGAGCTGCCCGGCGGCTCGGACCTTGGCCACCGCCACAGAGTCTGCTCGGGCCATCTGGGCCACACACTTCACGGCAGCGAGCGCATCGTCAGGCAGTGAGAGGGCGCGGAGGGAGGCAGGGGGAGCCACCCCTCACGCCCCAGGATGAGCGCTGTGTGACGGGGCAGAGCCACAGGGACTGTGCTCGGCACTGTGCCCAGCAGCCTCCCAGGCCCAGCCACGGCCGTCCATTTGGTGCGATGGCCCGTCAGGGGACGCATGAAGCAGCTGCGCCCGTGTTGGAGAGCCCCCCGCCCCCAGCACACCTGTCCATGCCACGGGGAACCGGGCCAGGGGGCAGAGACTTCCCGAACTAGACGACTGGGAAACTGAGTCTCGGAGGAGTTAGCGAGCAGACGGGAGAGCGGGAGGGGTTCCAGTCAGAGGAGGCAGGCCGGAGGCCTGGTGTGGGAGGCTCAGGCACCGGCTCACAGGGCCATGCGGGCGCTCACACTGCCCTCTGCGGACACGGAGGCCAAGGCAGCAAGGAGAGGGGGTCATGGCTTAGGGTCTCCGAGACGAGACGTCCCTGCAGGGGTTTGTGAGTGCTGGCTCCTGCAGGGCTGCTGGCCCCTGCTCTGCGGCCGCCTTCCTGTGTCCCCTGGGCCCTCTCCTGCTGCCATGTGGTCGGCAGCCTTGGACACAGCAGCGTGAGTGCAGAGCCGTGTTTTACCCGGATGGCGGGGCCCCACACCCGTGAGAATGCTGCCCACTCGTGACCCCGGCCAACGGCTCGTTCAGGCCCAGCAGCCCCGTCCACAGCTGTCGTTTGCGGGGAAGCAAACACACCTGTCCACCTTGCAGGCCTTGTACCAGCCGCCGTACTCTCCGAACGCGGGCCCGTCCTTCTGCTTTCCCTGCGGGAGAGGAGGAGGTGAGTGCAGCCCCGCAGCACCGAGCCCGCGGCCCTGGGGCGGAACTCACTTTGCACTCCTCTCTCTCCTCCGCGTGCATCCAGATGGGCTTGTTCTCGTCTGAGGGAGAAAAACAACACAGTCAGCGGAGGCTGACCGAGCCCCATGAGAAGGGGCCACGTTCCAGGGACTGCAAGGCTCCTGCTGTTCTAGGGTCCTGCTTAGGGGCGACTTCTCCCGCGTGGACGGGCGCCGTTCCTACGAGGACAGGACCACACGCGCTCGCAGGGGGTGGCCGGCTCGGGCGGCGCGGGGGACAGAAGGTGCGGGAGGAAACGTACCAGACCTGGGGGTGTCAGCAAACCTGACTCCCATGAGGGTTCCCATCATGAAACTTTTCTTTTTTTTATATATTTTTTATTGATTTCAGACAGGGAGAGAAAGACTCACTGATTGGCTGCCTCCTGACCGCCCCTCACTGGGGATTGAGCCCACAATCTGGGCCTGTGCCCTTGACCGGAACTGAACCCAGGACCCTTCAGTCCGCAGGCTGATGCTCTACCCACTGAGCCACACCAGCGAGGGCCATCAGGAAACTTTTAACGCTGGAATCTGCACACAGCCCTCGGAGTTTTAAATGTGAGCAACCTCGCCGTGAACAAGAGTCCGACAACGAGCAGCACCCGTCCTCCTTCCAAACATCAGTGAACGCCTAGCGAAGGGACACAAGGGCCCCGTGTCCCCGTGGCCTCCTGAGCCACTGGAACCCCGACAGCTTTCCCTCCAGAACTGGGCCCCGAGCACCTCCGATGCCGAGGGTGTGACGGCCAGGCCTGGGCCGGTGGAGAGTGTGCACTTTGGCAGGTCCCCGCCAGCATGGTAAGAACATTCTAGAAAGCATGAATGGCTCCAGGGAGGTTTTCTAGAGTTGGTGCCTCTGGGCTGTGCCTGAAACAGGCATGGACTCTGGAGAGGACAGCGTGAAAAGCGGAGGCAGGTGGCCATCACCCCACGGAGTGAGAGATGCCGGTGAGCACGCGTGTCCCCCGTGTCACTGGAGATGAACAAACGTGCCACGAGCACCCAGCTGTGCCCGCCCCTCCTCTGAGGCGGTCTGGAAAGTCATTTCTAACACTCAGGTCAGCTGCATCTTGAAACTGCAGTGACGACGGGCGTGTACAACTGGGGGCTGGCACCGGGACTGCCAGGCAGCTGCAGCAGCATCTGCTCAGAAACGAGGGCACCCTTACCGTCCACAGAACCGAACTCCCGCTCATGCGCACGCGTGAGGATCTCTTTGTACAGGGTCTCCGCTTGCTTGAACTTCCCTTGCTTCAGGTAGCAGGAGGCCTTGAAAGGAGACGAGGTGCTTAGCGTCCTCCCGCGCGAATGAGCGCGCTCCTCGGGACAGTTCCACCAGGAAGCGCCCGCTCCCCGCGGCCCTGCCCACCTACCAGGTTGTTCTTGGTCTTGGCCACGTTGGGGTCGTCGGGCCCCAGCTTGGTCTGGTAGATCTCAAGGGCCCGCTGGTAGTAATACTCCACCTCCTCGTACTTGCCCTGGTTCTGGCACAGCAGGGCCAAGTTATTCAGCTGCTTGGCCACGTCCGGGTGGTCCTTCCCCAAAACCTGAGAACAAAGCACGGAGTCGGCACCTCCGCCTGCCTCACCACCGGCCAGTCCGCTCCCCACGTGAGCTCTTCCCAAGCGTCCGCCCGGAGGCCGCCCCTGCAGGCTGCGGAGCTGTGCGGCTCCGTGCCCTGTGATGGAAGTGACACAGCCAGAACGTGGGGGGCTCTCCTGGCGGGCGGGGGAGAGGCTGGTTCCCTTTACATGCTTTAGCTTTCTTAAATCTTACAACGACACTATGTGGTGGGAACGTCATGCACATTTTGAGGAGGAAACTGGCTTTTCTAAAGCCAATGCTACTATGACTGCCAAGTCCTGGAACAGCCCAAACTTAGCCAGCCCTGTCTGATGCCTTCCTGTGCAACCAACCTCCAAAGGAACTCCCAGTCTCCGGCCCAATCCCGCCCAGCCAGCCCACCTTCACGTGCAATCACCCCAACCACTCAACCATTTCCCTCACATTTCCACCCCCACCAGCAGGACCTCCCCTGCCTCCACCTCTCCTAGATGCTGACACTCCCCCCCTACCAGCTCTCCAGGCCCCGTGGATGGGACCCCTTCCATCCAATTTAAGGAGACCTCAGCCCGGCCCACCAGTTAGCTCAGAAGCACATCACCTCGTTTTCTCTCTTTGCAAGTATCACTACCTGAAGCTGCCTTATTTATCCAGCTAATCTTCTATTACAGCTCTCACCCACTAAAGTGCAGGCCCCAGGAATGCAAGTTCTTCCCAATGCAGGCCCTGCTGGAGGAGTCACACTGGAGCCTCCCCCTAGGCGTCCCCAGGAGGCACGCGGCCTCATCCTCCCTTCCCACACTCCTTTGTCTCCCTGCCGGCTCTCTGCACTCAGTTACTGAAGGCTCAGCTCCAACACCCCCATGCCCCCAGGCCCTGGAGGAGCCCCCCCTCTCCCCCCACTCTAGATGCTCTGGCTCTGACCTAGAGGCCAGAGAACAGAACCCAACATTCCCAAGTTCAGTCTCGTGGCCTGTGCTCTGGGGAAGGAGCTGTGCTTCTGATCTGTGAAGTCCCCCACTCCCACCAGCAGAGGCCCCGCCCTCCATGAGCATTTCCCGGTGCCTGACTGAAAGGGCAGCATGTGTGAGCGGATCTGGCGAGGCACCTCCGCAGCCTGCAATGCCGCGTCCTGCCCTGTGGCCTCCCGGTTCCAACCCGGCCTGCAAAGCGGGGCCTGTTGTTGACAGACAGGCAGGCGGCAGGATGACGTCTCACTGGGGACGTGAGGACGAGCAGCTCGTTTCCCCTTCCCCAGGAAGCAACCACAGAAGCACCTGCTAAGCGTCCCGGGCCATCCCGGCTCAGCTGGCCCGCGTCTCTAACCCTGAGCACAGTCCGCTGAGCTGAGCGGCCGAAAGCACAAGCTACACCCTTCAGTGCCATTAGCATAAACGCAGCAGCAGGCAGGCTCCACTGACTTAATCTACAGCTGAGTCCATCCTTAGGTCTGGAAGCACGTTCCCTTTTTAAAGCTGCAGAAGCCTATTTGGTGGCTACGCTCCCGCGGGCAGGCACATGCTCGCTGCCGAGGGAACGGCCAGTCCCGAGCAAGCCCTCCCTCAGCAGCCACTCCGGGCCCCGCCCTGCACCCCGACGGCAGGGCCAGCTGCGTCGCTGAGGGTGGCCCACCTTGTGGAACGAGTTACTTCTCGTAAACCCTCAGTGCCCACCTACAGTGGTCCTCTGTCAAAAGGTGAACTGGACGTCCTCTAAAAGCCCCCAACTCACACCTGAAACCTACGTGACCCTGTTAACAAGGCCGCCCCAACACAGTGCAAAGTAAAAGTGCGATAAATGCGTAAGCCAAGCGCACGCGGCCGCACCTTTTCCCGGATCTCCAGGGCTCTCTTACACAGCGGCTCCGCCTCCTTGTACTTCCCTCTCTTGCCGTAAAGCACCGCGAGGTTGTTCAGAGTCGCTGCCACCTGCAACGGGGCGGCGAGAGGGTGAGCACGGCCGGCGCTCAGGGCGGTCAGGGGCCGAGTTCCACCAAAGCGAGAAGCAGTTCACCGGACAGAGATCACAGAGCAGCACCACAGGTGCTGGGATTACAATCAGCATCGTGGGACGTTGATTTTTAATAATCTCACTGGGATCACACAGCCCACCACAGGCCTGTGTGCCCACGGGAGCGGACTTTAGCAAAGGACCCAGCTCTGCAGGAGAGAATTTCACAAGACATGCGATTCGATTCAGGATCAAGAACTACAGCGCGTGCTCCATTTGGGAGGGACAAGGCGTGCTGGCCTTGCTGGTGCCAGTCTCGGCGGGAGCCGGCAGGAGGCGGCGGGAGGGCCTACCTGTGCCATCTAGCGGAAGGCAGCGCTTACCTTCCCTGTGGGTTCAATAGGAAAATGCGTCGGTGAAAGCCTTAGGGAAACCGAGCATCTACACGGAGTGATAATCAGGCCCACTCACCGCGGGGTGGTCTTTGCCCAGAGTCTTCTCAGGTCTCTGGAATGAAGCACCGGAGTATTCTGTCTGCCCGCAGGCCCGGCGTCACCCCGCCCTTCCCGGCCCTCTGAGCGGGGACTGTCACCACCCCATTTGCGAGATGAGGAGCGGAGGCTCCGGGAAGCTAAGGCTCTGGACGCCCTCCTCCGTCCGGGGCCGTGTAGCAGAGCGGGAAGCTGAACTCCCGAGAACAGAGCTACGTGTTCAGCCCGAGGGCCTCACAGCCAGCCCAAAGGCTCACATACACTTGGATCTGAAAAACTGTTTGTTGAGCCCGGCCTGTGTGGCTCAGTGGTTGAGCGTTGACCCAGGAACCAGGTCTCCGGTTCGATTCCCGGTCAGGGGCACGTGCCCAGTTTGCGGGCTCAATCCCCAGTAGGGGGCATGCAAGAGGCAGCCAATCGGTAATTCTCTCTCATCATGGATGTTTCTATCCCTCTCTCACTCTCTGCCCCTCTCTCTGAAATCATTAAAGAAAAAGGTTTGTTGAACTGGAACCAAACTGCTGGAGAAATGAAGGACAGGGGAAGTACTAGCCTGTACACCAAGGCCAGGATGTTGAGCATGGTGGCCACGTCTGGGTGGTCGTGGCCGGAGGTCTTCTCCAGGTCTTCCAGGGCCTGCTTGCACAGGGGCACAGCCACCTCGTAGCGCCCCTGGGAGGCGTACTGGATGACCAGGTTGTGCAGGGTGCGCAGGCGCGCTGGGATCTCATAGCCGCCCTGCTGCGCGGCTGCCGCGGCGCTGCTGTGCTGCTGCTGGACTGCAGAGAGGGTCCGCGTCAGTGGCACAGTGTCCCCAGGCATCCTGGTTAAACTCCCCTCTAGCCTGGGCCCCGTTTCGGCACGTGGCTTCCTCACCACGGAAACCTGGCATGCACCCCCTGGGCAGGCTGGTAACCGCAGCACCCTCCCGGGTGACACAATCCCCAAGACACACACACACACACACACCCCGCAACGAGATGCCCAGGCAGACAGCCCTGCCTTTCCCACTCCGAACAGGCCGAGGGGCTGGCCTAACGCCGCTGCATCCCAACACGAAAACTCTGAACTCTGGGGAAACGCGGGTCCGAGTGTGCACATGCTCTTGCGAGGCGCTGTGCCATCCAGACGCCCGCGAGTCACCGCAACCGCGTCCCACGCACAGACCACCCCCCTCTGCTGCAGCGGCATCCACCCGCCCGCGTACTTCCTTGACCGGGGTCGTCGTCGTCGTTCGGGAAAAGGTCGTCCAGAGGTTCTTTGGTGGAATCGGTGTCTTTGTCCTCCTGGAAACCAACCAGAACTATCTTAGCTTGCAAGGGCTACAAAACCTCTGCTATAACCTTTTTAATTAAAAAACCTTAGAGCCTGGCCAGCGTGGCTCAGTGGTTGAGCATCGACCTATGAACCAGGAGGTCACAGTCTGATTCCTGGTCAGGGCACATGACCGGGTTGCAGGCTCCATTCCCAGTGTGGGGCGTGCAGGAGGCAGCCGATCCATGATTCTCATCATTGATGTCTCTATCTCTCTCTCCCTCTCCGTTCTTTTCTTAAATCAATAAAAATATATATTTTTTAAAAACCTTAGAAAAGATGGTCCATTTTTAAGATCAAACACAGGATTATCCACAATCTGCCTGGGTTCTGAAGAAGTTCAAACAGAGCAGGGAAACTCTCACTGGAAATAAACCCACTCGAAAACCACACACGTGAAAATGTGAAGCACCGCATGGCTGCACGCGCAGACCTGGTAGAGTCCACGCAGGCCTGGGGCACTGGGCTGCCTCCAGCTGCGTATGACTCGGTGTGAGGGAGGCCCTCGTGGTGGGATTCCTGCCCTATTAAGGCGAGACACCAGAGCGTGTTCTCTCTCGCCCCCACCCGACTCCGTGAGGACCCAGAGAGCAGGTCACCGTCTGCAAGCCAGGAAGAGAGTCCTTACCAGACACTAGCCCTGCAGGTGCCTGGTCTCGGGCTCCAGCCACCAGGACGGGAGAAGTGTCTGTGGTCCGAGCCACCCCGTCGGTGGTATTTTGTGTGGCAGCCCAAGCTGACACAGGGTAATGTCTGTTTGCTTAGGACGAGGGTTCGGACAGAAGACACACGTGTGGGACGCACTGATCACAGATTATGTAGTGAACAGGCCCAGCACCAGGCGGGCAATGAAAAATGGAGCTCAAAAAAGTAACAAATAATGAAATAAAATAAAAGTGGGCACTCAAATGCAGGGCAGACTCAGGATGGGCCTGGGCAGGAAGGGCGGACTGGGACAGGGAACATGGGCTGCGTGCAAGGAAGAACCTGCAGCCGGCGTGTCTCAACTTTGCCCCCTGAACTGCGGCCGAGGTCTGTTTCTTTAACCCACGAGCCTGCAGCACTGCTACAGCAGCTGCGTTCACTGCGACATGCACTGCAGGGATGTGAGGCGTGACCTAGGGAAGCTGGTAAGGGCAGTGGGGATGCTTTCCTATCTTCTCACCTCTGGTGTGAATCTAACATTTAAAAGATGTTGTTTTTAAGTTAACTGAACAGAAATCCTGGATAAAAAATAGTCAAGACTGGGATCAGCATCCAAAGACAGAAAAGGGGGGAACTGAGATCCTTGGAGCCGTAACATTCCAGAGCCGCAGGTGAGCTCGCAGGGCCTCGAGGGAGGGGGAGAAGGCTGCAGAGAGCCGGTGTCCTGGGGCGGGCAGGCTCCGCAGAGAAAGGCAGGCCCACGGCACCACCCGCCACAGTCAGCCCCGACTCTGGGTCAGGATTGGACGGTGGCTGTGGACCTAGAGAGCCCAGCGCCTGACAGGCATGGACGCCAGACCGCAGTGGGTCAGGGCGCCAGAGCCCAGCTGAGCAGACCCGTCACAGGTAATGCTGCCTCTCTGCCGTGGACCTCATAGTTACCGTATTTTACATTTTCTAAAAAACACACAAGAAAAGAATATGGCAAAGAGAACTTCTATGGCCCTGGCCGGGTGGTCCAGTGGTTGGAGCATCATCCCTTGCACTGAAGGGTCAGGGTCGTGGGTTTGATTCCTGGTTAAGGCACATGCCCAGGCTGTGGGTTCACTCCCCAGTCGGGGCGCACATGTGAGGCAAAAGATCAATCTCTCTCTCTCCCTCTCTCCCTTCTTCACTCACCCCAGAATCAATGAAAAACATCCTTGGGTGAGAATTAAAAGAAAAGGCCCTGGCCAGTGTGGCTGTTGGTTAGCTGTCGCCCGTGCACCAAAGGGTTGCTGGTTCGATTCCTGGTCAGGGCGCATGCCCAGGGTGCGGGCTGGATCCCTGGTGAGGGGCGTGTGGGAAGTGGCTGAACAATGTTTTGCTCTCACATCAATGTTTCTCTCTCTCTCTCCCTTCCTCTCTCTCTCAAAAAAACCCACAAAACCTAAAGAGAAGTTCAATAACAAAATTAAAAATTTTAAAAAAGGGAATGTCTGTGACTTGCCCAGGGACTCAGTCCCAGGACCGCAACCCGCGATCTTGCTCAGTGCGTCCCTGGAGGGGAGACCCTGGCCCCGGTGCGGAGCCCCTCCCACTGCCCGCGGGACGGCCACCCCCACAGAACCACTCACGGACAGAGAGATGTCCCCGCGCCCCCACAGAACCACTCACGGACGGAGAGGTGTCCCCGCGCCCCCACAGAACCACTCACGGACGGGGAGGCGTCGTCGTCGTATCTCTTCAGCTGGTTCATGAACTCCAGGTGCCGCTTCTCCTCCTCCAGCTGGGCCACCGACTGCTCGCTCTTCTGCAGCTTCTGCTGCGTGTGGGCCAGCTCATCCCGCAGCCACTGGTTCTCCTGGCACAGGCGGCGCACCTGTGCGCGCAGCTTCTGCTTCTCCGACTCCACGGCGTTCAGGTGGTTGGACAGGGCCATCATCACCTGCAGGCGGCACGGGCTGCGGCAGCGGTCCCAGCCGCCTCCCTCCACCCAGGCCCCGTGCTGCGGCCCGTTCCCCAAGCACGAGGTGCACCGTGCCGTGACTCCCGTGTCCACCTCGGTCACAGGCCACACATGGGACACCACAGGAGTAGCACATGCCCAGGACATCTACAGAAAATAGACGTGTGTTCTGTCTGAGAGCTTCTCCAGTGGACGAGCAACGCACGCACAGCTACTCTTCTGATAGAAATGCATTTGTTACTTTCCATCCAGACAGCTCCAGCGCAATCTCTCACCGCCGTGCCCCGGACGTGACTCTGCGTGTGCCTGCGCACAAGTGTGCAGTGTGGTCACTCCGGGAGCGGGGGGAGGGGAGGGGAGGGCCGGCAGACCTTCCAGGTGCCAAGGGAAGGGAAGGCATCTTTGCCGCTGGCATCACAGGTCAGAGGTGCTGGCGCTCCCATCAGCACAGTCTGTCCTAGCGAGGGGCTGCCCAGGACTGTGCCTGCGGGCCCAGCGCAAGAGAAAGCTGGGAAGTGGCCTCGGTCTGTAGACCTGACCCTGCCCTGCCCTCTTCCTTTCCTCCTCATGTGAGAGCTGAAACTCCAGAAGTGGGCTTTTTCTTCCTTTCTAACCCCAACATCTGCCAAACTAAAAAGGAAGCTCATGTTCATATCACTTTTCAACAACAGAACTGGCAACACAGTAGCTTCGCAGTAACTACACAAGTTCAAGTTCTTTCTCTGGCACGAAGCAGGGTCAGGAGGAGGCCTCCACGAGGGCGAGGGTGGGCACAGGTGTGGAGGGAGGCCTCCACAGCAGCAGTAGCTGGTGAGCTGGCAGCTGCTGCTGCTCCAGTCACACCAACAAGAAGAAAGCTAAGTACCTAATTTTACCTGAAATATGTTGGCAAAGCCAAAAGCTATGGGGCGAGGGACACCGTATGCTCCACGTCTTCTGTCTATGCTGGCACGACAGAAACGAAGGTCTGTCAGATCTACACAACCCTGCCTGGGTGCCGCAGAGGCCATAGCTGCCGGTGGACAGCCACGCTCCCTCCTTCCTGCTCAGAGCCGGGCACTGTAAGGGCAAGATGCACTCCCGTCTCCCCCACGCGGCGTGGCCACGGAGTGCCCTGCAGCAAGGGGGGAGCAGAGCGCTCTGCTCTAGGAAGCAGGAGGCAGCACCCTTCCTGCCCTCCGGGCGCTAGTCCTGCAGCGGAGCTGTCCGAGTCCGGCAGACGGGAGCAGGGAGGCAGGGCCTGGGTCCCTGGTGACGGGGCAGCCGCGGACCCTGGCTGGGACAGCCACCCTGGGGCTTGGTTCACAGCCTCTGAGACGTGAGCCACCGTTTTTGTTTTCTGATGTGTGCAGCCAAATCCAGGCCTAAAGGACACGTGTTGGCCCTGCTTTTTAAAGTTCAGACACACCCCAGTCAACCATCATCTATCTAACGTGCACAACCCTGTTACTCTATGGCAGTGGTTCTCAACCTTCTGGCCCTTTAAATACAGTTCCTCATGTTGTGACCCAACTACAAAATTATTTTCGTTGCTACTTCATAACGGTAATGTTGCTACTGTTATGAATCGTCATGTAAATATCTGATATGCAGGGTGGTCTTAGGCGACCCTTGTGAAAGGGTCATTCAACCGCCAAAGAGGTCGCGACCCACAGGTTGAGAACCGCTGCTCTACAGGGATCTGCATTCTGGTTAGTGAGGCGCCATGGACCCGCCCGCCCAGCTCTCCAGGCCGCAGCCTGGCTTCTACCTGCGCCTCGCTCAGGCCCAGCTCCAGCATCTCCAGCGACTTCCGGATCATGTTGGACTTCTCCTCCACCAGGTTACTCTCATCGTCTTTCTTCAGACACTTCAGTGTCTCGAGTAAACTCTGCAGGATGGAGTTGTGCTCGTTCTTCAGAGCCTCCAGCCCCTGAATCACCTGCTTGGTCTTGGAGATAATCTCGTCCTGCGTGAGCTTCTCCAGCCTGTCTTCCTTCACGTACACCATGGTGGACATGTTGTCATACATTCTGGAAGGGAAAAGACAAAAGTCAGGCACCTCGCCGAGGCCTAACGGGCATCACAGCACACCTCTAAGAAGATGCCTGTGCGAAGGCTGCACGTTAATGTTTTTGCCGGCAAATACCAAGTATGTGGATTTGATTTAATATTCTATGCTGCCTCTATTTTTCCTTTGCAGACCAATTTAATTACTTTCCTGGCTTGTGACTGATTTCTTAATGGAAAGAATGGCAGCAACAGAACGAATGCCAAAGATTACAAGCAACAAAACATCCAAATGGCATTTCCAAAACACACAGCCTCCGTGAACAAAATGTTCTGAGTGTCTGCGAGTCATTTCTCCTGAATGAAATGCAGGAGGGAAGTCAGTCCTCTGGCCTGTTGAGCAGGTGCCCTGGAGACGGTCAGGCTGGAAGAAGGCGCCGGCAGAGGAGCACGGAGCACTGAGAGGAGGGGAAGGACCGAGCAGCGGAGCCCAGGCAGGGTTGAGGCATGAGGTGAGCAGCGCTGTAGACGCAGGAGGCCCTGTGCGTGGCTCAGTTGGCAGGGGCCCAGGTTGTGGGTTCAGCCCCCAATCGGGGTGCATGTGGGAGACAACCAATCAATGTTTCTCTCTCACATCAATGTTTCTCTCTCTCTTCCTTCCTCTCTCTCTAAAATCACTTTTTTAAAATATATTTTATTGATTTTTCACAGAGAGAAAGGGAGAGAGATAGTCAGAAACATCGATGAGAGAGAAACATCGATCAGCTGCCTCCTGCACGCCCCCCACTGGGGATGCGCCCGCAACCCAGGTACATGCCCTTGACCGGAATCGAACCTGGGACCCTTCAGTCCGCAGGCCGACGCTCTATCCAGTGAGCCAAACCGGCTTCGGCAATTTTTTTAAAAACAAAAAAGACGCATGTCGCCTGGGGTAGAGCAGCCCCGGGCACAGGAACGGGTGTGAGATCCGGCAGTGAGTGAAGAAGGGGAGGGGCAGGGCACTGAGACAGTGTCAGCCCAGCGGCCATGCCCCTGCCCTGTGCCCGGGAGCTGCTAGTGGGGAGAAGGAAGCTGCCAGGAGAGGAGAGGGGAGGGACGAGCTGAGGTCGGATGCCCGTGGGGTGGCTTCCTCAGAACCCCGGCACCTGAGCCGCAGGTTCCCGTCCAGTCTCCCCGCCGAGACTCAAGCTCTACTGCAGGCGGCTCCGCGGTTAGTCATCCTGATAGGCCAAGGCTGCGGACTCGACCCTGTCAGGGCACATCCACGGTCACCAAGGACTGCACGGATGGGGAAATGCGTCCATGTTTCTCTCCTTTCCTCCTCCCTCTCTCTCTCTCTCAAATCAGTCATTTTTTTAAAAGACAGGGCCGTTTGGGACGCCTTTACTGAGCTCACGCTCTCCAGGGCACTGCTGGCTCTAGGAGAGCAGGGCCTCGTGTGTCTGTCCTGTGCGACCCTCTCAGAAGGTCACAGTCACTGCTAAGTGCACACGCGCCGGCCGACTGAGGCCCAGCGTCCAGTGAACAGGACTCAATGGATCCCCAAAGGAAGGAGGAAACGAAACAGGCACCTCCCCAGCTCTGGCAGCGAACTTCTCAGCACAATTTCCAAGTGATGCACCTTCAGTCTTCCTTTCCCAAACTCGCAGAACAGGGCTTACTAGGTGTGCCCTGACCAGGGCGGCCTCAGGGACATGGGGGCACAGAAGGCAGCTGATACCACACACACCGAGAGCTAAATGCACAGTGACAGGCCTCCTGGTGGAGCATGGGGTGGGGGGAGTGGGGGGGGGCAGCGGACACACCCACTGCAGAGGGGATGGATGCCAACCGTATCCAATTCAAGGGCACTGCCAACCGAGGGGACGACAGGGGCCGAGGGGGAGGTGGAAAGCGCCCACATCTGGAGAGGGGTGAGCTGGCACAGGACAGGACTAGAGGAGGAGGGGAGAGAGGTCCCAGGGCACCTGCCCTCTGGGGTGAGGGTGGAGGGCGGCCATGCTCAGGAAGGTCAGGTGCCACGGCACAGAACCATCCATCAGAGACACAGGCACCTCCTCCAGGCTCAGCCAGTGAGGCCCTTCCTCCCCTGAGGAGGCCCACACCCAGCCATCTTTCCAATGAGGCAAACCCAGGAAATGGGCAGGGCGGCTTCGGTCCGGAAAAGAAAAGCTCGCGACGTGAACGGGCAGAAGGTACACCTTCGTCAGAGTGAATCCTGCCAGCTGTAAAGACGGCCAGTGCACCCTCAGAGGGTTACGTGGCGGCTGAGAAGAAGGGGAGGGGGCAGTTCTGTTTATGGAAGAGAGAAGGAAGGGGGCGGAGGGTTTAAGTAGCAAAGGAAAACCATAAAAGGCGCACTCGTATGCAGAAGGAAAAGTGGAAGGAAAACGAGAAAGACGATCGCTGGCAGGCATGCCTCATCAGGCAGGTGAATTCCGAGACACCCACTGCAGGTCCTGACGGCTGGCCAGGCTGGGACCTGAGAGGAGACCAGTCACACAGAAATGTTACCAGACGCGCGCACCCAAAGTAAGAGCCGCTGAAGGCAGCTTTCTGTTACCTTCCCCTTAAAGGAAAAGTAACTGGAACCCAGCCACGAGGGAGGGGACACTCCATGTCGTGAGAATGAGGTGGCAGGTGCTGTGCGGGCTCGGGACCCGAGTGAGCCGGTGCAGAGCCCAGCACCACCATCAGCCATGGAGCGGGGAGACCTCCTGGGGTCTCGGTGGCTAGCACACCTCCTCCCCGGCTGACGGGAGCATGGAGACCAGAGGGGAGCGCTCAGCAGTCACTCAGCGGTCAGTCAGCACAGCCTCCAGCCAGGAGCTAAGCAATCTGGAACCGTCCTGATAACGACTGCTCAAGGTCTGCAGACATACTTCCTGTAACACAGGACTCACTACTTTCCAAGACAACTAGTTCAATGTTTCTCTCTCCCCCGATCCCTCTCTCTCTAAAAATCAATAAGAACATATCCTCAGGTGAGGATTTAAAAAACTATTCTAAAATAAAAAGTATTTTTTAAATCTACACACAAAGTACATAAAAAAGCACATGTATAACCGGTAAAACACAGAACCAGAGCCAGACCAGTGTGGATCAGCGGTTAGAGCACTGACCGGAGCACAAAGGGCTGTGGTTCAATCCCAGTCAAGGGCAGGCACCTGGGTTGGAGGCTGGCTCCCTGGCCGCATCGGGCACGTGTGGGAGACAACCAAACGATTCTCTCTCCCCGCCTCTAAAATCAATGGAAAAAATAGCCTCAGGTGAGGCTTAACGAAAGCGAACACAGAAACCAGACAGTATACATGCATTATGTTAAGAATTCACATCACTTCCATGTAAAGGGTGTCCCAAAATTCACGCAAGAAGTAATTTTGATAGAAAACACAGGTTTGTAATTTAAAAATTGTAAATTTTTTGATTCATAAAGTATACAGTATAGGATTGTGTATGGAATAGCATATCGGGTAAACGGCCTCCACGGCTTTGCTGGCACATACGCACTCTTTTGTTGAAATTTTCCATGACCGTTTTGCATAAATGTGGCTGAATTTCGATAAGGCTCATTTTCATCTTGATGGCTTGGTTAATTGACAAAATTGTCGAATTCGGGGCTCAGAAAATCCACGAGTGATTGTTGAGAAACAAATGCATCTGCAACATGTCACTGTTTGGTGCGGATTTGGGGCTGGAGGCATCATGGGACCATTCTTCTTCGAAAATGAGGCTGCTCACAATAAAAGTTAATGGTGCTTGCTATCGCGACATGATAATCTGCATACTTTATGAACCAATAAAAAAATTACAATTTTTAATTATAAACCTGTGTTTTCTATCAAAGTCACTTCTTGCGTGAATTTTGGGACGCCCTTTACATGGTGTTATAAGAATACAGCGTCTGCGGCGGTGAGTCAGCTCCCACTGTAACCATGAGGCAGAGCTGACAGTGGGGGCTCGGGCAGAAGAGGAACAGAATCTACGCTCTCGCCGCCCTGCTGGTGCGTCTGGCAGTGACCACACTGAGCCCGTGCGCACGGGCACACACGCCTGTGCCTCTCAGAGCTCACCAACCAGAAAACAATAACACCTAAGCGGGCTGTCGGAGGGCAGGCAGCAGAACCTCTTCCACCCTCACAGACAGGACGATCTGCCGCCTCCACACAGTAATGACAGACCAACCTGACGCCGAGAGGAGACCAGGAACGCTGCACACGCGGAACACGGACCGGCGAATCTTAGAGCAGAACCGCCAGGCTCTCGGGCCCGGCCCGCCTTAGACGCCTCTGGGTCACCAAGACTGAATTTCCATTTCACGGGTTACCGTGTCACTGCCATGGGATGATCTCGCGGCCCATCTCCGCACCTGATAGCGTGTAAGCACGCCCTCACACAATCACACACTCTACTAATTAGCAGGCGAGACGATCTCCCACCATCTGACAAATCTTTTTTTTTTAATATATTTTATTGATTTTTTACAGAGAGGAAGGGAGAGAGATAGAGAGTCAGAAACATCGATGAGAAACATCGACCAGCTGCCTCCTGCACATCTCCCACTGGAGATGCGCCCGCAACCCAGGTACATGCCCTTGAACGGAATCGAACCTGAGACCCCTCAGTCCACAGGCCGACGCTCTATCCACTGAGCCACAGTTTCGGCCATCTGACAAATCTTTTTTTTTTTTTTAATATATTTTATTGATTTTTCACAGAGAGGAAGGGAGAGAGATAGAGAGTTAGAAACATCGATGAGAGAGATACATCGATCAGCTGCCTCCTGCACATCTCCTACTGGGGATGTGCCCGCAACCCAGGTACATGTCCTCGACCGGAATCGAACCTGGGACCTTTCAGTCCGCAGGCCGACGCTCTATCCACTGAGCCAAACCAGTTTCGGCCTGACAAATCTTATTTACCACCACCGTCCCCCTCTCCAAAAGTAACAAAAAGAGAGCAAAGGCCAGCAAAGGCAAGAGCATCACCCGGGCCACTTCATCGTGCTGTATGACTTATAGATCAACTTCTTTATTTTACTGATTTCTAAAGAGAGACAGAGGAAGGGAGCAGAGAGGGGAGGGCGATTTGGTGTTCCCCTTATTTATGCATCATTGGTTGATTCTTGTATGTGCCCTGACCAGGGATCAAACCTGCACCCTTGGCACATCAGGACGACGCACTAACCACTGAGCAACCTGGCCAGGGCCCTTACGTATCAATTTTTCAAGAAAGGAATGTGGATGCACAGAGAGAGGACAGCCGAGAAGGACACGTGCTCTTCTGGCTGCTCTTGACCAGGACACGTACCTCCTGCAGACACAGCAAAGGGAAGCAGAGAGAAAGAAAGCAAGACGGCCCACGGCGTCTGAGATGCTTTTCCGAGAGACACCGAGCTGCACAGTGGGAAGAAGCCCTGCAGCCAGCGGCCCAGCCTCCTCTACACACCGCCACAGGCCCTGGGAGCACTGGGCGAGCACTCCTGCCCCAGCCTAGTCTCCCGCCTGCAGAAAACACCCAAGTTCATTCAGGAAGTGAGCACTCAGGCCACGGTCTGCATGACACCTGATGCCAAAGGTGACTGATGGGTGAGGAGGTAGGTGGGCCTTCGGGAGGTCATGAGCGGAGCCCTCAGGAATGGGATTGGCGCTCTGTTTTATATGTATATATTTAAAATTGATATCAGAGAGGAAGGGAGAGGAAGAGAGAGATAGGAACATCAATCATGAAAGAGAATCATCGATCA
Organism: Myotis davidii; assembly: GCF_000327345.1. Taxonomy (NCBI): domain Eukaryota; kingdom Metazoa; phylum Chordata; class Mammalia; order Chiroptera; family Vespertilionidae; genus Myotis; species Myotis davidii. Next base: position 576,211 of record NW_006292360.1, read on the forward strand.
CCTGCCTCCTACAGGCCCCCCTCTAGGGACCGAGCCTACAACCTGGGCATATGCCCTTGACTGGAATCGAACCCAGAACCCTACCGTCTGCAGGCCTACACTCTATCCACTGAGCCAAACCAGCTAGGGTGGAATTGGTACTCTTTTAATAAAAGGCCCCATAGACTTTCCTCCCCCTCCGCCACATGAGGACACAGCAAGAAGATGGTGTCAGCCCTAACTGGTTTGGCTCGGTGGATAGAGCGTCGGCCTGCAGACTGAAAGGTCCGAGGTTCGATTCCGGTCAAGGGCATGTACCTTGGTTGTGGGCACATCCCCAGTGGGAGATGTGCGGGAGGCAGCTGATTGATGTTTCTCTCTCATCGATGTTTCTAACTCTCTGTCCCTCTCCCTTCCTCTCTGTAAACAATCAATAAAATAAAATAAAAAGTAGAAGATGGTGTCTATGAGCCAAAGCAGATCCCCACCAGACACTGACTCTGCCAGCACCATCATCTTGGACTTCCCAGCCTCCACCACTGTGAGAACTAAATGTCGGATGGTATTTTGCTACAGCAGCCCAGGTAGACTAAGACATTCTGTATCGTGGAACCCAAGATTACAGAGTGTGTTGTGGATTAAATGATACAACTGTCAAAGGTTGGAAAATCAGATGAAAGAGCCACCAATTCCACCCTGGTACACACCCACGAATAATGGAAACATGCTTACGTCAGCATTTGCCAACAAATGCTCCAAAACTAAAACAGGGCCGGTGTGAACCCTGCACACCAGTGTTTTGGCATCATTCGTAATAACCGAAGTGTGAAACCACCCAAACGTCCATCAGCCGGTGAATGGACGGATAACAAAACGGGGCGCAGCCACACAGTGGAACAGGTGGGTATAAAAAGGAACTAAATGCTGGTCCACACTACAGCACGGACAACGCTGCGCCCCTAAACAAAGCCAGACCGAGGCACACAGCGCTGACTCCACTGACATGAGGGTCCACAGAATCAGAAAGTAGATGAGTGGTGGCCACGGCGGGCGGGAGAGGGGACGGGTACAGTTTTCTTACCAGGCTGATGAAATGTCGGGAACTAGACAGTTGTACAGCCCTGTACATTTTGTCATATGTGAACCATATCTCGGTAAAATATATCCAGAATTTTTAAAAATATATTTGTATTGATTTCAGAGAGAAGGGAGAGAGAGATACAAACATCAATGATGACAGAGAATCACTGATCGGCTGCCTCCTGCACGCCCCACACTGAGGACCGAGCCCACCACCCGGGCCTGTACCCTTGACTGGAATCAAACCCGGGACCCTTCAGTCCGCAGGCTGACGCTCTATCCACTGAGCCACACCAGCCAGGGCATATGCCCAGATTTTAAATTAAATGATACAAATAAAGGAAAACAAAGCACACAGCCCCACTTTGGGATCTCGTCTATGTTAGCCCCGCCAGGAGTCCCAGGATGCTCACTCGCGTCTCTTAGCCGCGCTCTCCCTGAGAAACAGGAATCTCAAGCCTCTCCAATGGACTTGGAATTTTCCAAATACTTAACCTTTTGTGACTACTAGGTGTACCAGTTAATAATGCGGATTTTTTTCAATAGATGGAGTTACACATATGTTGATGTATATGCGATTTGATATGTATGCTATTTTGTTGTATTGACAGCAAGCTTCAAAACTTCATATGTCAAATTTGCTGAAGGTGTTAACATCATAGATATTTTTACGCTTAAAAATGTCGAGCCCTAACTGGTTTGGCTCAGTGGATAGAGCGTAGGCCTGCGAACTGAAAGGTCCCAGATGCCATTCCGGTCAAGGGCATGTACCTTGGTTGCGGGCACATCCCCAGTAGGAGATGTGTAGCTGATCGAAGTTTCTCTCTCATCAATGTTTCTAACTCTCTATCCCTCTCCCTTCCCCTCTGAAAAATACCAATAAAAATTTTTTTAATAAAAATATGTCAAATTTCAAAAAAAGAGCCAAAAGTGCTAAAAAAGAGCATTTGAGGGAAGTTTTAATTCATTAGTTTATTTTGAAGAACAAGTTATCGTATACTTCGGGAAGCTTATGGTGAACATGCTCCATCTCAAGATACTTGTGAACGCTGGTTTAAATGTTTTAAAAGTGATGATTTCTATGTGAAAGACAAAGAACGTCCAGGTCAACCGAAAAAGTTTGAAGTCCAACAA